>NC_064634.1:328734578-329042697 GCF_023864275.1 Schistocerca cancellata
CTTGCTAGAAATGATCTTTACATACGTTATTATTATTAAGCGCTGCATTCAGTTGGGAAAATCGATCGTTTGAACACTTCGTTCAGTTACGACAGATTTAAAATTTCAGATGTGGACGAAGCCTTTTTGGACGATTTCAATAAAACTCAGAGATTGCAGGCTCTCTTCGTCACAGGTGAAACTTCCCAATTAAGTACAGGGCCCAGACAATCATCAATGATTCAGACAGAGAACGCATTCGTCATTCACTCTAGAATAAAATGGTCACAAACCTTATTTCTGAGGAAAATTGTATATTGAATCCATTTCCGTACATGTTCCGTTTCCGTGGATTTTAAGTCTCATGCAATTTACTTTTACAAGTTGTAACATTATGTGATTGTCTTATCATTTTAAATCATTCACTAATCGAGCAGTCGCTCGGCAACAGCTACAGTTAGCAAATAATGTTGCAAGAATGTAAAAGGTGAACGACCTGTGACGTAACTTGTTTATTGTCGAAGCGCCGTCAGAGATGCAGTGAGTTATTGACTTTGAAAACCGCGGCGCGAAAAACGGACAGAAAAAGAACACTTTTACACATTTTTTTTTGAGGTACGAGATATTCTCGATGAACAGTTACTCATTCTTCTCTTGTCTCCTGTAACTTGTGTCGGACGCGCATGTCTTGCCACCGTATTATTATTGTTAAAATTAATATTGTTCTAGTGTAAAGTAAATGTGTAATAATAAAAGTGTCTAGCAGTGGATTTATTGTGCGACGTGTATGTGAAAACGTCAAAGGAATTGTTTTCATTAAGAGAAGTGCCAGTCAAAACGGCATCCATGTTAAATCCGTCATTGCAGTGTAAGTTTGTCTATTACTTGTCATAAATTCAGAGTTAAATGGAACTGGTGTATGGACTATTCATTTACTATAGAATCTATGTCGCACTTCTTCATGAAATTATTTAATTTTCTATATGTTTCTGCCAAATAGAGAGTTCACAGTCACGAATTCTTTTGTCGAGTTCGGACGGAAGTTGCATGCGGTGAAATATTTTCTCCGCGCCATATTCTACTGGTAAATGCATGATAAACTACGGTCCCTTAGGAAATTCATGTTGAGCTATCCAAAATAATTATATTTTGAATAGGCATTTACTCTCCTATGCAATGCAACTTCCGACTGATCGGACGATCCAACAAGAAATAGCCGCACACGGTCGGCGTTCGCAAATATGTTTCCACCGCTGATTATAGCTATATGTTACAGCACAAAAGTAACATATTGTTATAATTAGAGACTACGAACAGGGACATTTATAACTGTATGTTTATGTATACACATTACGTAAACATATCGTTATAAAGTCCTTCTTTCTCTTTATCTACCACGCTAGCGGCACAAACGTTCCTGTCTCGCTTTAGCGCGAAGAAGAGTAAATAAATCTCCTTTAGCAATCCGAAAATCTTCCAACCGATACTTTCCGAAGCTGTTCCTTTCTCTCTCTCTCTATAATGACCATGGAGCATACATCTCTGTACCTCTGTTGTTCCAAAGAATAAACGTACTAGAAAAATACCTTGGCGTCGACGAGCTGTCGGCGCATATATTACTAGAAAATCTGCTCAGATACTTTTCAAACGTAAATAAATGTGGATGATTTGATTGACCATTATTAATTATTGCGGGGTAGAGGGTAAATTTCCGTGGGGAGATTACACCTTCTCGGACCGGCATCATCGCCTTTCTGACTATGTAATTTCTGATGCACAAATAAGAATCGTTGCCTCTCTATTAACATATAATTGTGTTTCTTCTTTAGCCATTTTCCGAAGATTCGTGTGTTGAAATTTAATAAATTCTTGAGAAGGCATTTTTGCTTCATACTTGTATTCTTCAATTAGTCGAAAAACAATTACTCTTCTTGTGGCATAAATATTATAAAATAAAAGTAAATCAAATTAACTTCTTTAATTTATAGAAAAAAAATTGTCTCTTCTCTTGATATACACTCCTGGAAATGGAAAAAAGAACACATTGACACCGGTGTGTCAGACCCACCATACTTGCTCCGGACACTGCGAAAGGGCTGTACAAGCAATGATCACACGCACGGCACAGCGGACACACCAGGGACCGCGGTGTTGGCCGTCGAATGGCGCTAGCTGCGCAGCATTTGTGCACCGCCGCCGTCAGTGTCAGCCAGTTTGCCGTGGCATACGGAGCTCCATCGCAGTCTTTAACACTGGTAGCATGCCGCAACAGCGTGGACGTGAACCGTATGTGCAGTTGACGGACTTTGAGCGAGGGCATATAGTGGGCATGCGGGAGGTCGGGTGGACGTACCGCCGAATTGCTCAACACGTGGGGCGTGAGGTCTCCACAGTACATCGATGTTGTCGCCAGTGGTCGGCGGAAGGTGCACGTGCCCGTCGACCTGGGACCGGACCGCAGCGACGCACGGATGCACGCCAAGACCGTAGGATCCTACGCAGTGCCGTAGGGGACCGCACCGCCACTTCCCAGCAAATTAGGGACACTGTTGCTCCTGGGGTATCGGCGAGGACCATTCGCAACCGTCTCCATGAAGCTGGGCTACGGTCCCGCACTCCGTTAGGCCGTCTTCCGCTCACGCCCCAACATCGTGCAGCCCGCCTCCAGTGGTGTCGCGACAGGCGTGAATGGAGGGACGAATGGAGACGTGTCGTCTTCAGCGATGAGAGTCGCTTCTGCCTTGGTGCCAATGATGGTCGTATGCGTGTTTGGCGCCGTGCAGGTGAGCGCCACAATCAGGACTGCATACGACCGAGGCACACAGGGCCAACACCCGGCATCATGGTGTGGGGAGCGATCTCCTACACTGGCCGTACACCACTGGTGATCGTCGAGGGGACACTGAATAGTGCACGGTACATCCAAACCGTCATCGAACCCATCGTTCTACCATTCCTAGACCGGCAAGGGAACTTGCTGTTCCAACAGGACAATGCACGTCCGCATGTATCCCGTGCCACCCAACGTGCTCTAGAAGGTGTAAGTCAACTACCCTGGCCAGCAAGATCTCCGGATCTGTCCCCCATTGAGTATGTTTGGGACTGGATGAAGCGTCGTCTCACGCGGTCTGCACGTCCAGCACGAACGCTGGTCCAACTGAGGCGCCAGGTGGAAATGACATGGCAAGCCGTTCCACAGGACTACATCCAGCATCTCTACGATCGTCTCCATGGGAGAATAGCAGCGTGCATTGCTGCGAAAGGTGGATATACACTGTACTAGTGCCGACATTGTGCATGCTCTGTTGCGTGTGTCTATGTGCCTGTGGTTCTGTCAGTGTGATCATGTGATGTATCTGACCCCAGGAATGTGTCAATAAAGTTTCCCCTTCCTGGGACAAAGAATTCACGGTGTTCTTATTTCAATTTCCAGGAGTGTAAAAATGGTAAACTAAATGAAATCAAACCACAAGAGTAGAAACTAAAAGTTACTTCTTCCTAATTTATATATGTATCAGTTATTGAGGAGTTAAGTTGGGTTTTGATTTATTTATGGGTGCTATTTCCACGCTTACATTTTAAGCGATCTTAGTTTCATTATCCATTGATAGTTCGTGTGAGGGGTGACATACAAGGTTCTTAATTAACTTTTCATAACTGGGATTCACAGTCATGTGAAATTTCTTTAAAGGCATCATGCTTACGCCAGTGACTGTTAAACATTTTGTTTCTATTATTGCAATTTCGGCCTTAGGCCATTATCAAGTGCAGATTTTTTGGCGTAAATATGATGTCTTTCAAGATACAAGGTTCTGCTGAGACCTTCACGGCAACCGTGGCGGCCTCGGGGCCTACAAGTCCCTACCCTTCGCCCTCAGCTGCAATTCCCCACCTCTATACTGTTTCTACGCAAAAAAATGTGGCGCCACATATGCCTTATACTGCACCTGTCTTTTGGAAAAGAATGTTTAGCATATTCTCAAAATGTGCTTTATGCTCTTTTAATGAATGGGCTCAACAATCTCCCTTTTCGACATAACTTTGGAATTCTTTCAAACTGTCATCTCCTTTCTTGTTAGTAATATACGAGGGTGAGTCAAATGAAAACCCTAAATTTGTAATAACAAATCGGAATTTCGCGCCGTTATCCTGTAAGTTGGTAAGCGTGCTACAAACAGCGTCCAGAATGACCTGTAGGTGGCAGCATAGTGCAGATGCACACATACCGTCGCAGTATCAGTATAAAGATGGCCGCTCCACTTGCGAATTGCACCAGGGAAGAACAGCGTTCTGTTATTCGGTTTTTGCGTAGTCAAGATGTGAAACCTATTGAAATTCATCGACGAATGGAGGTTCAGTAAGGTCATGCATGTTTGTCACAACAGCAAGTCTACAAATGGAGTAGGAAGTTCGCAAATGGTTCAAATGGCTCTGAGCACTATGCGACTTAACTTCGGAGGTCATCAGTCGTCTAGAACTTAGAACTAATTAAACCTAACTAACCTAAGGACATCACACACATCCATGCCCGAGGCAGGATTCGAACCTGTTACCGTAGCGGTCGCTCGGTTCCAGACTGTAGCGCCTAGAACCGCATGGCCACTCCGGCCGGCAGTTCGCAAATGGTGTGACTTCAGTGGAAGATGCTCCTCGTCCAGGTCAGGCACAACGAGTTGTGACTCCACAGAACATTGCACAGTTGAAGCGATAGTGAAGGAAAACCGCCGAGTGACACTGAATGACATTACAGCATGTTTGAAGATTAGTCATGGGTCAGCACACCACATTGTGCATGACGTGCTCCAGTTTCACAAAGTGTATGCAAGATGGCTGCCACAGCAGCTGACTCCTAAAATGAGAGAACGACGTGTTGATGCTTGTGAAGAACTTCTTCGGTGCTTTGAACGATGAGGTGATGGCTTCCTTGCAAGAATCGTTACTGGGGACGAAACCTGGTTTCACTTCCACCAACCGGAAACGAAGAGAGCGATCAAGGAATGGCGCCATTCCTCATCACCAAAACCAAAGAAGTTTCGAACAGAACCATCAGCAGGGAAGATTATGCTGACTCTCTTTTGGGACGAAAAAGGCGCCATTTTGGAGTATTACATGCCTAGATGAACCACTGTCACCAGTGCATCGTACACAGATCTCCTAAAAAATCATCTGCGGCCTGAAATCAAACCAAAGGGACGTGGATTGCTGTCAGCAGGTGTCCTTTTGCAACATGACAATGCAAGGCTCCACACTGCCCGTACAACAATTGCAACAATCACAGACCGGCATTTTGAGTGTATTCCTCATCCACTATACTCACCAGACCTTGCCCCAAGTGATTTCCATATGTTTGGACCACTCATAGACGCAATGGGAGGAAAGAAGCTCCGTTCTGATGAAGAGGTACGCCACACGGTGCATGAGTGGTTGCGCGGACTACCAAAAGAATTGCTTTCGAAAGGAATTTATGCACTTTGTAAGCGCTGGAGGACTTGCATTGAGCATGGGGGAGATTGTGTTGAAAAGTGATACAGCTTTGTACCACTTCTGCACATAAATATTTTAAAAAATATGTAAGGTTTTCATTTGATTCACCCTAGTAGTTGGCCTAATTTCCGGAAGGCAACACAGTAGCGTTGGTTTTCATGTCTGGGTATGCTACTTGATCGGGAATTAACAATTCGGAAATGCCTATATATTTAATAGCAGTCCTAATTTAAGCTATTTTTCTTTGTATCTCCTTCCAGATTTTTACGCTGACCTGAAGAGCAGCAAATGAAGGCGGCAGCCACCGAGGCGCTAGTAGTTTCCACAAAACGCGTGGGCTCATCCGGCATTTGAACGCGAGCGCTTCTGCACCCTAAGCGTATGGATTTGTCTTTCTACGAGAAGGCATTTTTAACAGAAGTTTGCGTTGCATAATGTCACTGAATGAAGTTTATCATTGGTGCTGATAACGTTGTTTACCACTCTGTACCAGGATTCCTTCATATCGCTTGACAAGATTGTGAAGCGATTTTTCAGAAAATCTTCCTGTTTTTCTTTGGGTATTTCTGTTAGATTCTCAATCCTTTCATATTCCGCATCGTCCCGTCCACGATCGAACGATTGTTTGTATGTGACTTGTTTCTTCGCGTGATTCAGACGTAACTAAGTTCGATGTAGAATTGCCTCACATGTTTCAATTCGGTGTTAGTTGGTGCAACATTAGTCAGACGGCCGAGGCTCTTAGGTTCTGTCAGTTTTAGTAACGCAGCTTTGACGGTGCGTCAGAGGGTCACCTTACGTACACAGGTATCGTTTTTCCTGAATATCTATCACACCTAGGCCGATGACTCCTTTGTTTAACCCCAAACACTCGATCCGAGTCGAAATCTGTGCCTTTGACACGCATAATTGCATTCTCCGTTCACGATACATAAAGAACTGTTGCTTGTCACGAAACCTCGTAAGTTTAACAAACAACTTTTGATCTCGTTGACCATTACCCCTGAGGTTTTAAACTATTGGTCCATTGCAGTTTGCAATGCTATCAGATCTTCTTGGCTTCTGACACCTAAATCGTTAGCATAGGCGTTTGAAACTTTTTTTGGAACCCATTACAGTAGTACCTTCCAAATAATTTTTAACCTTCTTACCAAAGGGTCTGATGCTACCACAAATAGCAACATCGATAGTGGGGTACCTTGTGGAACATCTCTTTTAATATCGATTTGTTGTATACACTGACCATTAACAACTACTTTCGCTTCAGTCTCTCTCCGGAGAATATGGCGGCCAATCGAGGCCCATACCAGTTGCCAGAATCTATGCGAAAAGCCAATTTATGCATTGTTTTGAACAGGCAAACACGGTCAAATGCTTTTGCGAAATCAATAAATACAACTCCTTTTAAACTGATCGTAGAAGAAATGGTGATAATATTCCTGTATTTACTTACGGTTGCGATGATACTGCTACCTGGTTGGCGGGTTTGGTCTCGACTTACTATGCACTTCAGTACCGTCGTGACACGTGATTTGATCGCACGGGCTACCAGTTCGTACTCCGTGTTCAACAGGCAGATTGGATGTATTTTGTTGATATCTTTAGTCTCATTCCACTTTTTAATGAGGATTGTTTGCCTTTCTTTGAATTCTTTGGGAATCAGCTCGGCATTGAGCATTTCGTGAGCAATATCTGTTAATCTGTGGTCCATAGCATGTCAAAGTTTTCCATAAAGTTCAACAGGTAATCCGTCTGGACCAGGTATTTTCTTTACTGACGACTCAACTATTGTTTCGAACTTACATTCACTTTTGAAGCCTGTCACGAGATCTGTGTTTTCTTCGGGTGATACCCTTGTATTGATCCTATCAAGCATTTCGCCAGCTGAGTCTTTATCAGAAGTACTTTCCCTATACAGTTCGAAAAGAAGTGATGCAGACCACTGATTATGTTATTATTGCTTCTCTAGTAGAACATTGTTTCCCAATCTCATTTTGTCGATGAAGGCTTTCCTCTAGTTCCGAGCGAGCTGTAGTAAGTAGTATAACAAGACCTTCTCTTCTTCAAGTGTTGCTCTTTTTAGACCTATTTTGAGACCTTAGAGCTGTTTTCCTTTTAAATCTGTGAGCTTCGCTTTGATCTTTTTGATTTTCATGTAGCGCTTATTAGACACCTGATGTTGATTGTAGAACTCGCTGAGACACCTATAACAAATCTCTACAGTATTTTTTTGTAATGTTGCCCTCTCTTTCCCGTAGTGCACCGCTGTAGAGCGTATTTTTTTACGCAGATTCCACCACTCGATATTCACAACATCTTATCATGGAGGATGCTTACATTCAACTTTCAATGACCACACCGCCATTACGTTTTCTGGTTGCTCAGTATAACACATTTCACTGGGTATTGATCTGCAAAACTAACCGGAATTCCTTTCGCAGAACTTGCACTCCTCTCTAAGTTTTATGATACGTATATTCTGTCCTGACTGCTGGCTGACATTTTTGAAAGAGAGGTAAACTTGACAGTGATTGGATAAAATATTTCCCAAACATTCTTCAATTGCAGACTTTTAATTAGATCAGAGAGTTCGCGCGGAAAATTGAAATTGGATGCTTGGCCCTTAGTACTAAGTACACATTTCCAATCACCACCGATTATCAGATGTTCAGGTTCAGCTTTCAGCAGGTATTAAATCTCATGTTTGAAATCCTAGGCGTTTCCTGTTTATAAGTATTCCCTGATCGAGCGTATATATTAATAAAAGTCACTTTAAAAATCTTACAACCAATCTCTCACCCACACTGCAAATATTTTACACTTTCTACAGGTATGCCTTCTTTAACTGTAAAAGATGTCCCACATGAGCTTTCGGTTGCCACATTTAAGATCTCTGGATACCTGGGAATGCGCAGAAATTTAAGATTGACTTCTTGTAATGTCGACATGTCTGTGACTGATTCATATAGGAATCCCTTTAAAGCACTGCTTTCACTGAAGATTGTGTTCTATTGATGTTTAACGTTATTACAGTATACGTCTACTCCTGTACTGCAGACAGTGAATGATTTAACAGACGTCTGTAACCATGCTGATATCCATTTATCAGAGATATATTACAGTAATCACCAGAGAGTGGAGTGGATACTGAGTTGACATTTGCACATCGGATTGAGTCAGACAGAACTCGAATCTGATCTGAATTATCTGCCAAGGCTACATCTCCTCCTTCGCTTTCTGGAGACTAGAAATCTACTCTGTAGGAATCAGCATGGGTTTCGAAAAAGAGGGTCGTGTGAAACCCAGCTCGCGCTATTCGTTCACGAGACTCAGAGGGCCATAGACACGGGTTCCCAGGTAGATGCCGTGTTTCTTGACTTCCGCAAGGCGTTCGATACAGTTCCCCACAGTCGTTTAATGAACAAAGTAAGATCATATGGACTATCAGACCAATTTTGTGATTGGATTGAAGAGTTCCTAGATAACAGAACGCAGCATGTCATCCTCAGTGGAGAGAAGTCTTCCGAAGTAAGAGTAATTTCATGTGTGCCACAGGGGAGTGTCGTAGGACCGTTGCTATTCACAGTATACATAAATGACCTTGTGGATAACGTCGGAAATTCACTGAGGCTTTTTATGGATGATTCTGAAGTATATGAGAGGTTGTAACAATGGAAAATTGTACTGAAATGCAGGAGGATCTGCAGCGAATTGACGCATGGTGCAGGAAATGGCAATTGAATCTCAATGTGCTGCGAATACATAGAAAGATAGATCCCTTATCATTTAGCTACAATAGAGCAGGTCAGCAACTGGAAGCAGTTAATTGCATAAATTATCTGGGAGTAGGCATTAGGAGTGATTTAAAATGGAATGATAATATACAGTTGATCATCGGTAAAGCGAATGCCAGACTGAGATTCATTGGAAGAATCCTAAGAAAATGCGATCCGAAAACAAAGGAAGCAGGTTACAGTACGCTTGTTCGCCCACTGCTTGAATATTGCTCACCAGTGTGGGATCCGTTCCAAATAGGGTCGATAGAAGAGATAAGGAAGATCGAACGGAGAGAGCAACGAGCTTCGTTGCAGGATCATTTAGTAATCGCGAAAGCGTTACGGAGATGATAGATAAACTCCAGTGGAAGAGTCTGCAAGAGAGACGCTCAGTAGCTCGGTACGGGCTTTTGTTGAAGTTTAGAGAACATACCTTTAAGCAGTATATTGGTCTCTCCCACGTATATCTCGATAAGAGACCATGAGGATAAAATCAGAGCCCACACAGAGGTATACCTACAATCTTTCTTTCCACGAACATTACGAGACTGTAATAGAAGGGAGAACCGATAGAGGTACCCTCCGCCACACACCGCCAGGTGGCTTGCGGAGTATGGATGTAGACGGAGATGCTTTCAGTGTCACTTGCCAGTCCATGACATGGTTCGCCGCTGACTTTTAGTTTGACCCGTCGCCAGTTTTGCTGGGATCACAGTTTTTGAGACTGCTCCCTAGTGCCACTGTTGCAGCGCCGGAGCAAATGTCACTGATTGTGCTCCAAGGTTGTTTTGTAATTTTTATTTCGCCACTGTCTTCTTTGTTCATACACTGCTCTGTTTTTTCTTTGAAACTGTGAGAGTTTCTCTCTTGTTGTAGAAGCGAACTTCTCTGCCGCAGGATGGGCTATGGTATACGTCGTTTCTTCTTACGTTGTAACATCGGTTCGGAATCCTCAGACAACTCAGATTTATTTTCTACATTTGTATTTCCCTCCCCCAGAGGTTTTTGTAATGTTTGGTCACTGTGATTGACGATTATTACACGAAAGGCAACGTCATAGCTCGTCGGTTTACGTGCCTCTACAAAATCCTGAGTGACTTGCGGCAGTAGGAGTTACTTTTCGTCCTGCGCCAGCATAGGAGGGGTCTGTATCAGAACTCTCTATTTGAATTGGCTGTTCAGGGAGTGGAGCAGACAGATGGACCCGCAGTCAACGGCAGTGGGTTGACGGGCGCCCCCCGGTCTACTTGTTGTGGCTGTACCACGGGAGGGATATCCTGCCGGCCGAAGACGCGGCTGATTACGTCAGCAGCTTTTTTACGGCGGGAGCGGCTGGATGTGCAACGTCATCGCTGCGGCGCGGCCCCACGGCGCGTACGAGCTCTGCACAGCAGCCAGTAGCGCACGTTCTTGGCAGTCCATCATACACGACCAGGAGCTCTATAGCCTGATACAGCGATGAACGACGGAATGTGTTTCAGCAAATCAATTTTCACCTGGCGAACACCATTAAACACTGTCAGTGGAAAACAGCTACCCCATTTATTCTCAAAAACTGAAAATACACTGCCGCCCAGTGTGGCCAAGCGGTTCTAGGCGCTTCAGTTTCGAACCGCGCGACCGCTATGGTCGTAGGTTCGAATCCTGCCTCGGGAATGGATGTGTGTAATGTCCTTAGGTTAGTTAGGTTTAAGTAGTTCTAAGTCTAGGGGACTGATGACTTAAGATGTTAAGTCCCATAGTGCTCAGAGCCCTTTGAACCATTTCAAAATACACGCCCGTGTGAACTAATAAGCACCCGGCTAATATGATCAGGAGGACTCTCGAAACGCAGTTCGAAAACTCCCACAGTACGAAAGCCCAATCCTCCAAGCGACACTTTTCACTTCGCTACTGTTCCCATCCAAGTGCGTGAACCATAAGACACATCCAAAGGTTTCTGCAATTCGATTGCACAATTCGTTAGCCCTTCATTTCGCGTAAGGGATAGCAGCTACCTGCGATACTAGAATCCCAATGATATACGGTGAGAATTACGTAACTATATTTAAAAAAAATGTAAATTACACTACTGATAATTAAAATTGCTACACCAAGAAGAGAAATTTGTTAACATCGAACATAGATTTAGGTGTCAGGAAGTCGTTTCTGAAAGTATTTGTATGGAGTGTAGCCATGTATGGAAGTGAGACATGGACGATAACTAGTTTGGACAAGAAGAGAATAGAAGCTTTCGAAATGTGGTGCTACAGAAGAATTCTGAAGATAAGGTGGGTAGATCACGTAACTAATGAGGAGGTATTGAATAGGATTGGGGAGAAGAGAAGTTTGTGGCACAACTTGACTAGAAGAAGGGATCGGTTGGTAGAACATGTTCTGAGGCATCGAGGGATCACAAATTTAGCATTGGAGGGCAGCGTGGAGGGTAAAAATCGTAGAGGGAGACCAAGAGATCAATACACTAAGCAGATTCAGAAGGATGTAGGTTGCAGTAGGTACTGGGAGATGAAGAAGCTTGCACAGGATAGAGTAGCATGGAGAGCTGCATCAAACCAGTCTCAGGACTGAAGACCACAACAACAACACCAAGAAGAAATATATATGATAAATGGGTATTCATTGGACAAACATATTATACTAGAACTGAAATGTGATTACATTTTCACGCAATTTGGGTGCATAGATCCTGAGATATCAGTACCCAGAACAACCACTTCTGGCTGTAATAACGGCCTTGATACGCCTGAAGCTTGGATGGCGTGTACAGGTACAGCTGCCCATGCAGCTTCAACACGATACCACAGTTCATCAAGAGTAATGACTGGCGTATTGTGACGAGCCAGTTGCTCGGCCACCATTGACCAGAGAGATCTGGTTGGTAAGAGATCTGGAAAATGTGCTGGCCAGCGCAGCAGTCGAACATTTTCTGTATCCAGAAAGGCCCGTACAGGACCTTCAACATGCGGTCGTGCATTATCTTGCTGAAATGTAGAGTTTCGCAGGGATCGAATGAAGGACAGAGCCACGGGTCGTAACACATCTGAAATGTAACTTCCACTCTTCAAAGTGCCGTTGATTCGAACAAGAGGTGACAGAGACGTGTAACGAATGGCACCCCATACCATCACGCCGGGTGATAGGCCAGTATGGCGATGACGAATACATGCTTCCAATGTGCGTTCACCGTGATGTTGCCAAAGACGGATGCGACCATCATGATGCTGTAAACAGAACCTAGATTCATCCGAAAAAATGACGTTTTGCCATTCGTGCACCCAGGTTCGTCGTCGAGTACACTATCGCAGGCGCTCCTGAATGTGATGCAGCATCAAGGGTAACCGCAGCCATGGTCTCCGAGCTGATAGTCCATGCTGCTGTAAAAATCGCCGAACTGTTCGTGTAGATGGTTGTTGTCTTGTAAACGTCCCCATCTGTTGACTCAGGGATCGAGACGTGACTGCACGATCCGTTACAGCCATGTGGATAAGATGCCTGTCATCTCGACTGCTAGTGATACGAGGCCGTTGCGATCCAGCACGGCGTTCCGTATTACCATCCTGAATCCACCGATTCCATATTCTGCTAACAGTCATTGGATCTCGACCAACGCGAGCAGCAATGTCGCGATACGATAAACCGCAATCGCGATAGGCTACAATTCGACTTTTATGAAAGTCGGAAACGTGATGGTACGCATTTCTCCTCCTTACACGAGGCATCACAACAACGTTTCACCAGGCGACGCCGGTCAACTGCTGTTTGTCTATGAGAATTCGGTTGGAAACTTTCCTCATGTCAGCACGTTGTACATGTCGCCACCGGCGCCAACCTTGTGTGAATGCTCTGAAAAGCTAATCATTTGCATATCACAGCACCTTCTTCCTGTCGGTTAAATTTCACGTCTGTAGCACGTCATCTTCGTGGCGTAGCAATTTTAATGGCCAGTAGTGTCGTTACAAACTACTGCGTGCACACACTTTATTCAACTCTATAAACACTACCTCACATCAGATATTCGGATTTAGTTTATGACACGCTATCATTGGTGATGATGTGGCGCAGACGAATAGCGAAATTCTGCATGACCCGCCGAACTGTCAGAACATCGATGCTGTCGATGACCTCCTCAATGGATGTTTTCAGCTAGCAATCGTTTAGGGATTATTGCTGTACACCTTGTCTTTAATGCAGCCCCACAAAAAGGTGTCGCATGTATTCAGATCCGGAGAATATGGCGGCCAATCGAGGCCATGCCACTGGCCTCTGGGTACCCCAGAGTCAGAATGCTATCCCTAAAGTACTTCTTCAGGACATCAAACACTCTCGTGCTTCGATGGAGTCGAGCTCCGTCTTGTATGAACAACATCTCGTCGAAATCATGGTCACTTTGGGTAATACGGGTGAAATCATCTTCCTAGACCTTTACGTACCGTTCGGTAGTCACCGTGCCATCAAGGAATATCGCACCGATTATTCCGTGACTGTATACTGCACTCCATTGAGGATGCAATCGACGAACCCGCCCAAATGAAAGTGGGCTTCGTCGCTGAACTAAACCATGCAGCGCATACCAATTCCATCATCCCCTGCGGCCTCCCGTGCAGTTTGAACGTCCTAATGCAAACCGTTCTGAAGTTATGACGATTTTATTTCACATATTTCAGTAAGTGTCACACTGTATGGTCTAAAGAGATTCCTGCTGTTTCAGTGACAAACTTACCAATTTCAAGCGGACTAGGCTTAGGACATTTATGGCTGGATGATAAGTTAATCATGTTACTTTTGTGTCGAGCCACAACCACATAAAACTTTTTGAAAGATATACCCCCATTTGACTGGACAGCAGGTTTTATTCTACAATATAGACCTCGGCCTTAAACCATTTACAAGTGTTACAACTGAAACGGATTCAAGCACAATAAAAGTACAAGTATCAGAAAAATCGCAGGGCAAACAGTCCAATTAATGTGTGGGTTGCAGGATTTGTTCTCTTACTTAGATCATTTGACTTGAATACAACACACCTCATGGTCTTACAAGTGCTACAACTGAAACAGATTGAAGCACATTAAAAGCACAAGTATCAGAAATACGGCAGGACGTTACAACTGAAACAGATTAAAGCACAATAAGAGTATATCATTTGACTTGAACAGAACACAAGTCATGATCAAAATATGTATATTCAATTATATAAACCAATTTTATGAAAAGTAAATGCGATAACATTTGTGTAATAAGCTAATTTACTGGTAATGATTATGACTTATTCGCTTGATAGTGCCGAGGAATGTAACAGATGACAAAATCACAGATTTAAACTTCGCTACACTGTGTCTAAACAGCCACTGACATAAACGTAAGTGAAATGATCATCAAAGAGCATCATAAAGACATCCCAGATTGCACCATGTGATCTGTGATATGTCATGGGAACTGGTAGTGGAACTCTTCTTCTTTTTTTTTTTTTTATACAAGTTGGTTACATTATCTTTTAAGTGGGCAGAATATGCCAGTGTGTACATTACATGGCGTGAAGAGCCAACTTCCCAGTGTGCATATAAAACCGTGACTTACACCATCGTAATTAAGGAAACATATAAGTTCAATCACGCAAGATAGTGAAATATTTGAAACTTCCTGCCAGATTAAAACTGTGTACCGGACCGAGACTCGAACTCGGGACCTTTGCCTTTCGCGGGCAAGTGCTCTACCAGCTGAGCAACCGAAGCACGACTCACGCCCCGTCCTCACAGCTTTACTTCCGGCAGTACCTCGTCTCCCACTTTCCAAACATCACAGAAGCACGGTTCTAGGCGCTACAGTCTGGAACCGCGCGACCGCTTCGGTCACAGGTTCGAATCCTGCCTCGGGCATGGATGTGTGTGATGTCCTTAGGTTAGTTAGGTTTAAGTAGTTCTAAGTTCTAGGGGACTGATGACCTCAGAAGTTAAGTCCCATAGTGCTCAGAGCCATTTGAACCATCTACCTTCGAATACAGAATTACCCGTTCGATGTCCGTATGTCTTCATCCTTTGGTTGTGACGTCAGTATGTATGATGATGAAGTCCCATACTCAGAGTAGCGTAGAGGACGATGCGGGAGACCCGCACCGCCTACTAGGTAAGGTCTTAGAGGAGGTGGTTTGGCATTGCCTCCCTCCGACCGTAATGGGGATGAATAATGATGATGAAGACGACACAACAACACCCAGTCATTTCGAGGCCGGGAAAATCCCTGACCACGCCGGGAATCGAACCCGGGACCCCGTACGCAGGAAGCAAGAACACTTTCGCAAGACCACGAGCTGCGTACGTCAGTATGTATACCAGCTGTTGTTTTGCTGTCTATTCTGATGACAACAGAGGTACAGAGAAATTACAGACACTGGTTGCGAACAGTCATTGATTGAAATCAATGGTGAAAGTTCAAAATTTGTGCCGGATCGGAATTCGAACCCGGGTCTCCAGCTTACTAGGCAGGTGTACCGACCACTAAGCCATCCGTACACAGAGGGAATTGCAACTGCACCGACTGCCATAGGACTCCTCCCGTCAGACCCAAATTTTCGACTTTTCCACAACTACTAATGTACTGCCCTTTTTCCATTATTCTCATACATGATTACATGTGGGAAAGAATAAACACAATTTTGATCCAGCAGCCATTATGAATTAAGACACAAAAGAAGTACAGACATTGGCGGTGAGACGGCATTGATTGAAAATAATGGGGAATAATTAAGGCGAGACGGTCAAGGAGCTCTTCAGTACAGATGCACACCAGGTTCGAACTCTTAAAGGAATCGGCGAACTGCCGCGAGTAACACATCTTATCGTTGAACTGTTCACAGTAATTCAATCCCTGTACTACCTTCCTGATGATGACGAAATCTACTCACACCATTTTCTCCTGCCGATTAGCCTGGCAGGATTCTGCTGCCGGTAAAGCGATAACATTATAGAATTAGTTTTTTATTTCTGTTCAGAGTCTTCCAATCCTTTATTTGAATGAGTTACACAAATTTTGCACTCTTAGAACAACCATTTGACGTAGCGTAATGTAGGAAGAGATGCATGAAACAATAATTCTTTATATTACTTTGTTTTTAACAATCTTTTCTCAGTCTGAGATAGTTCCCACTTTTCCCTCTTGTTGTGTATTCCTCATTTCCTACTCTCTCAAGCAAACACAATCCATGTCTGAGATACCGGTAAGCATTTAGTTTCTCGGTTAACCGCAAAAAATTATGTGTCTTACTGACGCTGAACGGAAGAAAACTGACACATCCTTTTATTTTCCCAGGTCTACAAACAGAATATGACAGGAAAAGAGCGATTTTGGTAAAAAAAAATCCTCTAGTCAATTGAAAGCTAATTTGAGCACCACAGTCCTTTGTTATGCATAGTCCTAGTGAACCTGTCACCTCCCTATAACAATTAATTACACATGACACCCACTTTGCCTGTGTGATTTTCCTGAGTAATCAAATAAAATACGGTCACCAGATTAATGTTATTCAACAGTTCTTCTGAAAGAATATTCGCTCACATTAGCCGGAAACAGAAGTATTCAGGATCAAAAGGCATAAGTGCGATACTACTTGCAGTTTTGGTTAGCAATACTGCGATTGTGGACCTATTCTAAAAGTACAAGATGCGTGGGCCTGGCAATACACAATCTATTTGAATCAGCTGAGTATGCAGACGAATTTATAATCATAGAAATCCTGTTAAAAACCGAATAAATTCTTAATACATTTCAGAACACAGTGCCGGCCGGTGTGGCCGAGCGGTTCTAGGCACTTCAGTCTGGAACCGAACGACCGCTACGGTCGCAGCTTCGGATCCTGCCTCGAGCATGGATGTGTGTAATGTCCTTAGGTTAGTTACGTTTAAGTAGTTCTAAGTTCTAGGGGACTGATGACCTCAGAAGTTAAGTCCCATAGTGCTCAGAGCCATTTGAACCATAGACATAACTTTCATAGACATAGACATAACTTTCGACTTGATACGTTTACTTGATCCTGAGAAATGGAGCCATATCAGACGGTCGGACAGAGAGATGAAAGACAAAAAAAAGTATCGTTAATGGCGAAAATGTATGTGTTGATGCAGTAACTGCATTTATTACAATCCAAGTCGTTCAGACATGATACGGTCACGCCTGGCGGGAGTAAAGTGGCGATAATAACAATAATAAAGTTGAAATATTGTGGGTTATTAGGCCGCGTCATATTGCCTCTCATATAATCGACGTTTCGACCCCTCTGCTGGGACCTTCTACAGGATGTTCCGGTCTACCCAATGATGATGGTCCACCAATAGTATCCACAAGAGTTTAGCCAATAATGCCCCTTCTTCTGCATCAGCGCGGGAATATTAGCCTATCACGATGGCCCGCCAATGGTAGCCACAAGAATTTTAACCAGTACTCCCACTTCTCCAGCGCAAAGGCGAGAAAACTCCACTTTATAAGAGAAATTGTCAGTGGTTTTTGACAGTGTTCTATCAATAGTGGACACTGGAACATCCTGAATAATATCCCAGCAGAGAGGTCGAAACGAAGATTATTTTAGAGGAAATATGACGCGGCAAAATAACACAGAAGATTTTAACTTTAATGACAACGAGCATGAAATCCTGCAGACTTACATAATAACAATAGTCTTCCAACGTATAGTTACACAAAAGTGCGAGCATTTGTATTGCGGCTACGTGACGGATGGAGCTTTGAACCGTCGCGTTGATGGCGGCGAGCTCGGAGAGCTGAAGTGGTTAAGATGATTGCTCATGACGAGGCGGGAAATCCGAATTCTGGTCCTGGTGCGGCATTAATTTTCATTTGTCACAAGTAGCCGACCCAAACATGTATACGCATTACGTGAATCCATTTAACAATTGTTTTCGGGCGATATTATTGCAAATTAATAATCATGGATTTCTTCCTTCACTTGTGATGTTAAACTTGTTTCTTATCAAAATTCACTATTCAAGGTCAACGGGAAGTACCCAATAGGTTTTGATGAATGAGCTTGCGAGTATCAAAATATGTGACATAAATGGTCATATCTTTTGATTGTATAGATTTCAAAGTTTACGTTTTATTACACTGCCAATGGATCACTAACCTTAATATCTGACATAAATTTCCACTTGATAAATCATGTCTACCCATCCTCAGAAAAAGGGTTTTTAACAGTCGGACAGACAGGCAGACAGACAGGTGAAAATCAAAGTATTCTGTAAGTGTTCATTTTGTAGCGATTAATGTACGGAATCCTAAAAACGCACAGGAATTTGGTGGGAGTGGAAAGAAACAAACGAACAACTGCGTGAGTGCTCATCTACGCACGGAGAGTTTACTTTCGTACTACAATACAACGTACATATAGGTTGCAGCGGAGACACTGACCTACATGTCGCGTGGGCTCGGCGCCTGAGCGAAGGAACACTAGCGTCTGACGCCCCGTCGCCATCGAAGTCATTAGCAACAAAACACAAGCTCGGAATGTCACAAGGATGGTGAAGAAAATGGACCGTAGCCTGTCGACGGAACCACGCTATCATTTGCCTCAAGAAATTCGGGAAATCTCGAAAAATCTGAGTCAGGATGGTCGGTCGGGGATTTGAACCGTCGTCTTTCCGAATGCGAGTCCAGTGCGCTAACCACTGTGTCACCTCGCTTGGAACCGACGTCGGAAGCGGAGCCTCATCCATCATGGAGGCGGCTACCACGACGGGTCTCCTAACACTGTCAGTCTCGGGTGGCAGCCTCCGTGATGGATGAGGCTCCGCTTGCGACGTCGGTTCCGTACGGCACCTAGATCATTGCTAATGGAGCAACCCCTATTGTAGTATGAAGGTACACGCTCCTTGCGTAGCAAAATCCTGACGCAATCACTTTCATCGCATTTTTGTACGTTTGTACAATTATACGAGGCGCGACAATAAAGTAATGAGACTGGTGTAAAAAAAAAATGTTGCTTTCAGTTTTAGTCAAGTTTAGTGTTGTCTCCTACAAAGTAGTTCCCTTCCGATTGCACACACTTTTTCCAGCGCTTCTGCCATTTGCGGTAACATTTCTGGAGCTCATCTTCGGTAATGTCCTCCAAGACCCTCGTCACAGCTTTTAGGACATCTTGTGTTATTTGAAAATGGTGTCTCTTGACCGCCGTTTTGACTCTTGGAAACAGAAAAAGTCGCACGGAGCGATATCTGGTGAATAAGGTGGCTGTGGTAGTACTGAAATTCCTTTTGAGGTTAAAAAATTGCTGCACTGACAGAGCAGCATGGGATGGCGCATTAACGTGATGCAAATCTTCAGTTATTATAAGACGAACCGTTTCTCGATTGGTGTTCAATTCTTCTTCAATCATTTTCACGGAAAATCTTCGATCAGATCGTACGAGTTCACGCACCCTGGTCAAGTTGACATCCGTCCGTGAGGTTGATGGTCGTCCACAGCGGTCTTCAAACATTCGTTCTGCCTTCAGTAAACATTTTATGCCAACAAAAAACTTGACCTCTTGACATAATCTCCTCTCCAAAAGCCTTCTGCAGCTTACCGTAAGTTGTCGTAGAGTTTTCACCCAATTTAATGCGAAAAGTAATGACATACCATTGCGCAATATTATGCGGTTTCATTTCCTTGACGAGAAACACAAACACGTGTTAACTTATCACAACACAACTCACGACTGAGTAGTTGCATCGATGTGCCGCTTGGACTAGAAGCAGCTTATAGACCAAGGTCAAAGATATTTTTGCCTACACACGCCTGCAGGATTGCCGCATCTTGCAAAGAAAATCAGTCTCATTACTTTATTGTCGCACCTCGTAACCTGTGTAATGGAGTGCATTAATAATACATGAAATTTTTACCATGATTCCTGTGTCTATAAATTCTTCTGCATAACTCGTCGCTCGAAATAAATTCTGCGTTGCTACTCTCACCCGCCTTTGATCGCTAGAATCAGTCCACATCAGTACCGTTATCCAATCCTGAAAGTAGGATCGAACCGACTTATAGTCGATAAGGAGAGAGATAATGAGAAATGATCCAAGCTAACGTAGTTATGATAACACACATTTAGCAGCACCAGAAATTGTACGTCCAGAAACATACACAGGTATGGGTGCGTGCAGGTTAAGAAACTTTGTGACAGTTCTGGAACGTTGATTGAAGAATAATTCCTTTGAGTTTTGGCGTACGGCTTGATATTTACCTCGTCTCCTCAACGATGTACGACAATGCCTGCGTGGCTGCGTCTGCTATTCTTTCTTCGAATTGACTTTTTCTCCGATGAGGTCCATTTAAAAATGCAAATCCTCGTTGCATTGGGATGTGGAGATCAGGGCAGAGTGCAAATACATATGTCTTTATCGCACCAACTCAAAAGACAGTCAGTTACCAAGATCGGTGAGGAAAAAAAAAAATTGAAGTGCATAAAAAATTGATAGTATAGCTTTCAATTTTCTGTCCTTTGGCCATTATGGGGGTTGACTTTAGAGAAACTGTTGCACTGTGTCATAGGCACTATCTTCCCACAGGAACAGCATATGAAACTGCCTCTGTTATCCCTTTCGTGGTCGATGGGATACATATACCCCACTAAAGTAATACGCACTTCTGAGCACTGGAACATCTATGTCACTATCTGTCTAGTGCTAGCGTGTACTGAGATGCCTTCTTAACATCGAGACAAATACTGCGAGCGATAGAGTGGGTATATAGAAGGCTGTGAGCGATCAAATGGGGAGCGACGCGTGTGTTTGTAGGTGGCACAGTGCGTTTGTTTCAGGAAAATCGGATACAATCACCAGCTTCCCCATTCCACGAATGTCTGAAGTAACTAACTTTCTTATACATCATAGACATTGTTTTGAAACATTGCTACACATGTCAGTAATTCTGCTGTTTTGTATATAATTTTTTATTTAGTGGGATGTATGCGAGCCAGAAAACACAGAATGCCGAAAAAACTGGTATGTGGTATATCAAAGCCATCTTTAAATGTAATGTTGAAAATTTGTGCGCGATATTTCATATTTTTCACCGTCAGGAGAATAAATGTGTTTTGGTACTGATTTTTTACACTTTCTTCCGTAACAGCCATTCTGATAAAATCATCGTAAAATTAAAAAAATTAACTCTGAAAATCCTAGGTTCACTTGAAAGCATGGATCTATTTACGTTCGTGGGGCACATGCGTCCCACTTGACCGAGTTTCAAAGTCGGCCAGCTTAAAATACTTTTGGTTATGGAAGTGTATTATTTATCACAAAAGAAAGCAAGTTTTTACTTGAAACTTCCTGGCACATTAAAACTGTGCGCCAGACCGATATTCGAACTCGGGACCTTTGCCACATTTTAATCTGCCAGGAAGTTTCATATCAGCTGCAGAGTGAAAATTTCATTTTGGGAATTTTTCAATTCATTTTTCAAATGTATGCAAAATAAGTTTTAACCATGAAAGTTCCCTGGGAAGCTGGATTTTGGGCGAGGCCCGAGACAGAGACTATCTTCGCCTTTTCCATCAAGTGTGAACATAACGGCCTCGCTCTCACCACCGTGTCCCAATTAGTCATCACTGTAAACTGCGCTAAACCGCGTAACACTCCACCAATAGCCACGTGTCGCCAGATGCGCACCATTTTCCTCCGCTGTCATTTTCCTCGCTCACGATATTGACATAAAAAAACGTTGAGACTCTTGGTGGCGAATAAAAATAGTCGTACCACTATAGCCTGCCTTTGCCTTCCTCCGATTTTTTTTTTTTTAGATTACAGGGGAACTTACAAGTTTTATATGGACTCCGAATCACGGGTCATTTTTCACCTGTACAAGCATCTTCCATGGGGGAATCAAGCGGTAAGTAATACAAAATCCTAGGAATGAACCCCGCACTTTTGGATTTGTTGTCTGACACACACTCGCTGAGCAACTGAAGAAAAAAATGGGAATAGTGGACAGTAAGTCTTGAATTGAATGTAATGTGTTTTCCAATAGGGCAGTGGGAAAGAATGTTGACGTGCTTCGAGTTCCGATCTGACATAGTGGAAAAGTCTACTACGAAATTTTAAACTAAACTGCTAGGTGATATTTCCCACAGAAGAATGAACTGCCCACAGTTGTTTGATTAACGTCCACTTAATACCTCACTGGATGGTAGTAACAACGGACGAACGTATGGTCAGAACACGGGTCTCCCTGCAGCTAGTGTCAGTTTTCTGCACTCGATAAGAAACTTCTCCGTAAAGAAAACCTGCAGATTTCCTCACTGTGTTGAATGAGCCCCCTTCTACATTCCCCACATGGGAAAATTCTTAATTTTAGAAGGGGCCGAACCCTAGGCCCCCGTGTGGCAGTTAGATAATGTGTTGTAACGGGAATAAGGGGGTTAAGCAGCGTTTTCCTAGCTGCGGGAATTTCCCGCAGCGCGCTGCGTTAAACGCATGCGAGACCCCGCTGTCCACTCGCAAAATGCAAACATACGAGACCGTTTACCTAGGGTGCGGACAATGCAGTGCAGCAGTGGGCTCCGCCTATGAGAAACGCTTGCTTGCTTCGGGAGGAGTCTGTCCCGCACGTCGAGCGATTTACTTGACCAGAGGAGTGGGGTAGTCGAAGTGGGCAGCAGCGAGACGACAACTGCAAAGTAAAATGGTTCAAATGGCTCTGAGCACTATGGGACTTAACTGCTGAGGTCAACAGTCCCCGAGAACTTAGAACTATTTAAACCTAACTAACGTAAGAGAGTGAGACAGGCTTGTAGCCTTTCCCCGATGTTATTCAATCTGTATATTGAGCAAGCAGTGAAGGAAACAAAAGAAAAATTCGGAGTGGGTATTAAAGTCTATGGAGAAGGAATAAAAACCTTGATGTTTGCCGATGACATTGTAATTCTATCAGAGACAGCAAAGGACTTGGAAGAGCAGTTGAACGGAATGGATAGTGTCTTGAAAGGAGGATATAAGATGAACATCAACAAAAGCAAAACGAGGATAGTGGAATGTAGTCGAATTAGGTCGGGTGATGCTGAGGGAATTAGATTAGCAAATGAGACACTTGAAGTAGTAAAGGAGTTTTGCTATTTGGGGAGCAAAATAACTGATGATGGTCGAAGTAGAGAGGATATAAAATGTGAACTGGCAATGGCAAGGAAAGCGTTTCTGAAGAAGAGAAATTTGTTAACATCGAATATAGATTTAAGTGTCATGAAGTCGTTTCTGAAAGTATTTGTATGGAGTGTAGCCATGTATGGAAGTGAAACATGGACGATAAATAGTTTGAACAAGAAGAGAATAGAAGCTTTCGAAATGTGGTGCTACAAAAGAATGCTGAAGATTAGATGGGGAGATCACATAACTAATGAAGAGGTATTGAATAGGATTGGGGAGAAGAGAAGTTTGTGGCACAACTTGACTAGAAGAAGGGATCAGTTGGTAGGACATGTTCTAAGGCATCAAGGGATCACCAATTTAGTATTGGAGAGCAGCGTGGACTGTAAAAATTGTAGAGGGAGACAAAGAGATCAATATACTAAGCAGATTCAAAAGGATGTAGATTACAGTAGGTACTGGGAGATGAAGAAGCTTGCGCAGTATAGAGAAGCATGGAGAGGTGCATCAAACCAGTCTCAGGACTGAAGACCACAACAGCAATAACCAAAGGACATCACACACATCCATGCCCGAGGCAGGATTCGAATCTGCGACCGTAGCGGTCGCGCGGTTCCAGACTGTAGCGCCTAGAACCGCTCGGCCACTCTGGCCGGCGCGACAGCTGCACTGTTTTTTCGCGCGCACAGGCAACAACAGACAATCTTTAACAGAGTTGTTACACAATCAGTCACCAGAAATGGCGGCTAACCGCTTCTCTGCCTCGGGGTATGAGTAACTGGTTTCTAAAAAGGAAATTTTGTGGAATATGACCGACGCAGAGTGGAAAAATCAAATGAAAAACGACTTACTTTGGGCAGAAAAATGAATAATACAAGTAAGCCGGAATGTCTTTTATTATGTCCACTGTAATACATTTTTTATCACTCCAGTGTGTGCAAGTAAGAAGATAATGCTACGATAGCTGCCGGCATTACGTTATTGAATTCAGAATAATTTGTCTTATTTAAATATGTTGTTTTGTTTATTTTTGTACATAAATGTTGGTTTCACGTAGTGAGGAAGAGTGCCGCAATTTGCTACCGGTAACACCTTCGTCGATGCCGCCAGAGGTAATAAAAAGCCAACCACTGCCACACAATAATCGTCAGCCAGCGCGGAGAGGAAGATCTTGCCAGCAACTGTTGCCGTTTTTTGCCCGTTATTGAATTACTTCTACATTTACACCACAGAGATATATTTCTAGACTGGCAAAACAGTATACAGTATCACTGAACAATGGAAAATCCAGGATGGAAACTATTGATAGAGTTTCACTGGTGTCACTGAAGACAGCGCTTTAGAATAACAATGCAGCTGCGGGCGCAAAGAAAGTGTACACAGCTGTTTGTTTACTGATAAAAGAGTCATAAGAAATTGGGATAAACTGGTATATCTGCGGTATCTTTTGTGTTTAGACATAATGGTAAATACACGCATCGTGTTTGGCTGTAATTTTTCGAACAAGAGACGGAAGATACAAAGAAAGGGGCATGTCTCACTGGAAGCATGGCTAGAAATATTTTACGTATTTTTGCTTTTGTGTTGCACGTAAAACTAAATAATGACTTTGCAGTTTGTCGTACCTGAAAAACCGGCAGTGTTTAAATAGTCCACGTATATTTTAATGGGGTTAATCAATGATGTGTTGACAGACGTAGGTTAATAATGGGGTTTTAACCAGGTTTGATCAACTTTGGCTTCACTTCGAGTAGTATATTCGTCATGAAAGTGCTCCTAAAACTAGACGTGCTATTTATGGTTGACAAAAAGTGAATAACGTGTGCATATGTAACCTGATGTTCCTCTCATAGCACGATTCTGGCGGCCTCTGTGGCCGAGTGGTTCTAGGCGATACAGTCGGGAACCGCGCTGCTGCTAAAGGTCACAGGATTGAATCCTGCCTCGCGTATGGATGTCTGTGATGTCGTTAGGTTTAAGTAGTTCTAAGTCTAGGGGACTGATGACATGTTAAGTCCCATAGTGCTTACAGCCATTTGAACCATTTTGCCGTAGCACGATTCTAAAAAGTATGTGTTATACTCAACTAGTACGCCAATATTTGCTCAACTGCAGAACCTGTTTAGACCACCTAGTAAAATTGTCAACGTTATTTGGTTTTAGAAAACCATTGTAGTGCCATTCACAAACTTTCTGAGGCCGCCATCTTACCTCGCCAAACGTCAGACTTCCGTAAAAGACGCGTCTTTGCCAGTCTAGTACCGTCTGTTTGTGATTTACATTAACGTCTATACTCTGCAAACCACCGTGCATGGCAGAGGGTGCGTCCCATTGTACCACTTATTCAGGTTTCTTCCCGTTTCATTCACGTATGGAGCGCGGGAAGAATGATTGACTGAATGCTTCTGTGGTGAAATTATTCTTATCTTATCCTCATAATTTCTGTGTGAGCGACGCGTAGGGGTTGTAGTATATTCCTAGAGTGATCATTTAAAGCCAGTTCTTGAAACTTTGTTAGTAGACTTTTTAGGTATAGCTTATGTCTATCTGCTGTTCAGTTTCTTCAGTATCTCTGCAACACTTTACCGCGTATCAAACAAACCTGTGACCATTTGTGCTGCCCTTCTCTGTATCCGCTCAATATCCCATGTTAGTCCTATTTGTTACGGGTCCCACACATTTGAGCAATACTCTAGAACAGGTAGCACGAGTTATTTGTAAGCAATCTCTTTTATAGACTTCCTGCAGTTTCCCAATATCCTATCATCAAACCAAAGTCTACTACCTGTTTTATCCACGACTCAGCCTATGTGATCATTCCATTTCAAATCCCTACAAAGTGCTACACCCAAGAATTTGTATGAGTTGGCCGGTTACAACAGTGACTTTTTGATATTATATCATAGGATACTATGATTTTTGCTATTTCTGAAGTGCAAAATTTTACATTTTTTGAATATTTAAAGCAAGTTACCAATCTTTGTACCACTTCGAACTCTTATCGAGATCTGATTGAATATTTGTGTAGCTTCTTTCAGACAGAACCGGTACTGCATCATCGAGAACTGCATCATCTGAAAGAAGCCTGAGATTACTATCAATATTGTCTGAAAGATATAAACAACATGGATCTCAACATCTACGAAAAGAAATGTAATTGAAAACTAAATCAACATCGTTGCGTTAATTGACTAGCATGTAACGAGATTGTATATCACGAACTGTATGTATATCAAGAACTGTTACGCATTTGTGTGTAGTTAATTTCACAAGAAGTGAAAATTAGTTGTTCAATTTATTATTCAAGAAGCACAAAGTGGCTGATTATTTACAACGTTAAACAGAAAGTTATTCTAACTGTGCTGACTGAAAATTATTGCGTAGAATAGAAAATTGTTTGGGATTGATGATTTACATTTCCTCCAGAGATTATTTACACGATGTCCATTCCAGAGGTAAGCTTTACCATTGACGATTTTCGGTGAAGTTAACACATGTTAGACTGTGGTTAACATTATATACCAGGACAGGTGAAAGTGCTTTTCCTCAATATAGAGTTGTGGCGACTTTTTTGTATGCCCGAACCATAGCATAATACGCAGTTGTTCAGAATAACTTTTATTACTTTCACACTCGAAAACACAACGTTACAAAAAACAACTCTAGGTCACTATGCCAAAGATATGCTCTGATACGTCAGCGATACGATAGCGCCAAACTCACGTGGCAAAGAAAGTGAAAGTGTTACCACAGAGTCTTATGACGTTCGAATCTGCTAATAGCTTATCAGAAAACTTCAAAAATTCAGTTGTGGCTTACACCCTGAGGTAACAGACGCTATGACTGAATAATATATTTCCCACCATTGTTTATTAAGCTAAAAGACGCAGCTGAGTTTACCTACTGTCCTATTGTATCTCGAACGTTGATCGTAAGTGCATGGCTGTATTCTCTGCCTCGTGATGACTGAGTGCTGTGTGATGTCTTTAGGTTAGTTAGGTTTAAGTAGTTCTAAGTTCTAGGGGACTGATGACCATAGATGTTAAGTCCCATAGTGCTCAGAGCCATTTGAACCATTTTTTTGCATGGTTGTAATTAACTTGCCTTATGGAATGCGTGTTAACAGGAGTGGCCAATCTGGTTTATTGAGTTATTGATAGATAACAGAAGTTGCTAAGGTCTTCTGTTTTTGTTCCATGTAATTACAACGTCATTTGGTAAGAAATTGTTGCCGGCTCATGATGAAGCGTCGAGAGAGTGCGTCTTTGGAATTTGATTCCATTTTCTACTGGTTTTTTTTTTTCTAAACTAAATAACCACATGCTTAGCGTACTATCTCACGATACACATCGATTTGCAAGTTTAAAGGCAATGTAAATAATATTAAAAGAAAGGAGAGACAAGGTGACATTTCTGTTCTTACTGACCATACTTACGTTTATTTTAGTAGTTGTAGTCTTCATTCCAAAGAATGGTTTGATGCAGCTCTTCATGCCACTCTATCCTTTGCTGCCCTCTTCATCTCCGAGTAACTACTGTCATCTACATACTTCTGAATCTGCTTACTGTATTCATCTCTTGGTCCCCTTTATGATTTTTATCATCCATGCTTCCCTCCAGTACTAAATTGGTGATCCCTTGACGTCTCAGAATGTGTCCTACCAACCGCTCCCATCTTCTAGTCAAGGTGTGCCACAAATTCCTCTTATCCCCAATTCTGTTCAGGACCTTCTCCTTAGTTACGTGATCTACCCATCTAATCTTCAGCATTCTTCCGTAGCACCACAGTTCGAAAGCTTCTATTTTCTTCTTTCCTGAACTATTTATCGTCCACGTTTCACTTTCATTCATGACTACACTCCATAAAAGTACTTTCGAAAAAGACTTCTTGACACTTAAATCTATATTCGACGTTAACAAATTTCTCTTCTTTAAAGATGCTTCTTTAGCCATCGCCAGTCTACATTTTATATCCTCTCTACTTCGACCATTATTAGTTACTTTGCTGTCCAATCAGCAAAACTCATCTACTACTTTAAGTGTCTCATTTCCTAATCTAATTCCCTCAGCAGCATCTGATTTAAGTTGACTACATTCCATTACCCTCGTTTTGCTTTTATTGATATTCATCTTATATCCTCCATTCAAGACACTGTCCATTCAGTTCAACTGCTCTTCCAAGTCCTTTGCCGCGTCTGTAAGAAACACAATGTCGTCGGCAAACCGCAAAGTTTTTATTTCTTCTCCCTGGACCTTATTTCCTACTCCCAATTTTTCGTTTGTTTCCTTTAGTGCTTGTTCAATATACAGATTGAATAACATCAGGTGTAGGTTACAACCATGTCTCACCCACTTCTCAGCCACTGCTTCCCTTTCCTGCCCCTTGACTCTTATAACTTCCACCTGGTTTCCGTACAAATCATGAACAGCCTTTCGCTCCCTGTAATTTACCCCTGCCAACTTTAGAATTTGAAAGAGAATATTCCAGTCAAAACTGTCAAAAGCTTTCTCTAAACCTACAACTGTTATAAACGTTGGTTTGCCTTTCCTTAACCTATCTTCTATGAGAATTCCAAGGGTTAGTGTTGCCACTCGTGTTCCTACATTTCTCTGTAATCCAAACTGATCTTCTCCGATGTCAGCTTCTACTAGTTTTTCCATTCGTCTGTAATGAATTCGCGTTCGTATTTTGCAACCGTGATTTATTAAACTGTTAATTCGGTAATTTTCTCATGTGTCAGCACCTGCTTTCTTTGGTATTGGTATTATTATATTATTCTTAATGTCGGAGGGCATTTCACCTGTCTCATACATCTTGCTCATCAGATGGTACAGACTATCAGTAGTTCTAATGGAGTGTTGTCTACTCCCGAGGCCTTGTTTCGACTTAGGTCTTTCAGTTCTCTGTCAAACTCTTCACACAGTACCATATCTCCCATTTCATCTTCATCCACGTCCTCTTCCATTTCTATAATATCGCCATCAAGTGTATCTCCCTTGTACAAACCCTCCATATACTTCCACATTTTTTGCTTTGCCATCTTTGCTTAGGATTGGTTTTCCATCTGAGCTTTTAATATTCATACAGGTCATGTTTATTAAATTGAATTGGTAATATTTCACAATAATTAAATGACAAAGTACTTTAATAAAAGTCAAGTAGTTTAATCTCCTCGAAAAAATTCGAGCGTTTACAAATATTCTAGTATTTTGACGAAAGTTTTCGAATGTAGTAGAATATTCCCTAACGACACATATCACATTCATCTGAACTCTGGCAAAACTGTGTTAACCGAGAAGTAGTGCATATCTAATAAAGACAAAGGAACAAATCATCCTAAAATTGTACGTGCTTATAGAGAGAAGTTACATAAATAAAGAATGGTCGTGTGAGAGAACAATTTTAGGTTATACTCTGACAACAAAGCATCGAAACAACAAGACAAGTCAGTATTCACACCACGAATTCCACTTATTTCAAGTAAGATATAATTGGCAAACTGCCTATTGGCTTCTGTCTCGGGTTCTTCGGCCGACGTTCATCTAATGATTTTTTCTGACGTTTCGCCAGCACGAGTGGCTGGCATTGTCAAAGCTTCACCCTCCATTGCCGGTGGTGAACTGGAGCCGAGCTCGCGGGCGCAGACTATATGTACCTGGCGCGCCAACGTCCGAGGGCTTCTCCGCGGTCATTTCCCGTGTGGTTCTCCTCTTGCTACCTGCGACGGTCGTTCGCTGCAGTACGGGAAGCCAGGATCCGTTTACCTTAAGGCTTTCCTCTTTCTTGTTCAAACAGTTCGCGTGTTTTTGTATTTCTACAGCTTCTCTGAACAAGCGCGTGTGATAGTGCTTCTCTACAGCCAGAACTTCCGGGTCGGCGAATTTTATTACGTGGTCGGTCTCATTCAGTGCGTGCTCTGCCACGGCCGATTTCTCCACCTGCCCCAACCTGCAATGTCGCTTATGCTCTTTGATCCTGGTGTTAATGGATCGTCCAGTCATTCCGACATAAACTTTTCCGCATGTGCATGGTATGCGGTATATTCCCGACATTGCAAGTGGGTCTCTTTTCTCCTTCGCCGATCTAAGACACTCTTTGATCTTTCTTGTCAGTTTGAAAGTCGTCTTTACGCCATGTTTGCGCAATATACGGCCGATTCTGTCCGTCACCCTGGGAATGTATGGCAGAAAGGCCGAACCGGACATTTTTTTTCTGGTTCTTTACTTCGCTGCGTGTTTGGCTCTGTTGCACTTCTAATATAATTTGTGGAGTACCCATTGCTCCTAAGGACAGTTTCCAGGTGTTGCATTTCTTGTTTGAGGTGTTGCGGCTCACATATTCGTCCTGAAAAAGAAATGTCGGGTACGGCCTTTCTGCCATACATTCCCAGGGTGATGGACAGAATCGGCCGTATATTGCGCAAACATGGCGTAAAGACGATTTTCAAACCGACAAGGAAGATCATAGAGTGTCTTAGATCGGCGAAGGAGAAAAGAGACCCACTTGCAATGTCGGGAATATACCGCATACCATGCACATGCGGAAAAGTTTATGTCGGAATGACTGGACGATCCATTAACACCAGGATCAAAGAGCATAAGCGACATTGCAGGTTGGGGCAGGTGGAGAAATCGGCCGTGGCAGAGCACGCACTGAATGAGACCGACCACGTAATAAAATTCGCCGACCCGGAAGTTCTGGCTGTAGAGAAGCACTATCACACGCGCTTGTTCAGAGAAGCTGTAGAAATACAAAAACACGCGAACTGTTTGAACAAGAAAGAGGTAAACGGATCCTGGCTTCCCGTACTGCAGCGAACGACCGTCGCAGGTAGCAAGAGGAGAACCGCACCGGAAATGACCGCGGAGAAGCCCTCGGACGTTGGCGCGCCAGGTACATATAGTCTGCGCCCGCGAGCTCGGCTCCAATTCACCACCGGCAATGGAGGGTGAAGCTTTGACAATGCCAGCCACTCGTACTGGCGAAACGTTAGAAAAATCATTAGATGAACGTCGGCCGAAGAACCCGAGACAGAAGCCAATAGGCAGTTTGTCAACAAGTGGCCACGAAAGCCTCAACAGTTTTGTAAGATATAATTCATCATTAAAGGACTCCAATTTCCTGTGTGACGTACTGTATATTCCGATGTTACGGAGTGAATTTAAAACGACTGTGTTTCTCGTACAGACAAATGTACATAGCATGTTGGAAAACCACGAAACATGTTCGGCTCTGCACCGAAAGCACAATACCAAATTTTGTTCATAGGAGTATACTGTGAATGAATTAAATGCTATGCAGTTGAGTTTGCAATCATACTGTAACACTGTTTTCCGCTCTACCACAGTATCGATAGCCTCCTCTCGTGAGCTCGTGAGGACTGAGCAAGGAGAGTTTGGTGGTCGACGCTACATGTAGCCCAAGAGTCGTAGTCTTCAGTAACGCGAATTGTTGTATTTTGGTGAAAAACGAAGTTCTGTGTTCTACAACGGTTTCAGTGATTTATTATGAGAGGTATAAATTCTGTATTTGTAACAACATTAAGAAAAGGTAGTTGACACTCACTGCGAGATGCTGAGTCACAGATAGGCACAACAAAGCGACTGTCTTAAGGGCTGGCTCTGAGCACTATGGGACTTAACATCTGTGGTCATCAGTCCCCTAGAACTTAGAACTAATTAAACCTAACTAACCTAAGAACATCACACACATCCATGCCCGAGCGACTGTCTTAAAATGAGCTTTCGGCCAACAAGGCCTTCGTTAGAACATACACTCGCAAGCACACACACACACACACACACACACACATGCCAACACACGCAATCGCAACTCACACGCACATGACCACAGTCTCTGCCTGCTGAGGCCTCACTGCGAGCAGCTGTACATGATGGGAGGTGCAACAGAGTGTAGGGCGTGTAGGGGAGGGTGGGGCAGGGAGGGGGAGGGATAGCAGACCTGGGGTGGGGGATGGTAAAGTGCTGCTTCTGAGAGCATATGGGGATGAGGTGGAGAGAAAGCAGGGCAGCGGCAGCTAGGTGTAGGCAAGAGGCAAGGCGGAAGGAGAGGAGGGGAGGGGGGAGGGGAAGGAGAGCGGTAAAAAGACTGTGGGTGCGTTGGCGGAATAGAGGACTGTGTAGTGCTGGGATGGGAGCAGGGAAGGGGCTATAAGATAAGGACAAAGACAAACGAAGGTTGAGATCAGGAGAGTTACAGAAACGTAGGAATTTTGCAGGAAGAGTTCCCACCTCAGCAATTCAAAAAACCTGGCGTATTTGGGAAGGACCCAGTTGCTAGAGGGTGTGAAACAATTGGAATGAAAAATGTTGTGCTGTGTGGCGTACTCAGCAATTTGGGGTAGGGGGGGTGTGCAGATGTTTCTTGGTCACAAGAACATAAAAGAGATTGAAAGAAATCAAGCAATTTTTATGTCTTAGTGATTGCACCATGTAATAACAAAATGAAAACGTACAAAATGTACGAAATATAATTAATATAAAGACGCAACTGTGCAGTCGCATATTGCTGTTCTATTTGTCGCAACTCTATACGTCCAGATATTAGCAGTAGGATGGATAGGGTGTGTGCGTGCTGTGTGCGGGCGCAGGAAGAACTGGCCGCGGTTCGCGAGCAGCTGAGCGTGCTGTTGGCCACGGTCAGCCGCCTTCAGGCTGCTGCCTCGAGGTGCAGCGACGGCGGAGGGTCTGGCGTGTTGTTTGAGACCCCCCAAGTGTCGCTTGCTGCGTCCGCTGACTCGGCAGCAGAAGCACCTTCTAGTGTACCCGGCGCGTTGGGGCCGAACTCACCTCAGGGTGAGTGGCGGACAGCAACGCGTTCGCGTCGCTCGAGGCGGAGGGCCAATGTGGAGGCTGGACGGCTGGCCTCGCCCGTTCGTCCTGTCAGTGGGCAGGTGGCCGCTACTTCAGCAGGGCCCGAGCTGGCACACGGGGGCAAAGGCTTGCTGGTTATTGGGAGCGCCAACGTTAGGCGGGTGATGGAGCCCCTTAGGGAAATAGCGTACAGGGCTGCAAGGAATTCCAACGTGCACTCGGTTTGTCTGCCGAGGGGCCTCATCCAAGATGTGGAGGCGGCCTTGCATGCGGCTATCGAGCGTACGGGCTGCAGTCGTCTGCAAATAGTTGCTCACGTCGGCACCAATGATGCCTGTCGCTTGGGTTCTGAGGCGATCCTCAGTTCGTACAGGCGACTGGCGGATTTGGTGAAGACCGCTGGCCTCGCACGCGGGGTGCAAGCAGAGCTCTCTATTTGCAGCATCGTTCCCAGAGTGGATCGGGGTCCTTTGGTTTGGAGCCGAGTGGACGGTCTCAACCAGAGGCTTCGTCGACTCTGTGACGGTCTTGGCCGCAGATTTCTAGACTTGCGCTATTGGGTGGGGAATTGTAGGACGCCCCTAGATGGGTCAGGGGTGCACTACACAAAGGAAGCGGCTACTCGGGTAGCAGAGTACTTGTGGCGCGCACATGGTTTTTTTTTTAGGCTAGGCAGTAGTGCGAGGTGTCCTGATGAACACTCACCAGTCGATGTGCAGGCAGGGAAATCCGGACGCGCTCAGTGTAAAGACACTTCAGCTGTCAAGATATTAGCAGTAAATTTTCAGAGTGTTCGGAATAAACTTCCTGAATTTACTGCCCTCCAGGAAGCGTGTGGCGCGCAAATTATTCTCGGGAATGAGACCTGGCTGAACCCTGAGATAGGAAGTTCTGAAATATTTAGTGAGTGTTGGAACGTGTATCGGAAAGACAGATTAGACACCGTAATAGGTGGTGTCTTCATTGCAGTTGACACAAATATTGTGTCTACTGAGGTCGAAGTAAAGTGTGATTGTGAAGTTATCTGGACACATTTAACAGGGCTAGGAGAAATAAAGTTAACTGTCGGGTGTTATTATCGGCCACCAGTTTCCACCGTGACAGTTCTAGAATTATTCAAAGGTAGTCTTCACTCTATATCGCAGAAGCACCCGGATTATGCTATATTAGTCGGAGGCGACTTCAACCTACCTAGTATAGACTGGGATGTCTATGGATTCATTACAGGCGGTACAGACAAGCCGTCGTGTGAATTACTTTTGAACACATTATCCAAAAACTGTCTTGAGCAGCTAAATCGACATCCAACGCGTAATGGAAATATTTTAGATCTGATAGCGGCGAACAGACCAGACCTCGTCTTACTAGAAAGTGCAGATAAGCAGTTGTTAGCATCCCACTTAGTAATTAATGAATCGACTTCATTTATTTCCGGTACGATGGACATGGAAGAATTATGGGCAAAATTTAAACACAGTGTAAATCACGCATTGGAGAAGTATGTGCCGAAAAAGTGGGTTACGGACGGAAAAGACCCACCGTGGTTTAACAGCGCAATTCGGAGAATGCTCAGGAAGCAAAGACAGTTACACTCGCGGTACAAGAAAGGTCGGGAGAATGAGTACAGGAAAAGGTTAGTAGAGATTCGTGCTGCTGTAAAAAGAGCGATGCGCGAAGCATACAACCACTACCACCGTCACACCTTAGCAAAAGATCTTTCTGAAAACCCAAGGAAATTCTGGTCTTACGTAAAATCGGTAAGCGGGTCAAAGGCTTCCATCCAGTCACTCACTCATCAGTGTGGCCTGGCAATGGAAGCCAGCAAAACGAAAGCTGAAATTTTAAATTTAGCATTTGAGAGCGGGTCGAAGGCTTCCATACAGTCACTCACTGATCAATCTGGACTGGCAACGGAAGACAGAAAAACGAAAGATGAAATTTTAAATTTAGCATTTGAGAAATCTTTCACGCAGGAGGATCGTACAAACATACCGCCGTTTGAGTCTCGTACAGATTCCGTATGGAGGACATAGTGATAGACATCCCTGGGGTTGTAAAGCAGCTGAATGGTTTGAAAATAAATAAATCGCCAGGTCCTGATGTGATTTCAATTTGGTTTTTTCAGAGAGTACTCTACTGCATTGGCTCCTTACTTAGCTTGCATTTATCGCGAATCTCTTGCCCAACGTAAAGTCCCGAGCGACTGGAAAAAAGCGCAGGTGACGCCTGTATATTTGAAGGGTAGAAGGACGGATCCTCAAAATTACAGACCAATATCCTTAACATCGGTTTGTTGCAGGATTCTCGAACATATTCTCAGTTCTGATATAATGAATTTCCTTGAGGCAGAGAAGTTGCTGTCCATGCATCAGCACGGCTTTAGAAAGCGTCGCTCCTGCGAAACGCAACTCGCCCTTTCTTCACATGATATCTTGCGAACCATCATGGATGAAGCGTATCAGACGGATGCCATGTTTCTTGACTTCCGGAAAGCGTTTGACTCGCTGCCCCACTGCGGACTCCTAACTAAGGTACGAGCATATGGGATTGGTTCCCAAATATCTGACTGGCTCGAAGACTTCTTAAGTAATAGATCGGTTCAAATGGCTCTGAGCACTATGGGACTTAACTTCTGAGGTCATCAGTCCCCTAGAACTTAGAACTACTGAAACCTAACTAACCTAAGGACATCACACACATCCATGCCCGAGGCAGGATTCGAACGTGCGACCGTAGCGGTCGCTCGGCTCCAAACTGTAGCGCCTAGAACCGCACGGCCACTCCGGCCGGCAAGTAATAGAACCCAATACGTTGTCCTCGATGGTGAGTGTTAATCGGAGGTGAAGATATCATCTGGAGTGCTCAGGTAAGTGTGGTAGGTCCGCTGTTGTTTTCTATCTACATAAATGATTTTTTGGATAGGGTGGATAGCAATGTGCGGCTGTTTGCTGATGATTCTGTGGTGTACGGGAAGGTGTCGTCGTTGAGTGACTTAGGAGGATACAAGATGACTTGGACAGGATTTGTGATTGGCGTAAAGAATGGCAGATAACTCTAAATATAGATAAATGTAAATTAATGCAGATGAATAGGAAAAAGGATCCCGTAATGTTTGAATACTCCATTAGTAGTGTAGCGCTTGACACAGTCGCGTCGATTAAATATTTGGGCGTAACATAGGAGAGCGATATGAAGTGGGACAAGCATGTAATGGCAGTTGTGGGGAAGGCGGATAGTCGTCTTCGGTTCATTGGTAGAATTTTGGGAAGATGTGGCTCATCTGTAAAGGAGACCGCTTATAAAACGCTAATACGACCTATTCTTGAGTACCGTTCGAGCGTTTGGGATCCCTATCAGGTCGGATTAAGGGAGGACATAAAAGCAATTCAGAGGCGGGCTGCTAGATTTGTTACTGGTACGTTTGATCATCACACGAGTGTTACGGAAATGCTTCAGGAACTCGGGTGGGAGTCTCTAGAAGAAAGGAGGCGTTCTTTTCATGAATCGCTACTGAGTAAATTTAGAGAACCAGCATTTGAGGCTGACTGCAGTACAATTTTACTGCCGCCAACTTATATTTCGCGGAAAGACCACAAAGTTAAGATAAGAGAGATTAGGGCTCGTACAGAGGGATATAGGCAGTCATTTCTCCCTCGTCCTGTTTGTGAGTGGAACAGGGAGAGAAGATGCTATTTGTAGTACGAGGTACCCTCCGCCACGCACCGTATGGTGGATTGCGGAGTATGTATGTAGATGTAGATTGTAAAACAAAAAAATATAAAAATTGCATTTAGCTCTGTAGCTAGATACTTACCACATGCATACGTAAAAGTAGGATACCTAGGTTCTTGGAATGCATCATATACGTTCATTGTACCATTGCTCGACATCCACTTGCTACACTGCGTTGTCATTTTGGGAAAGATTGTAACAATATCTGAAGCCGTAATGGCACAAACACTAATCAAGAAAGTTTTATGGTGTGGTGTGTATGGTAGGTAATCTGTATATTCTCGTGAACCCTGTTACAAAATCACGTGTATTTCTGTAAGATATTGTACGCTGTTAACACAAAGATAAATTCTGCTTTATATCTTATTGTTAGGTCTAAGGATGGCTAGATTGTTAGCCGAAACTAATAACCCATTCAAGCGAAGAATATTTCATGTGCGATGTTGACTTCATGGAATTTCAATTCCTAACAAAAATTAAAAACAAAAGTTATAACGGCTTACGTATTTCCTGGCTGACAATGTCAACAAATTTGACAACTGTACTGATTTCTATTGGTACCTATTAGGCAATTCTGAGCTGCTAAATGAAATTTCACCTTCAAAGAAATATGATTGCAGTATGGAATACACAAGAACATAACTTTCTTGTTACTGTCATAACTGATGCAGGTACCATATGTCTTTCTACATGCTGTGTTATCAGTATTACATTTCTAATAAGTAAATTCCTAAAAGTTGAAATTTTCTTGTTTATAGCTTGATTAGCAATACTCATATCAGTAAAGGCCACATTTTGAGAAGAAGAGGAAACGTTAGCATTAAAATCTATATTTAACAAGAGACTAAAAATTGTGCTATATTTTGGCGGAGAAAAGGTATGAAAATCCCACTTTGGTCCGAAGAAATTATGCTCACACTACTTCACTCTCCCTCACTTGTAGGTAATTAATAAAGAATTTCTAGCTCAAACTTCAGTTGGCAGTGAAACTTCCCCTTGGTATATAAAGAATGGCCCTAACTAATAATAACTTATACTTTTCATGAATCATCTTATCTCATAAAAATCTTCGTTACTCGAACTACTGCAATACAGCGAGCGCCAATACTACCAGCTAAATGAAAGATTCTAACTACTGATAGGCATAGTTAACAAATGAAAGATTTTGATAGAGAACAGACAATGTATTTACCTTAATAGTGTTCAAAAGTCATAATATACATTCAGTTCATGGCATCCAGTCTCACAAATTTTATTTTTCTGACGGACACAGGTCCAGATCGTCCGCTCATAGTGACCTCTCAAAACTCTGGCATCTCTCTCCCCACATCCACCACTGCTGGCGGCTCACCTCCAACTGCCCAACGCTACACGCTGTTCACATCCAACTGCCCAACACTACACTAGCGAATAATCCAACAATGAGTCCAACCAGCCAGCCACAGACTGCATGTAGTGCAGTCAGCGAGTTTAATACAGAGCGCTATGTGGCGCCACCAACATAGAAATCTAAATAGCCTACTTACAGCGGTTAGAGCGACACGAAAATAAGCGTCGAAGGGAGACAGATGACCAACTTGATATCTAGGCACACCTTTATAAAATATTCCGGTCCACGAACTTGTATTGCGTAACATTGCTTTGTGCGCTGCAATGATATGTGAGGCTGTAAGTTGTTTAATCCCCTGGGCCAGTTACAAGGTGATTAGTTGCACTTTTTTTTTCAAATTCACAAAATAAATTGGGAAAAAAGTACCAAGCGAACTCGGTCCTTTTCAGCCAATAAATAATTAGTTCAACGAACAGGAATAGAGCAATGGGCGGGACCTCCACGGCAGCGACGCACATGAAGAGGTTAAAATGTGTTTACATTACGCAGTCAAGTAGATTGCGGAAAGCCGGCGAGGTGTTGACCGACGGCTCAGGGCCGGCAGATAAAGGCAGCGGCTGCCAGCGCCTGAATATGAATCACCACAATAGCGGCGTCACCGTGACTTGCTGCTTCCAGCTCACCAACTCCCACTGCTGTGGCGGTTATGCAATCTCAGTGTGCCTCTCCTGACCTCGCTTGTCCCCCACCGCGCCGGGCCTCCTCTGCTTTCATGCGTCTGGCAGGCGTGCCTCGTCAGCACCGCTTCCTCTTAGCAGTTGGGGATTCAGACTGCAACATCTGAATAGATCTGCCAGCCTATTATGCCTATGGAGGAAAATATTGGTAGTTACTGCTCTCACACCTCTAGTCATTGTGCAACGGCCAGAATAATTAATTCACATGCGGGGTTAGAAAATAATATCAAAACAGTATTTCGTTGACATTACGTATACACATAGCTATTTACGTAACTGCCTATTTAAACTATAAATAAAATCAGAACATAATCATTCACTATATTTAAAGTTCTTCTTGCAGTTTTCACAGACTCTGCTCCATCATGTGATGGCAGTTCTAATGTTTAGCTTAAGGTGGATTGTTCAAATGTTCAAATGTGTGTGAAATGTTATGAGACTTAACTCCTAAGGTCATCAGTCCCTAAGCTTACACACTACTCAACCTAAATTATCCTAAGGACAAACACACACACATATGTCCAAGGGAGGACTCGAACCTCCGCCGGGACCAGCCGCACAGTCCATGACTGCAGCGCCTTAGACCGCTCGTAAGGTGGATTGCTCCAAGGAAACAAAAATACAGAAATGTTTGCATGTGGTCTTCTTTGTTTCTACATCTACATCTGCATCCTTACTCCGCAAGCCACCTGACGGTGTGTGGCGGAGGGTACTTTGAGTACCTCTATCAGTTCTCCCTTCTATTCCAGTCTCGTATTGTTGCTGGAAAGAAACATTGTCGGTATGCCTCTGTGTGGGCTCTAATCTCTCTGATTTTATCCTCATGGTCTCTTCGCGAGATATTCGTAGGAGAGAGCAATATACTGCTTGAAGGTATGTTCTCGAAACTTCAACAAAAGCCCGTAGCGTCTCTCCTGCAGAGTCTTCCACTGGAGTTTATCTTTCATCTCCGTAACGCTTTCGCGGTTACTAAATTATCCTGTAACGAAGCGTGCTGCTCTCCTTTGGACCTTCTCTATCTCTTTTATCAACCCTTTCTGGTACGGATCCCACACTGGTGGGAAACATTCAAGCAGTGGGCGAACAAGTGTACTGTAACCTACTTCCTTTGTTTTCGGATTTCATTTCCTTAGGATTCTTGCAATGAATCTCTGTCGGGCATCTGCTTCAGATGATCAACTTTATATGATCATTCCATTTTAAATCACTCCTAATGCCTACTCTCAGATAATTTATGGAATTAACTGCTTCCAGGTGCTGACCTGCTATATTGTAGCTAAATGATAAAGGATCTTTCTTTCTGTGTATTCGCAGCACATTACACTTGTCTACATTGAGATTCAATTGCCATTCCCTGCACCATGCGTCAATTCGTGGCAGATCCTCCTCCATTTCAGTACAATTTTCCATTGTTACAACCTCTCGATGTACTACAGCATCATCTGCAAAAAGCCTCAGTGAACTTCTGATGTTATCCACAAGGTCATTTATGTATATTGTGAATAGCGACGGTCCTACGACATTCCCTGCGGCACACCTGAAATCACATTTACTTCGGAAGACCTCTCTCCATTGAGAATGACATGCTGCGTTCTGTTATCTAGGAACTCCAATCACACAATTGGTCTGATAGTCTATATGCTCTTACTTTGTTCATTAAACGACTGTGGAGAACTGTATCCAACGCCTTGCGGAAGTCAAGAAACACGGCATCTACCTAGGAACCCGTGTCAATGACCCTCTGTGTCTCGTGGACGAATAGCGCGAGCTGGGTTTCACATGATCGTCTTTTTCCAAACCCAACTGATTCCTACAGAGTACATTTCTAGTCTCCAGAAAAGTCATTATACTCGAACATAATACGTGTTCCAAAATTCTACAACTGATCGACGGCCTCTTTTTTCCACAGTCACTGTTATTCTAGTTATGTTGGCTAAATACCGTGTTTTGCGACTGTAATAAAGTCTAATTAACATCAAACGTGTTTCGTGTTATTCTAAAGCATCTTCTGTAGTCACTGCAACATTACATTTTTTCTTATGGTTTTGATTTTAGGATCTTCATCAGTTCTTACGCTTTAACTTCATACCGTTTACAGTAGTACTTATCATCGTAACTCATGGTTTTTTCTTCTATCAGTCTTCATTTTCTTCTACACATATGATATAGATAGAAATGTTTAGAATGTTTTGAGTTTGTCACTTTTGTTTTTAATGGATCAGTAAGAAGAAAATACATTTTGACATGTCTGCAGTCTTGATCATCTACGTTTTGAGCTTTAGTCGAGAGCACTGCAACTGAACTTCATACGTTAACTGTTTACAAACTTTAACAAAGGTGTTGGAAGTATTTAGCGTCTCCTAGCTTACAGAGATGCTACATGTTTTACCTCTTTATGATGTTTTTTACATTTTATTTTCTTTCTCATTTTTTTTCACATATTTATGTGGTTTATCACCAAAATGTTTTTGCAGCCTAGTTCATAAACTTAAGAATTTTTTTCCCAGGAGGAACAAATCTGAATTAAGTACTGGAACTTTCACCTGGATATAGAGCAAATCCTCTGAAATACGTCATAAATAATAAAAGAAACACTATCGCTAGATACTGGTTATGTTGCACAATAAATTGCCTGAGGTTAAGTACAACGAATTTATTCATAAAGACAGTTAAAGCATAGTTCATAAATAATACGTACTGTACAGCTAAGTATTATGTAGTAAGACAAAGGATGGGCTGGTAAAAGTAATGCAATTAAAAATAAAATGCCTCCGTCATTCTACAGTATACTTTTTACGTTATAATGCACGTTACTGTTAAACATTATTCCCAATATCTGTGATGGATAATACTAACTCTCTTTCAGAAGTCTGTCTTTTTCGTTACGAACGGATGCAGACAAATTTTCACACAACTATGTGGGAAAGGTGGGAAACGGTGAACAGTGGAATGCTAAGGCAGCAGCATCGATTTCATGGTGATGTCGGCTGTCAGTTTGTTTGTTTGTGTTCAAAAATGGTTGAAATGGCTCTGAGCACTATGGGACTTACCTTCTGAGGTCATCAGTCGCCTAGAACTTAGAACTACTTAAACCTAACTAACCTAAGGGCATCACACACATCCATGCCCGAGGCAGGATTCGAACCTGCGACCGTAGCGGTCGCGCGGTTCCAGACTGTAGCGCCTAGAACCGCTCGGCCACTCCGGCCGGCCTTTGTTTGTACGTATGTGTGTATGTGTGTGTGTGTGTGTCTGCATTCCATGAATTAATAGTGTCTAACATTTTGGGATTATTGGCTGGCTTGTGACAAATATGTATAAATAAAACAGCATTCTGCACATTTTATAAACCCCCGTGATAATAGATCAACATAATACTAACTCTCTTTCAGAAGTCTGTCTTCTTCGTTACGAACGGATGCAGACAAATTTTCACACAACTATGTGGGAAAATTTCTATGTTTCTTACGTTCTCCTTTGTGTGTGCAAGCTGAGGTGTATAATATGATTGTACTGTGGATGGATTAATGGCACTGAGCACTGTGGGACTTAACATCTATGGTCATCAGTCCCCTAGAACTTAGAACTACTTAAACCTAACTAACCTAAGGACAGCACACAACACCCAGCCATCACGAGGCAGAGAAAATCCCTGACCCCGCCGGGAATCGAACCCGGGAACCCGGGCGTGGGAAGCGAGAACGCTACCGCACGACCACGAGATGCGGGCGATGGATTAATAACTCAGTAACTAACAAAGAGATGACAATTGTAGAGAATGGAAAAATGAGACTTGAAATAATAATATTATGAGTTTTACTATCGCTTATGTCCGAAGCATTGTGTGAATTTAAAATATAAATGTATTATGAATTAAAAAGGAACAAAAAGTTAAAATTTCAATACATTTCAACTCAGACAGGACCATTCTCTGCACTGTACAGTTATCAATAACACTCAGAAAAACTGAACAGGCATGGAGGACATGAATGTGTGGCTGTATATCTAGGTATGTATGGTACGAGAACGAGGAGAAAACCCAGTGGCAAGTTCTTCCGATGATGGAAGCCAAGTTTGGTTGAAATCGATCCAGTGCTTTACAGGGAGATGTGGAAAACACACACACACACACACACACACACACACACACACACACACACACACATGCATCCATTTTATATGTTTATATGCTTTTTTAAAAGAGACAATGATATGAGTGTGGGAGATGACAGAGGAACTACTTGGTGTCATACGTTGCTCATTAATAAAGGAAATAAATATCCGCCGACATTATGAATAAAACCGTTTAGATCGCTTAATATATGTTTTCATCTATACAGTTGTTTCGGCTTCAGTCATCAGATCAAAACTTAGAACTTGTAAAAAAGGTTCAGTGACTAAGAGGGCGTTAACCGTCCCAGTCCCGGTTAGGCATAGATTTTATTGTTACTGATACTGAACCTTGTTTTAAAAGTTCTAAGTTTTCATCTTATGATGACATTAACCTCAACGATGTTACAAATAAAGACATATATCAATTGATGTAGACTTATGCATAAAACACATAGTTTTAATTGTGTGAGGGAGGTTTTACGCAATGGCGGCTTCTTGACACAGGAAGTGAGAGCAGGGCCTAAAGTCTAAACTCGGTGGAGAAGATAAAGGTGATGTCAGTCACAGGTCTCTTGCAAAATGAAACTTACCATGAAACTTAACATAAAAAAACTCTTCTGCCGTTCTTGTGGAAGCAATCAGCCTGTGAGACTAGTTGGGTTGGAAACCTGGGATGAGCCAGTGCAGTGTCACAGAGCAGACGTGTCTTGCGGTCGCCGCAGTGATGGATGGACTTGTGCTTGTGACGACGGATCCTTGCGCCACTCACGTCTCTGTCGCGACAGAAAACCACGCTTGAGTATGCAGATAAATTCTCAGTGCGTAGCAAAGCCCTGCTGCAACTGTTCTCTGATTCTCCCATGCTCAACGGAATTCTGCATGTTCTTATCGTAGTCTGTGCACTGAAAGCCATTAAAACACATTTCATTATTATTAGGATTTCTTTGTTCATAATTTTTTGTTGTACGTCTTCCTTGACTTTGAAACATCGCCTTAGAAAAACTAGTGAATTACTGTGCTGATAAACATCTTACGTTATTTGACTTTCAAGCAGCTGAGCAGAACTGAACGTACTCAGACATTTCTCTCTTTACTTATTCTGATCAACACTAAACTGACACACAATATTTTTAGCACAACGCAATCTGACTTTCAATAATCCCTACAAAAGAATGGCCCTGACTAACAAAAACCTATACCTTTTATGGATCTCTTACCTCACAAAAATCTTCGTTATTCGAACTACAGCAATACAGCGAGCGCCAATACTGCCAGCTAAATAAAAGATTCTAACTACTGAAGGCACTAACTACTCATAGGTATAGTTAGCAAATGAAAGATTTTGATAGAGAACAAACAATGTATTTACCTTAATAATATTCAAAAGTCATCATATATATATCAGTTCATGATATACAGTATCAAAAATTTATTCTTTTTGACAGACACACGTCCAGATCGTCCGCTCTCAAAATTCTGCCATCTCTCTTCCCACATCCACCACTGCTGGCGGCTCACCTCCAACTGCGCAGCCCGCATCTCGTGGTCGTGCGGTAGCGTTCTCGCTTCCCACGCCCGGGTTCCCGGGTTCGATTCCCGGCGGGGTCAGGGATTTTCTCTGCCTCGTGATGGCTGGGTGTTGTGTGCTGTCCTTAGGTTAGTTAGGTTTAAGTAGTTCTAAGTTCTAGGGGACTTATGACCACAGCAGTTGAGTCCCATAGTGCTCAGAGCCATTTGAACCATTTTTCCAACTGCGCAACGCCACGGGCTGTTCACATCCAACTGCCCAACTCTACAATAGCGAATATTCCAACCATGCCAACCAGCCACAGACTGCACACAGCACAGCTAGCGGTTTTCATACAGAGCGCTACGTTACGCTACCAACATAAAAACCCAAACAGCCTACTTACAACTTGACTTAATCTCTTTGGCCTCTTAAACCCACCATCCATATCTGTCTTTGTCCATTTCCTTGTATTCCGACCAAGTCTTGATAACTTCTCTTTTTCCCCTTCCAAAGACCTCCTACTTGTACCTCTCACGTGCCTTTCGTCCTTGTTGCTCGGGGATTCCACTCCAGCGCCTTTCTTTCGACTGCCCCGTCTGGCTTGTTCAACGTGTGCTCTCTTGCACCTATCTGGTCTTCTATAGGTATCTGTGTCATTTTATTCCAGAGTTCTGGCTTTTTCAATGTGTGCCCCAACTACGAGTAGTTTCACTCGCAACAAACTTCACTTAGCCGCGGAGTGGCCGCGTGGTTTGAGGAGCCATGTCACAGATTGCGCGGCCACTCCAGCCGGAGCTTCGACTCCTCCCTGGGACATGGTGTGTGTGTTGTTGTTAGCATACGTTGGTTTAAATAGTGTGTAAGTCTAGGAACCGATGACCTCAGCAGTTTGGTCCCTTAGGAATTCACAAACATTTCAACATTTCAAACTTCACTTATGTACAACTAATAGCGCTCAAAAACAATAACAAACTCAATCTTAACGATGAATATCAGTAGTAGATACGATAAAACAACAGAAGTAGGAAATAACGTACAAGGAATAAAAGAAAACTGTGCATTATCTCTGCATGGTGCAAAAAAGAAGACGTGGCATTTAAATGCAAGATCACACAGCGTCAGGAAAACCATGATAATTCACAAAAAATTGTCGTATTTATACGAAAGAAAAACAGTTTTCCGCAAGAAATAGTGGGAAATTCAAACAAGCCAAAATCTGAAAACAGATTTTTTGAGCCACTTTGCCTTCCGTTTCCCCTTAGATTCTTCTGTGCGTGCACACTGGGGTGGCTAAGTTTTTGTCCGTTCAGCTTGTATCATCTGTCTGAGGCTGTAGAAATGTTGCGTAGTTTACCTGGAATAAATGTTTACTGGATCTATAAATATGGTTTTGCGTGGGCAATATTCTATGGGAGCCTTTATATTTTATGAAGTAACAGCTTTTTCATGAGATGAGAAAACATTTTATTTTCCAAGCACAGATCAAAAACTAACAAGAATAAACAACTCGTAAACAAGCCGACTACGGCAAAGATAAATATCTATCAGCTGCAGCTTTCACCCGCTGTTTTTGGCGCAGTGGATAAATGACGTCGCCACATCAGCCCCCTCCTTTTGAAACCGGGTGCAGCAGGTATGTGGGGAAACTTGCACTTGATTTTTCTACCAGCTCTCCTGAAAACATCTGGTGCAGGCAATGGCTGCTCCTGTTCTGCACTTGCCGCTTCGTTGTCCTCTTCTGAAACCGAGGGCTCGGCGAGAGTATCTGCTGTTTCTTTGGCCTCCACGTTTGAGGGTGATTTTGCAGACCGAGAAAGGAGTGTACCCTCTTCGGTGTAAGCAGGTTTAAGCCGCTCAATTGAGACTGTCTCTTCTTTACCATCCTTATCGATTTTGAAGCTGTGGCTTCCTCTTGTGATTACCCTGTATGGTCCAGAGTAAGGCGAAACATGCGGCGGGCGCACCGTATCATACCTAAGCCACACGTGGGACGTTGCTTGCAGGTCTTTATGTACAAACACTCTCCGGTCTCCATGTCTGACAGTGTTAGTGGGTTTGATGTTTCTCATTCTAACGCTGAGTTGTCTCGCGAATTGCGTGCATAGCTCAGGGGCGAACGGCTGTGTAGGTGCTGGAACGACAAATTCTCCAGGAACCCTCAATTGCTCGCCATAAACCAATTCTGCGGTAGAGCATTGTAAGTCCTCCTTCACTGCCGTTCTCAATCCGAGTAGGACCAGCGGTAGTGCTTCAGGCCATGAAGTGGAACTACACATTAATGCAGCTTTGAGCGTGCGGTGTAGTCGTTCCACCATTCCATTACTAGATGGATGATAGCTTGTGGTGCGTAGGTGGTTGCACCCGCACAGTAGTAAAAGTTCATTGAAAAGTTGGCTTTCAAACTGCCTTCCGCGATCTGTTGTTATGTATTGCGGAACGCCAAACATGGAGAACCATGAATGCAACAGTGCTTTTGCAACCGACTCCGCAGAAATGTCTTGTATTACAACTTGTTGTGACTTGGCAGAACAGCCAAGCCACTATGACCGGCAGCCGAAAGGCACGCGTTTAAGCTCACGCAGGCTGGCGTGAGGTCTGGAACAGGACAATGTAAGTAATATAGCCAATAACGTACGTTGCTGCTGGAATACTTAACTTCAATCCATAATTGGTGTACATCGGTCTGACGGTACAGGCATCACAAGATAAATAGCAAATGATAATAGCGCCTTGCTAGGTCGTAGCAAATGACGTAGCTGAAGGCTACGCTAACTATCGTCTCGGCAAATGAGAGCGTAATTTGTCAGTGAACCATCTCTAGCAAAGTCGGCTGTACAACTGGGGCGAGTGCTAGGAAGTCTCTCTAGACCTGCCGTGTGGCGGCGCTCGGTCTGCAATCACTGGCGACACGCGGGTCCGACGTATACTAACGGACCGCGGCCGATTTAAAGGCTACCACCTAGCAAGTGTGGTGTCTGGCGGTGACACCACACAACTACTTCTGGCCACCTGGTAAAACGATCAATGATTGTGAGCAAATAGCGTTGTTCTGAAGAGCATGATAGCGGGCCCACAATGTCCACATGTATATGTGAAAATCTTGCAGATGGCGTCGGGAAGTCAGCAATAGGTGCAAAGACATGTCTACTGATTTTATTACGCTGGCATGTTAGGCATGCACGCGCCCATGCACGACAATCTTTTTTGTATTCTAGGCCACACTAATTTGGAGGAAACTAACTTGGCTGTAGCTCGTACTCCTGGATGTGATAGGTTATGTAGTGCACTATAAATCTCGCGACGATATTATTCTGGTGTGTAAGGTCGCTCCTTTCCTTTTGCTACATCACACCAAATTCCATCTGGAACATTTGGGACAGACACACGTCTGAGCTGCAGCGCAGTTCTCTGTTCCTCTATTAGACGGCGCAAGAAAGGATCTTCTCGTTGTTTAGACGCTAACTCGGTCCAACGAGTTGAATTTAAACTGGCACAATTCCTAGACAGGCAATCTGCGACCAGGTTGTCTTTTCCTGAAATGTGACGCACGTCAGTTGTGAACTGTGCAATGTACTCGACTTGCCTGCACTGACGTGGTGAATTGAGTTCTGTATCTCGTTGAAATATAGCTACTAACGGCTTGTGATCGGTAAAAATTGCAAAGTGCCTCCCTTCGACAGACGTGCGAAAATGCTTTATGGCTAAGTAAATAGCAAGCAACTCACGGTCAATAGACTCCATTTTTGCTGCTGTCGAGTCAGGTTTTTAGAGAAAAATGCGAGCGGCTGCCATCTGCCATCAACCTCTTGCTGTAGCGCTGCACCCACTGCTGTTTGGATCGCATCAACCATGAGCGCTAAAGGAGCTCTCAGTCTTGGATGTCCCAGTAGTGTTGCCCGAGAAAGACATTTCTTTAAGTCATAGAAAGCTGCTTCAGCATCAGGACTCCATGGAATTTTACGATTTGCTGTTGTATTTTTACCTGCAAGTAACGTTGTGAGTGGCTCTTGGGCGGCAGCTAATTTAGGTAAGTGACGTCTGTAATAGTTGAGCATGCCTAAAAATCTGCGAAGTCCTTTGTAAGTTGTGGGAAGGGGCATCTGTTGTACTGCTTCAATCCCCTCAGGCAAAGGTGACAGGCCTGCTGCTGAAACCAAATATCCCAGGAACTTGACCTCGCGTTTTCCTAACGTGTAACGTGCATTTTGTTTCTTTAATAATTATGCCATACTCTGTCAGACGGCGGAAAAGCTGCCGCAGATGTTCGACATGCTGATATACAGAACCAGAGAATACTAAAATGTCGTCAATATAACAAAATACGATCGGTAATTCTCGAAGCACCTCATGCATGAATCTTTGCCATGTTTGGGCAGCGTTTCTGAGGCCAAATGGCATTAAATTGTACTCAAACAAACCGAATGGTGTGATAACTGCTGTTTTTTTAATGTTATGAAACGTCCCCTTAGAAACAATTATACACGACTGTGCTGATAAACCTCTTACACTATTTGCTTTTCAAACAGCTGAGCAAAACTGAACGTACTCAAACATTCACTAAAGTGACACACAATATTTTTAGCGCAACGCAATCTGACTATCAAAGATCCCTGCAAAAGAATGGCCCTGAGTAACACTAAACTATACCTTTCAGAAATCACTTACCTCACAAAAATCTTCGTTACTCGAACTACTGCAATACAGCGAGCGCCACTACTGCCAGCTAAATAAAAGATTCAAACTACGGAAGGCACTAACTACTGATAGGGATAGTTAGCAAATGAAAGATATTAATAGAGAACAAACAATGTATTTACCTTAATAGTAATAATATATATAGCAGTTCATGACAAATTTCAAAACTCCGCCATCTCTCTCCCCACATCCACCACTGCTGGCGGCTCACCTCCAACTGCGCAACGCTACGCGCTGTTCACATCCAGCTGCCGCTGCCCAACACTACAATGGCAGACAACAATGCAAACCAGCCACAGACTGCACACAGCACAGCCAGTGATTTTCATATAGAGTGCTACGTAACGTTGCCAATAAGAAAACATAAACAGCCTACTTACATAAAGAAAACATAAACAGTTTACATAGCCCCCATGCTGCCCACAAAAAATTTTACAAATTGTTTTGGGCAGTGGCCAATAATGATTTGAAAAAATTTTTCATAATTACAATAACAAAGATATCAAATGCACACACTTATTTACACAATGTTGGTCAAAAGCTAAAATTCTCTCACAGTCCATAAAGACAGTCCAGATTGTTCATCACAGTAAAATTTCAGTGGTTTTTTTTTCAAAGTCTGAGCAGTAAAAGAAAATGCACACGGAAGTAGTGGATGTCCATGCAGTCTTGAAGAAGTAGTGTTGTCCTTCCAACGGAAAGACAGTGCTGACTCTTGACATGTAGACAGGTAATGGGCCACAACAGAGCAAACCCACAGCAGAGACAGTCGAAGTTATGAAGAATATTGGTAGGTAGGTCATCACAGAGCAGACCCACTGTAGTCCTGGTAGAGAATGTGGTATTGGTGGGCCACCAGAGGCGCAGACCCACTGCAGTCCTTGTAGAAATAATGGTATTGGTGGGCCATCAAAGATGCAGACCCACTGTAGTCCTTGTAGAGATGGCCAGCAGCCATCTGTTGTGACTGTGCGGGTGCACAATCACCATCGAAAAGTCTTGCAGTTAATATAGCAAGTCCATAACCACCACTTGTGCACTCACAAAGTTTTTGGAATTGTCCTTAGAACCAGCAATGATGTTATCCAGTCCCTTGCTGAATTATCAACACACATGTAAACACTAAGAGCCCCAACTTCTCACATATTGTCCATATACTATGACCAACAGAAACGTGTGCAGTGAAATGTAACTTACAAGTTACTTAATTTGATGAACTGGTGTCAATTACAATATTATAACATGAGAATACAATTACAAAGGTACAAAATACATCATTAAAAACATAACATTACAGATAACATTTGTAGTACAGGCTTTACAACAGAATAGAAATAAACATATACATCAGTGTTACAGGAATTATGACATAAGTAAATACATAAAAGATCAGAATAAATTTTGAAACATCAACTTTACACATGAGCATTAAAACAAAACAGAATAAATAATGTCTAAGCATATTTACAAGGTAAATAACATATTATTAATGCAAATTATATTTGAGGATAACAGTATTCCTCATCATAGTTTATGTAGCTGAGTATTAGAAAAATTCTACAACATAAGTCTTATCAGATAAACATATAAATACAGGAAAAACATAAATACACAAGGGTACACAAACACATAGTGGGATAACATAAAAGGAAAGGACAGGGTTCGTTTTCAGTGTAACATTTGGTACTGCAGTCCAACCCAAAACTTCATTCCATAGATCTTTCGTCTTATTTCAACCTTTGTTTCCACCAAAAAAATCCTATCCAAGCATGCTTTCTGTATTTTTCTCGTATAACCTCTCAGAGCATTTCTTCAAATTCATCGCAACTCATTCTCTTATAGGCTACCCCTTCTTAAGCTAACTTAAATCTACTGAGCTCAGATGCTAAACTAAGGGACGAGGCAATGCAGCAGCATAAAACAATTAACACAAACATCAATGACAAAAAATTTAAATAGGCAAAGCAATTGCAGGACTACAACTAATATAAGGCACTGTGCAGCAAACAAGAAAAATAAATTAGTAGTAAAACTGGCTTAACAGCGTAATACAACGTCAAATTCAGTAACACTATGCCTGGCAAACAGCAGTAACTTATACCTAAACATGACATAGCTCAAGCAGAAAAAAACATTACACTAAAGACAACAGTGCAGACAAGGAAAATGTATATTCACATCTTAATGTCTATGTAATCAAAGTGGTGCACCACAACTTATTCTACGAAAAATATTACCAAGTAGTTGAAAAGAAAATTATATATGTAGTTATTGTTATCAGTCCCTTCTTATTGTTCTTTCCATTCCAAGAGCTCCTTTTTCGAAGAATGCGGATCATAAAATAATTATTTAATAGATCTGTTGACAGAAAGTGTTCACATTAGCAAATGCATCTAAGTTTATTTTATAAAACTAATGCTGCAACACAGCTGGAAACCAGATATTAAACAAAACGAGCAATCTCTCAACTACAAAGACAACAGATGTAAAATGTTTCTCATCATTTCATTAGGCATTTTAGTACATATCATAAATTACGAGCTCCACAGTATGCTTTCAACAAGGAAATGTCAATAGCGAGGTTAATGGCCTCCTTTTTTTCCTCCACCTAATGGCTTTCTTTTGTCAGACGACTACCTCTCAGCTGGGCGCCCAAAACGCATTACGTGCAGGTGGTCACTTACCTTTCTTATGGAAATATTTACGACAGCAGTTTCTGCTACAGTGGCAGTCTCATATAAAAATATTTCACAGGTCAAGAATTTGCATTGCAAATGTGCAGAAGCAAAATCTTACAGCATAATACATGTCGTCGTCGTAAAAATATCATAACATCTCAGTCAATTCTCAAAATCGTCGTAGCTTCCTCCAATAATTTCAAAACCTAAAAAAAAATTCTCTGCTCATTTCAGTAGTGTCATCTACCTCAAACATAGTTTAAAAATCGTGATCCCATACCAAATATATCATTCAAAGCTCTCATAATATCACAATGGTTCCGAAAAAGTATGAACAGTTCAGATGGTGCAGACAAAATACAATTTCATATGTGTGAAGTTATCCAACTGTGTAATTGCGTAAACATGTGTCACTGATGTAGTAAAAAAATGTTTATCTCTCAGTTAAATGATCAGATAGGTGTGTAATTTATGTATTAGAGAAATATGGTACCGATGTGTAAAGTTGTATAAGCAAATACCATATTAGCTAGGGCTCCTTGTGCTTGCCAAACACATGGTACACAAAGCAGGCGTGTACCCCCCTGAGGATTAATGTAATTATACCCTCAGGTGTTACAGATTACAGCAATGGAATGAAATGTATCACGGAAAACTTTCTTTGTAATTCAAAAATCTTTAAAAATAAATGTTTTAAGTACAAAATTAATCACTCAAATACGTGTCCTGTAGAGCTAAATGTGCGTCTTGCTGTAAGATAATCTCTGTGGAAGTGTCGTAGTTATCGTCCTCCAAAAGCTAAGTTCTGCAGAAGTCAATGTACTTACCTCATGATAAACAAAAGTGAAATGCTTTGTGTATAGATATCTTACTTATTACGCTTATTGCCGTGATGAAGAAAGTACTGTGCTGTAACGTATTGTTGTGCTACAGAAAAGGCTGTCTCATTGTAGCTATACCACAAAAGTTACTATTAAACATGTTTTGCTTTCCAGAAGAATTCAGAAAAACTGTGCAGATATGAAACAGATACTCCGCAAAAGCAACAATGTAAATTGTGTCACACGTTAGTAACGTCGTGATATAATCGTGTAGCTGTCACATAAACTAACCACTGTGTCATCTGGTATCTCTCAGAAAGTACTTTAATTCAGAATGTATTTTCAAGTACACCAAAATGTTGCATTAAAATCTCATTAGCAGTACTGGTAAATGTTCTAAGTATGTGAGCCTTATAGTCGTTACGTAATCGTGCAACTAACAAGCAAGAATGTACACACACAATAACACTGTGTCGTCTGTTCGCAATAACAATGCATTCGTAATTTCTGTTTGAATAAGTTATCTTGGTTCTTGACTGGATAGTTAACTTTAAACATTGTTGCATGGTAACAGTTTCTAAAGCATACTAGTAACGTGAAGTGAAACGTTTTATGGCAAAAACAAAGTTAAAAAGCAGATTATCTTTCAATAAACGGTTTTACATGTGAAATGTGGTGTAAACCTTTACTCTTCCTAGTACGCAGAGTTTCAACTTCAACGCAATTATCATGTGGTATACGTCGGATTCTGTAAGGTCAATTGTAAACTAGAAAGAATTTGTGACTCAATTGTTTCTTCTTATGTGACAATGAATGAGCTTTAATGAGAACTTTCTGACCAATATATAATTTCTTTGCATTTGCTTTACCGTGTAGTTTTCTCCTTTTGTTTGCTGCAGATTTTATATTTTTAAGAGCCAAATCAATTATGTCTTTGTGTCGAAGTTTACGTGTATTCGGGAAAGGTACAAGCTCTCTGATTCTGTTCGGTGGTTCTTCATTCTTCAGTACAAGAGTAGGTGGTAAAGCAGTGGAATCATGAGGCATTTAATTCAGCACATTTTGAAATAAGTGTAAATATCTGTCCCAATGCTGATGCTTTCTGTGACAATAAAGTCTGCAAAGCTTATTGATTTCTTTCATAATCCGTTCAGATGGGTTACAAGGTGGTGAATACAATGAAATAAAAACAGGTTTGATTTTATGATTCCGAAGCATGCGTGACCAAACAGCAGATCTGAATTGCGGTCCGTTATCTGAAATGACTTTACTAACGTGTCCAACTTCACGTAAGAAATTTTTAACAAAGGCGTTGGATACAGACCGTCCAGTGGCTTTACGTAACGGAGTGAAAGAAACAAATTTTGAAGTAAGTTCAACAGCGACTAGAACGTACGAAAATCCATTCGATGTTCTGACAATGGGTCCCAAGAGATCAACAGCAGCAAATTCTTTTAATTTAGAAGGAATAATAGGAAACAACGGAGCACGATGTGAGATAGTAGATGGTTTCGCCTTTTGACAAAGTTTACAAATAGACAAGACTCTTCGAATTCGCTTTTACATATTGTTAAAATAACAAGTCGTTCGAAGAATATGATAACATTTTCGTGGACCAAAATGTGCGTAGCTGAAATGAATGTACCAAATGAGCTTATTAACAAAATCGTCTGGAATGCAAAGTACCCATAGCTTGTCATCAACAGTGCAGCGTTTGAAGAGTATGTTGTTTCTAACCAGGTAATAATGCCGAATCTGAGTGTATGTCTTTTCATGCCATTTACTTTTGATGTCTTTCCAAATCGGATCTTTATCTTGTTCATGAGGAATGTCCTTTAAAGATGTGGTGATGAAGTTTTCAAAGGCGACTTTCTGAATGTAAAGAATACTGAAATTTTTCTCGAGGTTGCCTTCTGTGTTTCTTTTCTCAAGCCCAGCCGGTGCGCGTGACAGTGCGTCCGCAACAATGTTCTCCTTGCCGAGAATGTAGACTATGGTGAAGCGGAATTCTTGCAGAAACAATGCCCAACGTTTTAACCTGTCATAATTTAATTTTGAAGACATAAGAAATTGTAATGCACGATGATCACTGTATACTTTTACGTGCTTACCAGAAAGAAAGAAACGGAATTTGTTAAATGCCCAAACGATAGCTAAAGCTTCTAATTCAGTAACGGAATAATTTTTTTCAGATTTTGTTAGTACTCGGCTAGCAAAAGCAATGGTTTTCTGAACAGTTGTGTCATTTTCTGTGGCTTCTTGAAATAAATGAGCACCAAGACCGACTTTAGAAGAATCCGTGCTAAGGCAGAAATCTTGTGACAGATCTGGATGAGCTAGTATTGGCGCGTGAAGTAACGCTTCTTTCAAAGAATTGAATTCCAACTGTGCTTGTTCGTCCCAGTTCCAAATAGTATTTTTTCCAGTGAGAGAACAAAGTTTTGGTGTAACTAGAATTTGCATATTCAGAAAACGACGGTAAAAATTTACGAGACCTAGAAAACTGCGGACTTGTCTTTTTGTGGATGGAACTGGAATGGCTCTGATTGCTTCTAACTTTTCAGGATCCGGCTGAATGCCTTCAGAAGAAATAATATGTCCCAAAAACCTCACCTTTGACCTACCGAATTCAGACTTTTCCAAGTTAACTGTAATTCCAGATTCTGCAAAAATACGTAACAAACTGTTGAGGATGCGATTGTGTTGTTCCCATGAAGCTTCTGCTATCAGAATATCGTCCACATATAAGGTGATGTGACGTTTTAAGAACTCAGGTAATATGGAATGTAACCCGCGAATGAATGCTGCCGAAGAAATGTTCAAACCAAAAAGAAGTTTCCGAAACTGATAACAAACGCCGAAACAAAGGAAAGCTGTGTATTTTCTACATTCTGGATGAAGTTCGATCTGATAAAAGCTGGATCTGAGATCAATGGAAGACAACACTTTTACACCATTAAAATTTTGAAGAAGTTCTTCCATCGTCTGCGTCCTGTCTGTTTCAGGAATAATGATAGTATTTATTTGTCTCGAATCTAAGACAAGCCTGATCGATCCATTTTTCTTCTCAACAACATGTAACGGATTGTTGTATGAGCTTACTGCAGGCTCAATAATGCCCTCGTCAAGCATAGATTGTATTTCTGTTCTTACACGGTCCCTATAATGTGCTGGAATTACATATGGTCTAACACAAAATTTAGTATGCTCACGAACACGAAATTGGTATTGAAATCCCTTGATTGTTCCTGTTTTGTGAGTAAAAACTGTGGAATGTGCTTGTAAAATCTCAAAAAGGTCCTGCCTATCAGTGTCATTACAATTCTCAATTGTTTGAATTTTATTCTGAATTAACTCATTAGTTTCAAATATGCCGTCGATATCATCCCTGTCAGTACTTGCAGAGTGATTGTTAGTGTCTAGTTCCGTAGAAAATTCCGAACTGTTGTCTAACAGAAGGTAAAGCCGATTAATTTCCTCATCATGGTTTGAGAGCCAGTCTTCAAATTTCAAAGCTATTGACTTACCTTCTTTCTCTAAATTTATTTCAGCATCGTGAAAGCTTAAGATTGCTTTGTATTCATTCAAAAAGTCTACTCCCAGTATAATTTCCGTCGACAATAATGGAACAATAAGAAAGTTCATAGAGAAGCTGTGGCTTTGACAAAAGAATTCTAAGTTGGTTTGTTGGCGTACATCTACACTTTTTCCAAAGATTGCACCTTGTAAATTAATCTTACGTAACGGAAGTGTGGGACAATCATTCGATTTGTTGCATTTGCTAAAGGCTGTTTCACTAATTACAGAAATGGGACTGCCAGAGTCAAGTACTGCAGTAAATTTTACGTCATTTACTGTAATGTGAATCACAGGATATGCAATGTTGTTATGTTTTTCGTCGTGTTCCTGGAGTAAGATGTCTCTAATGTCTTCCATTCTTACGTAACTACTAGCTACGGCACCTGCGTCGTCAGTTTCATAAGTACATTTTGTGGCTGCCAGTGGTGTGAGTCATTGCCTATTGTCTCTTTGTTGGCGCGCGTCGTTATTGGGATTTGGAGACCTAACTTCTACAAATTCACCATGACGAGAATCCCGCCAGTTCTGATGCAGTTCAGGTCTGTCGTTACGATCATATCGTCTGTCGTCATGTTGGTAGATTCCATAGTTTCTTTCTTGTCGGTCACGTGGTGGAGAATTTCTCCCTGAGTCGTAACTGCGCGCTGGACCGTTGCGTCTAAAGTTATTCTGTCTCCCTTGATAATAATTGTTTTGGTTCCAATATTGTCTGTTTCTCTGATTGTCTCTGTGATAGTCATTACCGCGGAAAGGTGATCTTTCCCTGTAACTATTACTCTGCCAGTGGTTGTCATATGGGTGGTGTCTGTTTTGGTCACGATTTACGTTGTAAGAATAGGCTTGTCGTGGCCATTTATTGTTTCTGTCGTCACGGAATTGTGACGGATGTGACCTGTAGTGATTGTTTTCCTGTTTTCGCATCCCGCGACTGTCTGTGTCAATTTCTAATTCTTGTAAGAGTCCCTGAAAAGCTTCAATGTCGTCTTTGCAACGTCCTGCCAAAATAATATGCCGTAAATGTTCAGGTAATTTGATTAAGCAAATGCGGATGAGTTCTGAGGGGCTGTATGGGTTTGACAGGTACTGATTCTTGTGCAACATGTCTTCAAAATATTTGACAAGACTGGAAAATTCAGATTGTTCAAAGTGTTTCAGCATCATGATGCTATGTTTTACTCGGTCTTGTGTAGCTTGTGACCAATATGCTGAGAGGAAAGCATGGTAAAATTCTCCTTCACTGTAACAATCGTGAATGGCCGATCGCATTCTTACAGCTGGTTCATTCTCCAAGTAGCCACACATAAATTCTAACCTGTGCTCCAATGACCAGTTGGGAGGAAAACAATGAGAGAATTGATGGAGCCACGCTTGTGGATGAATGTCGTTGGCAGAATTCTTAAACGTTTTGAATTTACGTGTAGTAATGAACAGCTTATAGTCAAAATCATCGTGTCGGCGAGTAGCATGTCGGTCATTGTTACGGCCTGTCGGCGGTTCCATCTCAAAATTCGGTGCACATTGCCAATTTCTTTCATAACTTCCGAAATGCCCTGTGTTATTATTTTGTGGCTGTTCCGTATTTCTATGTCCCTCTTCCCGTATTGGGGCGCGAGTGTCCTCTGAAATACGTAATTCTTGTATTACCTGTGTCAGCTGATCTTGTACTTCCCGGATTTCTCTTTTGTACTGTGTATTGATTTGATGCAGATTTTGTTTCAGTTTCCTAATTTGTTCACACTCTTCTGTGTCATTAAAGACTACCGGTTTTGTGTCATTCAGATTATCATCTACCTTCGTAGATAAATTATTTAGCTGATCCGAAAGTTCAACTACTTTCTCTGATAATGAACTAATTTCCTCCATGTGTCTTTCTACTGTGTCCTTTAAGTTTTCCTGAGTTTTTGCAAGTTGCATAACCGAATCGGTAGATGCAGCTGAGTCCATTTTAGCTTGCAAGGTCTCATGATTTTCATGAACAATAGTTTGCAGTTCTTTTATGGCTGCTTCGTGATTCTGTAATGCATTTTCATGACGCAAAAAAATAGGTTGGAAATGCTCACAAATTTGTGTTTTTACGTCATTACAGACTTTTTGACATTTCAATGTTATGTAACTCAGTAGTCAAATCTTCACGTGTTTGTTCAAGTGTGGTGTCTAACTTCCGAAGATTTTGTTCCATTGTCTCTAACTGTTGCTGTGTTTGTCTCTGGTGTTGTTCCATTGTGTCTAACTTTTGAAGCGTTTGCTGTGTTTGTCTCTGATTTTGTTCCATTGTGTCTAACTTTTGAAGCTTTTGCTGTGTTTGTCTCTGATTTTGTTCCATTTGTTGCATTAGTTGTAATAACAATGCATTAGTGTCTGGAATCTGTTCCTCTACGCTTTTCGGCATTGCATTTGCACCGGCAACATTCACATTTTGACAAGCTGAAAATGTGTCTTGACTTATTTGAGAAAACGGTGAGGACGCAAAACCTGAATCTACAGTATTTGTAAAATTGTGTCCTGTCATTTCGGATTCCTGAGGCGAGCTGTTGCCGACCGATCGATCGATAATGCTTCCCTGTTCACAACCTGTTTCACTGTCTACACCATTATTTGCCGCCCGCTCCATTTCCCTATGCACAATTACCAAATTACTACTTTGAACATTAGTTAATTCATTACTCGGTGGCGCTAACACACTGCTTTCGTCTTCACTGTCATTTCTCAGTTTACTTTGGAGCCTAGTATTACGTTTTTCACACACCATTATTGTCACAATATTTCACACGACAACACAGAAAAACACAATTTGAAGAGCAAAAATAAGAGAACACATTAACATAGCACTGAAAATAATATCTAGTTAATTGCAGCTGCGAAATACTTTGTGCTAATCTACATGCATGCCACAACTGTTTTACTGTGCAACAATGAAAAACCACAACTACCAAGGAAATTCTCTCTATAATTACGCGCTAGCAATAAACAAAAGCTACACTAAATACACAAACTACAAGAAAAAATCAGAAGATTCCAGTGAAGTATCCTCGGCTAAGGGTCGACATATGAAACGTCCCCTTAGAAACAATTATACACGACTGTGCTGATAAACCTCTTACACTATTTGCTTTTCAAACAGCTGAGCAAAACTGAACGTACTCAAACATTCACTAAAGTGACACACAATATTTTTAGCGCAACGCAATCTGACTATCAAAGATCCCTGCAAAAGAATGGTCCTGAGTAACACTAAACTATACCTTTCAGAAATCACTTACCTCACAAAAATCTTCGTTACTCGAACTACTGCAATACAGCGAGCGCCACTACTGCCAGCTAAATAAAAGATTCAAACTACGGAAGGCACTAACTACTGATAGGGATAGTTAGCAAATGAAAGATATTAATAGAGAACAAACAATGTATTTACCTTAATAGTCATAATATATATAGCAGTTCATGACAAATCTCAAAACTCCGCCATCTCTCTCCCCACATCTACCACCGCTGGCGGCTCACCTCCAACTGCGCAACGCTACGCGCTGTTCACATCCAGCTGCCGCTGCCCAACACTACAATGGCAGACAACAATGCAAACTAGCCACAGACTGCACACAGCACAGCCAGTGATTTTCATATAGAGTGCTACGTAACGTTGCCAATAAGAAAACATAAACAGCCTACTTACATAAAGAAAACATAAACAGCTTACAATGTCAGATGGAGCCATGGGAATCTGGGAAAATGCTTTGGCGCAATCAATCACACTAAATATTTTGGCATTGCTAATCGTACTGTTAAAATCAGTCACATTGGGTACTGGGTAGCGGTCGGAAATTGTGCGGCCATTGAGCGCCCTGTAGTCTCCACATACTCTCCATGAATTGTCTTTTTTACGGACCATGTGAATTGGAGATGCCCATGAACTATCGGACCTACTTACGATACCTGTTTTTAGAAGTCTGTCGAACTCAGCTCGCGCCGCGAGCAGCTTCTCTGGAGGCAGACGCCGCGGGCGGAAGGCAACGGGTTGACCTTGTGTCGTGCTGATGTGGTGTTGAGTATTGTGTCTGTATTTCCTGGTTGCGTTGACGGGTTCGGTAAGTGCTGGAAAGTCTTGAAGCAGTTTACGAAAAAGTGATTCCTCCGACAGTGCTCTGATATTGCCTACAGTATACGAACCGTTACGACTGTCGGGTGTCTTCTTGCGTGACGCACACGTGTGCGCCCCGCTTAGTTGCGGGTACGAAATCGTATCACAATATCCCGACGCGGATGACGCGGTAGAGGAGCGGGAAATCTTCGTGCGGAAAGACGCAGTAGGCAATATCCTTTCTGTAGGAACTGTCGCCAAACGACGATTAACCAGGTCGGGCATAAGTCGGTAGTTCCGTAAAAAGTCCGCTCCAATTATAGGACTCGGCACATCAGCAACCACAAAAGTCCATTTTGGATGGAAGTTGGAATTCAGATGTAATGCCAACTGTTTCTCACCATAGGTAGATATTCTGGAATTGTTTTCCGCAGTCAGCACATGTTGCGTTGTTGTCGTGAGTTTATCACCTCTCTTTCTTGGATAAACACTGACTTCTGAACCTGTGTCAATCAGAAACTTCTCACCTGAAGAGAGGTGCAACACGAACAATCGGTGTGATTGGTTGACTGAAGATACCGTGGCGTTTTCACCTCTTTGAATCACGCTATGACTCGGGCGCCTATGTTGTTGTTGACGAACGTTAGCGCCCTTTAACGCCCGCCTCTTAAGTTTGGGTAGCTGCAGGGTTGAATACATTGACGGGCAGTGTTACCGAAGCGTCTGTGGTACCAGCACCATTGATATGTCAGATCCTGTTGGATAGCATTTCTTCGTCTTTTCCAACTGCGACTTCGTAGCTGCTGGTGGTGTAAAGTTACTTGCAGGTTGAGTTTTGCCACTTGTGCTACCAGTTGCTGTATGGTGGGTTCGGTCGATGAGCACTGCTGTTGGGAAGTATTATTGCATGTTCCTGGCTCACTGACGTCAGATTCCATCACACTACACGTTCTTGGACCACTATCCTGGCTGTAGTTGAATTCGGAACACGCAGAAACTTCGGTTAAGGTGTTTGCGATGATGTCTGCCTTTTTTGCTAAGACTTGCAATGGTAAGTCTGTTTCTGCTGCAATGACGGTACGGATGTTGGCAGGAAGTTTACGAAGCCATATTAGACGTAAAAACTCTTCAGGTAGGAATTCCGGGCCGGCTAATGTACGTAAGGCTTTGGGTACTTGTGACGGAGTCTTGTCGCCCAAATCTTCGTATGCGAAATTTTTTTTGTAGTCGCAAATCTGGTGACAACGTATAATGCTGTATGAGAGCTTCCTTTAGCACAAAGTAATTTTGTTGCGACAAGGTTTCTTCTACTTGCTCTATCACTTCTAAATTTAGATGTGAAACCACTATATTAAATTTATCAATGTTGTTAGACACCCCACGCTGTCGAAATATGCATTCAGCCTACGTAAACAAAAGCTGGGGGCGCGTCGGCAAGAACACGGAAAGCTTAACATTTCCGTGTCGCGCGTAGGTACTCCCATCTTTTGCGTTAACATCTGTCGTTCCGTTTTGTGGCGAATCAAAGGGCGTGGACCGCGATCCTTGGTCGAACAGACTGTAGTCTTCAATCTTGATTCCACTGCCCCATGCTTTTGTCTCTGAATTCATTATTCTCGTCGGTATATATATTTTCTTTATGCTTCTGCTACGATTTTTCGGGGTCACCACTATGGGAGCCTTTATATTTTATGAAGTAACAGCTTTTTCATGAGATGAGAAAACATTTTATTTTCCAAGCACAGATCAAAAACTAACAAGAATAAACAACTCGTAACCAAGCCGACTACGGCAAAGATAAATATCTATCAGCTGCAGCTATCACCCGCTGTTTTTGGCGCAGTGGATAAATGACGTCGCCACAATTCCTTTATAAAACCTAGACATGTTCGTTATTAGAGAGTGTCTGCGATCTTTATTTGTACAATAATGTCCAGTTTCAGTCTGCCGATCGCTTTTCTTTATTTTCGTATAACCGGTTTCGGGCCAGCTGCTCCTCTTCAGATACGTTAGACAAGAATAAAATGTTAGACAAATCATCAAAAACTATGTTTATAAATTTGCAGGATTTTACGAAATTAGTTACAATACAACACCATTTGTTACTGTTACAGAGTAACATCTCGATACAGACCTGCAAATTCACTGTCAGAACTAAACCTATACTAGCCTGCTAAGATCTTATATTGCGATTTTTAAGAAATTTTATTCGTGCAACGCTTGTAGCGCTGAAAGGAGCCTTCTAACTAAAGAAAATGGATTGTGATACAAAAATATTCCTAGTATTTAAAATATAATGACGAATGCATCGCCGGCCGCGGTGACCGCGCGGTTCTGGCGCTGCAGTCTGGAACCGCGGGACTGCTACGGTCGCAGGTTCGAATCCTGCCTCGGGCATGGGTGTGTGTGATGTCCTTAGGTTAGTTAGGTTTAAGTAGTTCTAAGTTCTAGGGGACTGATGACCTCAGCAGTTGAGTCCCATAGTGCTCAGAGCCATTTGAACCATTTTTGACGAATGCATCTTAAATTAATTTAAAAGTACCTTTAAAAGAATATTAACTAAATTTTCCGTCGGTGCTTGGGAAAACATGAAAGTAAAAGTAATTTTCTGCAAACTAATATTTATTTGATCACGAACCTGCCTTTGACTTTTTAAGCCATTTTCAGGTGACAACTGAATGTCACAAAAACAGATAAATAATTATGACGTTCGACTTAGAGATATTATTTGCACAGAAGATACAAAAATGACATGGAGCGTTTACATAGAAACACACCACATTTTTTGTCAGATAGAAAAAAAGGGGGAAGGGAAACAAAGTTGCTATGTGGAGATGCATTTAACAACTGATGGGAAATGATATAAATTTGCAGTGTGAAGCTAGCATTTGTAACGAAAACTTAGTTTAATGAAGCAGAAAAAAGAAACTGAGAGTGATACTGTAACACTAATTTGGCATTCTGTGTTTGTTGATTTCCGGAAACATACAGTAGCGTTATCTTCCTGCTTCTCTTAACAGAACATACTTCAAGTTGTACATCATATAAATAGTATTCTGTTAAAAGATGATCAGCAATGGCTGAATGCGTCTTTCTGAATCTATTGCTTCTCTCATGTTCAGGTAGCCTAAGCGCCATAGCTCTGCCTGACTGACCAATAAATACTTTGACACATTGCTTATATGAGGTTTCACACACCACTCTGTGCCCAGGGTTGCAATTTGTGTAAGTCTTGAATAAAAATTTTAGTCTGCTGTTGGTATTATAAAATGCAGTCTCTTCCTAATGTGACTCCCAGGTACTTAATCGATATGATAAAGTCCGGAGGTGTCGGTCTAGCACTCTACCCACTAGGCCACCATGGACTTGTAATTATGTAGGTTGGGTGTGGGCCAAAGGTTCTCTGGTGGAGGCGGAGGGTTGGTAGAGAAGCTATAGGCAGCCAGTGGGGACGAACAGTTTATTCTAACAAGGAATCCTTTTAGTGCGATGTCGCAAAAGGCCAATGATGCTCTTGGCAATCGATGCCCCACATATTGTCTATCACGCAACCATTGGCTGCTAACAGCAATAGGGGACGGGAGGTATCCAATGGTGGGTGCAGCGTGATGATATGGAGCGTAGCTGAACTGCGTAGTCGACGAGTACCTCACAATATTGCTACAGCGCTAGTGGTGTCGATACAAAGCAGGGCAGAACAACAGCTGCCAAAGTTGACATTTAATCAAAAAGGAACCCAAGGGATTTCACAGAGTGTGAAAGAAGCGCGAGATGAAACGTGAGCGTTTGGCGTATACGCTCGATTATGCGGACAGCGTACATGAAGAGGACGATGATGACAGTTCGTACTTAACACGTGAAAGCGATTTTGTAACATGTGACGAGCCTTGCAGTTCCTCACCCTTCTCGAACAGTGAGCAACAAATTCCGTCTCCAGTGAAACCTAGTGAAGGACAATCTTTGTCCAAAGAATGGATACTAAAAATAATTACGTACATGGAAGATCGTCTGCAGCATAGTAAAAAAAAAAAAAGTTATGAACAGCTTTCGGATAAGTACTCAGCAATGTGGCCGTGTAGTGCATGAGAAAATCTACGGATATTCAAGGCGCACTTGCCATAAAAACAGGTGTTTGCGCGTTTCAGGGATGTTCGATACAATTTATAGGACGTGCATGGCACTGACCTACTAAGTCATGTACATCAAACTGAGCGCGACATAGATTACAGTGATTTTAAGGGTAACAGTAGACGGTTGCATAATTTGAAACAGTGTACAGAGTTGGAAGACGTAAGACAACAAAATTTCAAACAGAGCCTCAGTTTGACGATGCACAGCAAACCGCGGAATTGGTCCAAAACTTTGTAGATGAGATCGACAATGTGATGATGATGATGATGTTTGGTTTGTTGGGCGCTCAACTACGTGGTTATCAGCGCCCGTACAATTTCCCAACCTTTGCTCAGTCCAATTTCGCCACTTTCCTGGATGATGATGAAATGATGAGGACAACACAAACACCCAGTCATCTCGAGGCAGGTGAAAATCCCTGACCCCGCCGGGAATCGAACCCGGGACCCCGTGCTCGGGAAGCGAGAACGCTACCGCGAGACCACGAGCGGCGGACGAGATCGACAAACTTATCCCGTAGCTTAGTAAGGACTTTTTTCAACTCTGACCATTCTGGATTTGAAGAGTAAACGCATATGACAGGAACCCTGGAAATTAGAGGTACCAAGAGAGTCGTATCTAGATCAACTAACAACAATAACTTAATGCATTCGTGTACAATTATGCCGACTGTCAATCTGGATGGTAAATAGGCTGTGAAGGTTTTTATTGTGATGCGAGAAGTTGGAGGTGCTGTACCCCCAACGATTCTTTCTCGCGCGCGTGATTTTGGAAGGGCAGTAGGGAATGTTTACATCACAGCAAACAAGAGTGGGAAAATGGGCGCAAGAGAGCTACAACAGCTTTTGGCCAGTAGCTGGTCAAAATAACTTGCTTTTTCTCAATTCCTGATCTGCTTATAAAAATCATACTCCTTTAGAGCAAACTGTAAGCCTCCGCCGGCCGCTGTGGTAGAGCGGTTCTAGGCGCTTCAGTCCGGAACCGAGCTGCTGCTACGGTCGCAGGTTCGAATCCTGCCTCGGGCATGGATGTGTGTGATGTCCTTAGGTTAGTTACGTTTACGTAGTTCTAAGTCTAGAGGTCTAGACCTCTCATAGTGCTTAGAGCCATTTGAACCATTTTTTCTAAGCCTCCCGAAAAGCGTGTGACATTACAATTCATACCACCAGGAACCACTAGACTAATTCAGCCTCTTGACGTTTGCTTTTTCCGTGCCTATAAAACGTATTATCACACTATCTGCAGCTACGCCTTAAAGGATAGTCAGTTCCACGACAAGCTTCACTGCAGACTATTTGAATTCGGTTACGTTCCATCAGCTCTCATTCCTGTTGGAATATGATTTATACGAACTTTTTAAGAGTGGATACATGACTGAACGTCAGGCACGGTTTGTAACTCCCAAGGAGTTCGCCTTCGATCTTCATAGCGCGAACCTTCGTGATCTCTGCGGCGCGCCGTTTTTCATTCGATCTTCGTGGTGCGAGTTAATCGGTTGTTTGAACATTTCTTGAATGTCAACAATGTCCATTTTGTGAAGTGTAATACATACATCTCTCAGAAGGATTAACTTTGCAACTGCCAGACAGTCACTTTCTGTCGCCCTCTTGAAGCACACGTGGTGAGTCATTAGCAGCTACACTACTGGCCATTAAACTTGCTACACCTCGAAGATGACTTGCTACAGACCCGAAATTTAACAGACAGAAAGAAGATTGATATGCAAATGGTTAGCTTTACAGAGCATTCATACTAGGTTCTCGCCGGTGGCGACACCTACAACGTGCTGACATGAGGAAAGTTTCCAACCGACATCCCATACACAAACAGCAGATGACCGGTGTTGCCTGCTGAAACGTTGTTCTGATGCCTCGTGTAAGGAGGAGAAATGCGTATTACCACGTTTCCGACTTTGATAAAGGTCGGATTGTAGCCTATCGCGATTGCGGTTTATCGTATCGCGACACTGCTGCTCGCGGTGGTCGAGATCCAATGACTGTTAGCAGAATATGGAATCGGTGGGTTCAGGAGGGTAATACGGAACGCCGTGCTGAATCCCAAAGGCCTCGTATCACTAGCAGTCGAGATGACAGGCGACTTATCCGCATGGCTGTAACGGATGTGCAGCCACGTCTCGATCCCTGAGTCAACAGGTGGGGACGTTTGCAAGACAACAACCATTTGCACGAACAGTTAAGACGACGTTTGCAGCAGCATGGACTATCAGCTCGGACACCATTGCTGCGGTTACCCTTGACGCTGCATCACAGACAGGAGCGCCTGCGATGGTGTACTCAACGACGTACCTGGGTGCACGAATGGCAAAACGTCATTTTGTCGTATGAATCCAGGTTCTGTTTACAGCATCATGATGGTCGCATCCGTGTTTGGTGACATCGCCTTGAACGCACATTGGAAGCGTGTATTCGTCATCGCCATACTGGCGTATCACCCGGCGTGATGGTATGGGGTGCCATTGGTTACACGTCTCGGTCACCTCTTGTTCGCGTTGACGGCACTTTGAACAGTGGACGTTACATTTCTGATGTGTTACGGCCCGTGGCTCTACCCTTCATTCGATCCCTGCGAAACCCTACATTTCAGCAGGCTAATGCACGACCGCATGCTGCAGGTCCTGTACGGGCCTTTCTGGATACAGAAAATGTTCGACTGCTGCCCTGGCCAGCACATTCTCCTGATCATTCACCAATTGAAATCGTCTGGCCAATGGTGGCCGAGCAACTGGCTCCTCACAATACGCCAGTCACTACTCTTGATGAACTGTGGTATCGTGTTGAAGCTGCATGGGCAGCTGTAGCTGTACACCCCATCCAAGTTCTGTCTGACTCAATGCCCAGCCGTATCAAGGCCGTTATTACGGCCAGAGGTGGTTGTTGTGCATACTGATTTCTCAGGATCTATGCACCCAAATTGCGTGAAAATGTAATCACATGTCAGTTCTAGTATAATATATTTGTCCAATGAATACCCGTTTGTCATCTGCATTTCTTCTTGGTGTAGCAATTTTAATGGCCAGTAGCGTAATATTTTTCCTGACACAATTCTTAATACCACACTTTCAAATGAGTCATACTAAGGACTGAACTTGTAATCTTGCTCTCAAGGGGTTCCATGTAAGATGGACAATCGTAGATAGTGTGTCCACAGGAGATGGTGGTTGGCAACCCAGGTCTGGACAGCAGCCGAGGAGGCGCCAGTGGCAGCGCGCTTCAGTCAATACGTCGCCGCGCGACCTCGCTCGCGGAGCATTGTTTGGCCCCTTGCACGGGACAGGCCGTCTCGCGGTCCCAAGCGGTGGACGCCGGTGGTCCAGTGTCTTACCACAGAGTAACATATACAGAGAGGAAACCCCCCCTAAACCACTGTACCGGGGGTGTGCTCGTAGTTCCGTTAGACGACAGTAGATGTCAGGCGTGTCGCCTGGTTAGTTTCGAGGGATCACACTAGAGGCGCTTCGGCAACGGCCTCCCTAGGACTCCCTGACGTCAAGGGCAGCGTGGTGGGGTGACAGAGGGGAGAGACCGAGAGAGCGTAGCCGCATCTGTGTAAGCAGCAACAAGGTTATTACATAGAAAATTTGGGCCAAAGCGTATCTTTGTCTGTGGTCGTACCTGGGACCGGTGACTTGGAGGCGGCGGCAGAAGCCGACAGCGCCGATGGCTCAGAACCGAGATAACGCCAGATCAACCACGTGGCATCCAGGTTGCGCCTGAACGCAGTAGGAGGTCCCGAGCACAGGGCGGACGGGCGTTGACGGCCTCTCGGCGGAAGCCAACAAACAGCGGACGCCGATTCGAAGCCAGGCTGTGACGACATGTCCAAACCGGTCGGGCCCCAGCGCCCGGGTCGTTACGACGGAGTTTGCCGGCATGGAGTCAAGCGCTGAGCTAGCGCGTGCTGATGAGCGTTCTGATTTCGGCATCGGGCCTCGCCTTGAGCAGTTCTTATATCCTGAGCACAAAATTTTTTTCCCCACCAATGAAACGCTATGTTATTAGGCAATGAACGGCTTCTCAGCGAAAGAGCTACTGTAGCAAGAATTCTGTTCATCAACATCAACATGATTAGTATGCAGTGCACAATTAAGTGCCTGGCAGAGGCGTCATGGAACCACCCTTAAGCTAATTCACCACTGCTCCACTCTCGAAAAGCGCGCAAAAAAAAAAAAACACATCTTTTCGTACGAGATCTGATTTCTTTCATTTTATTACAATTATCATTTCTCCCTATGTAGGTGGGCGGCAACGACATATTTTCACACTGAGGAGAATGTTGTTGATTGAAATTTCCAAAAAATTGTTCAAATGGCTCTGAGCACTATGCGACTTAACTTCTGAGGTCATCAGTCGCCTAGAACTTAGAACTAATCAAACCTAACCAACCTAAGGACATCACACACACCCATGCCCGAGGCAGGATGCGAACCTGTAACCGTAGCGGTTGCTCGGTTCCAGACTGCAGCGCCTAGAACTGCACAGCCACTCCGGCCGGCTTGAAATTTCATGAAAAGCTCTTGTCGCAGCGGAAAATGCCTTTGTTTTAATGACTGCCACCCCCCCCCCCCCCGCCACCCTCCTACACGATTCGTGTAAGATATTCGTTGCAGTCTCCCCTGTTTCGCGACAGTACAAAACGAGCTGCTCATCTTTGAACGTTTCCGGTGTCCTCCGTCAATCCTGTATGATGCAGATCCCACACCGCACAGCAATACTCCTTTTGTGACCGGAAGCCGGCTTGCTCGAGGTGCAAAGCGTAAGATGACATAAGGAAAAAATTGTTAATAAACTGGAATTTGCATTCCCTGCATCAAGTGGGGTAAGAAGTCATGTAACGCCACCGGTAGGAACTGTTTCACGTGCTGGATTCTAGAACACAGACTAATATCTAGGATCGATTATGGCTGATGCCGTGACAGCGCACAGGATTCCTGAGCAAAGGGGGAAGGGATGCGGAAAGGGCTTGAAGGTTTAAGCAGTTTCTGAGAATTGTTGCAGACGGCGGAACTCGAAGGGTGTAAATGGTGGATGCTTGCGTCCAGACACCCTCACGAACGAGAGACCGCTCCCTCATCTTGTTGCCAGTGTTACAGGTCGCCAGAAGCTCGGGTGTCTTGTAGTGGTGGGCCTACCGGCGGTTGTGCACAGGAAAATTGTACCAGAACAACAGGCACAGGTCAACGCCGTGAGTAGTACGAGTGCTGACCTGACACCACCAGGTCGATTTGCTATCAGAAGATTAGAAATCGATCCTTTTAGAGTTTACCCTAATCTGAAATACTCCATGCAGCTATCCCACTTGGCGGAGCCGGCTGTCCTGACCACGGCTCTGAGCCATGTAGTACGTGTCAGACATAAGTATGGATGTAATGTCACCTTCTCGGCCATGGAGGCTGTAGATAGAATACAGTTTAAGACAATGAATCTTCCGTCTGACTTCAGTGTACTGCGTGACTTGGCGAAGAAAGTTTTTGAAAGACGAAACGAACCAGTCTATCTTGACGAAGTATATAATCAATCGGTCCTGTCCCATGAGAGAATTGCTTTCGACTGGAAAAAAAACTTCCCAGAATCACACGTACATACGTACTTTCGTTACAACAGAAATACAGTTGGGACAACTGAAAGCACACAACAGCAGGTTGGTCATGCAGGAGCTTCAGAGGGTGGTGGAGGAGATGAGCCTTCATGTGCTCTGTCTACAGGAGCCACAATCTCTTGCTGGAAAAATAGCATTTGCCGCCATCAACTGGCAATTAAAAAGCTTCGGTGATGAGCTGAAAGCCTCCATTCTGGTAATAAACAAGGCACTGAGAATCACACCTATCGGATGACAACTGAAACGTCGTGGAGCTCCAATCGCCCGTAGGGGTAACATATCTCATTAACATGTACTTCTAGTACAGAAGAGAGATAGAAGTGTATGTTGACCAACTTGTACAGGTAACCACGGCGTTGAGGGGAGCGCAAGATTGTAGTGATGCCGAACCAAATCCCCCCTCTGGCAAAGTAGCACTCGGGAGGAGAGAGGTGGGAAGATGGAAGAAACCATCACGGCCTTGCAGTTCCTAATTCCCAATAGACCAGGAATCCCCCACCCCCCCTCTCACCTACAGTGGTGGAGGGGGTGAAGGTACCAATGTTGACATCACGCTGATGTCACCGAATATAGCGGGAAACATCAAAAATTGGACTGTGAGGTACAAGCGATCATCATCTAATCACCTTTGGACTTTGTGACAGTGAGTGCTGCCGGGACATAGGGTGGGAAGTTCAGCTGAACTACAACAGTGCCGATTGGGAACGCCTGGCAAGAGAGTTTGACGTCCCAGCATGGCCGGAAGGTGATGATGACGTCGATAGACGAGACGAGAAATTGGTGAGTGTACTTACTGGATCAGTGAGTGCAGCTATACCAAGGAGGAGAGCCGTTGTGGCCTATCGATCGCCATCGTCTGCTGACCTAGTTCAGATGCGCCAGTTTGTCAGGAGGACCCTCTTCTATCAGCAAAGTGTCATCGGGGAAGAAAAATAGTGATGGCTATAGATATACCGGGAGGCTAAGGAGCAATTTCAAAAACAGCTGAGGGCAGTAAGGCTCCAAATTAGCGAGAAGTTTGTGCTGAGCCAATTGGCTATCAATCGCTGGGGCGTCCCTTACAAGGTTGTAACGGAAAAAATACGGTCACTCATGGTGCTGTCCACTGTCAGGGACGTGAACTGGATGATGGGATCCTGCCAGGAAACTGCTGAGGTCCTCCTCTGGTCCCTGCTGCCTTACGACAATGAGGTAGAGGACACAGAGTGTCAATGCCTAACTAGGCAGGAAGATCAAGGTCAATATGAGAACAACACCATGGTGTACCCGTTCTTAGAGGATGAAGTGGCTGCCCATATAAAATCTTTAAAGAGGGGCAAAGCCCCAGGACGAGACAGCATTGTAGCAGAGGTGGTGCAGAATCTCGCTCGTCAACTAGGAACACCTCTGACAAGGATATATAATGAATGCTTACGATTAAGGATGTTTTCCTCCATCTGGAAGCAGGCCAATGTAGTCATCAAGTGGCCACAACAAAGACCCAAAGGAAGTAAAATTGCTAGAGCGGTTACTAGCTGACAGACTGACAGCGCACTGAATTCTGTGTGGGATGAGAGGCAATTCAGCTTCCGATCAGGGCGATCGGCATCTGATGCAATCGCCCTGGCAACCGAGGTCTGTGGGTCATCCGCACACAACTTCATAGTTGGCATATCGTATCACAGACGCAGTCCCTCTGACTGTTCAGAGCGCCTTTTAGACAGAGGGGGTCCGACAACCGATCAGTTCCAGTCATTCCACCAGGAGGGAGGTCCGCAGCTCGTGTTGTCTATAGTTCAACCATGCCTGGACGGTCAGTACCACGGTTCCATCACGTCCGCATTGTTACTTTATGCGAGTAAGGGCTCTCAACAATGGAAGTGTCCAGGTGTATCGGAGTGAATCAAAGTGATGTTGTTCGGACATGGAGGAGATACAGAGAGACAGGAACTGTCGATGACATGCCTCGCTCAGGCCACCCAAGGGCTATTGCTGCAGTGGATGACCGCTACCTACGTATTGTGGCTCAGAGGAACCCTGACAGCAACGGCACCATATTGAATAATGCTTTTCGTGCAGCCACAGGACGTCGTGATACGATTCAAACTATGCTCAATAGGCTGCTTGATGCGCAACTTCACTCCCGACGTCCATGGCGCGGCCCATCTTTGATACCATGTCGGAGACGTGTTTGGAGGAAACCCAGTCAGGCTGATCGCCTTAGACATACAGTCCAGTGAGTGCAGCAAGGCGGAGGTTCCCTGCTGTTTTGGAATGGCATTATGTGGGGCCGACGTACGCCGCTGGTTGTCATGGAAGGCGCCGTAACGGCTGTACGATACGTGAATGCCATCCTCCGACCGATAGTGCGACCATATCGACAGCATATTGGCGAGACATTCATCTTCATGGACGACAATTCGCGCCCCCATCGTGCACATGTTTTGAATGACTTCCTTCAGGATAACGACATCGCTCGACTAGAGTGGCCAGCAAGTTCTCCAGACATGAAGCGTATCGAATATGCGTGGTATAGATTGAAAAAGGCTCAAGTGGCTCTAAGCTCTATGGGACAACATCTGAGGTCATCAGCCCCCTAGACTTAGAACTACTTAAACCTAAATAACCTAAGGACATCACACACATCCATGCCCGAGGCAGGATTCGAACCTGCGACCGCAGCAGCTGCGTGACTCCGGACTGAAGCGCCTAGAACCGCTCGACCTCAGCGGATAGATTGAAAAGGGCTGTTCGACGTGACCCACCACTGATGGATCTACGCCGAATCACGGTTGAGGAGTGGGTAATCTGCACCAACACTGCCTTGATGAACTTGTGGATAGTGTGATACGATGAATACAGGCATGCATCAATGCAAGAAGTCGTTCTGCTGGGTATTAAGGGTACCGGTGTGTACAGCAGTATGGACCACCACCTCTGAAGGTCTCACTGTATGGTGGTACAACATGCAACGTGTGGTTTTCATGAGCAATAAAAAGGGCGGAAATTATGTTGATCTCTATTTTAATTTTCTGTACAAGTTCCGGAACTCTCGGAACCGAGGTGACACTAAACTTGTTTTGTTGTGTGTAGTATCAGAGAAACTAATATGATAAATCTATGGTCTCTTTGCACTGCTAGCTACTACCAGTTTATCAGTGTTGCCCTGACACCAATTATTGCTCTCGAATTCTTGGAACAGAGTATTGATGCTTCGTTTGGTAGTTCCTGTGAACGCTTATATCTTTGTACAAGGGGTTTCGTATACTCATCCTGCGGCTAGCGACGGGCTTAGTTTCTTTGCAGTGTTCAAATATTCATGCGCCTTTGTTGTCTGTTTAAATACAGTGTGGATATCGTATCTTCTAAGCACCATGCTCACGCGACCTGTGACTATTTTTAAGCATGAAAGCAAAACTTTCCCTTTAGGTGATTCTTTATCGTGAGAAGTTCCAGATCTGTTACATCTACATCTACATGTATGTCGTGCCCTGATTATCTCTTTGTGAGAGAAATTATTTCGTTTGGTAGTAATTATTAAATCGAGCAGCTCTTCTTCCAAGTATCTTCCAAGTACTCTGCCTGTCAGGGGATACGTAACAGTTCGGTTGGCTGAGCTTGTTAAAGTCTGAAACCACAAAGTCTTTATGATGGTTCCAGCATTAAGGCCTATAGTGCCATGCCCGTAATATTACGTAATTTCTAACGCTGGAAAGAATGCCATGCCCGTAACATTATGGGGACATTTCAGTTAGAAGTGGGCCAAACCGTTATTTCTCAGAATCATTAATCGCGGCTATGGTTATTTTTTATATCCGTTACTTTTAACAGTTTTCTATAACTGTCAATTATCTTACGAATTCGTATGGCACTGGCTGAAGGCGGAAAGCGGTCACATGACGTCCTTCGCTGGTGTGGTGCGGTCTTTGTTTGGCCGGCAAATCTATGAAAGAGTTAAAGTTTCGATCGTAGCTAAATAACTGTGGCAAGCAAGGCTATAAATATGCTTCTTGATCGTTTCATTAGCACCAATTAAAGTTGTGCCCTTAGGTTCCTACCTAACCACACTCTGAAAAGTCGCAACATATTCGTGATATTCGTCAACTAGATCCTTCTTCTTGCAGCATTTCTCCCTTTTCTTCTTTCTTGTTATTTCATTCTCCTTGTTCCATATGGGTGGGGGTGGGCTGTCAGTAGTACAATTCTCCGCTCTTCAGCCAAGAGAATTACGTATAAATTGTAAAGGGAAATAGAAACAAATTTTGTGGCTGCATTCTATTTTAAATCAAAAATCAAAGACGGACAGTTAACAAACAAAAGAGTATACTTTTAAAAACATATCACATGAAGCTGAAATTCTTGTGATATACACACAGAAGTACTGCACTTTGACTTAATATCTGAAGGACCTGCACTAGAGTGAGAAGAATTGCCTTAGGAGAGAATATGTTCCATAGGGTTGAGGTGAGAGGGTGGAAAGTTGGCAGTCTGTTAGATAGTAAATCTGTGGAGATGATAGGTAGCAGCTGTGTTGGATAGTGGGAAATACAGTCGGTGGGAAGGACAGAGAGTAAGGATTAGTGTGTTGCATGGGTAGGGCAGTGGTTGCAAAAGGAAAGGAATAAGGATGGATGGAGAGGGAAAAGAAAGAGAAACCCTGATGTGGTGTGGGATAGGTGGGGAAGCAACTATGTTTCCTTTTCTTCTCTATTGCATTTCATCCCCCCACTCCACCCCACCCCTTGTTGGCGTGGGGTGGGATGGGGATAGGGCTGGCAGCAGTAGAAATAACCCGCTCTTCAGCCAGTAGAATTTAATACTAACCTAGATGATAAAAATAAGAAAAAAACAAGGAGACACACATACTATGCATTTAAAATGATTGGAAAGGTGAGACAAATGGGAGAAAATGCAAATAATATAACGCCTTCTTCATGGATAGTTTAAAAACAATAATAAAAATGTGGACAGACAACACAATTAAAAAGCCTGGAATGGTGGATTGTAGATGAAAAGAAGAGTGGTTATGGAGGGAGGTAGGGGAGTGGTGGTGATAAGGGTGGTGAACAGGAAAGAGGTGGTGACAAAGACAGAGGTGGCTGCGGGGGACAAGTAGAGATGCGTGATTGTATTGGGAGTTGTAGGTTGGAGAGTGGTGGGCGAAGGAGGGGAGGGGGAAGTGATGAGTTGTTGTAGGGAGAGAGGAGGTGAAGGGAGCCCTGGTGGTGGTGGTGGGGGGGAGCAGTTGGATAGGGTAAGACGGATTTAGCGTTGATAGTATAGGTATATATTGAGGCAGAATTCATGGTCCGGAAGAGAGAGAAGATTGAAATTTCTTTGGGAGAAGATGTGGAAGGTGTGCAGGTGAAGGGTTGGTGGAATGTGTAGGTAGAGTTATGGCAACACACTAGGATTGAAAAGGAGAGGGGACAATATAGGATTCTTGGATTCGGGTTTACAGAAGCTGTAGGTTAGTCGGAAGTGTTTGATGTGAGTGAGAAGAGGTGGAAATTTGATGAGTTGGTAAAGCATATATGTGGGGGAAGGTAAACAGATGTGGAAAGCAAGGCGGAGAGCATGCTTTCGAGGATATGGGAGCTATTGAACTTTGGAGGGATGAACATCCATGCAACATTTGCATAGCAAAGGATGGAGGAGGGCAGGGATTTGTACATGTGAAGGATAGTGTGAGGGTTTAGTCCCCATGTTAGGCCAGTTAGTAGTTTTTGTCCATTGAGGGCTTGCTGTTAGATGGTTAGTAGCTGAGGCTTCCACATTATTTGCCAGTCGAAGGTTAGTGTAGGGTACTTTATTGTGTTAGTTAGCTGGCTGGGACGATCACAAATGCTGAGGTAGAAGACATGGAGATGGAAGGTGTGGGTAGTGTGTCCTATAGTTATTGCCTGGGTTTTGAACGGGTTTATCTTACGGAGCCATTGGTTATAACAGGAGGTGGATTTGGAAGGATCATTGGGATTTTTGTAGAGTAGAGGAAGAAGAAAGCGATGTCATCAATATGCTCAAGGAGGTGAATGAGAGGATCTGGTTTGTGCATCTCGGCAGTGTATAAGAGGTAAAAAAGAGGGGGAGAACAGAATCTTGGGCATTCCTGCAGTGGAGTAGAACATATGGGAATTGGTGTTGTTAACAGTGACACAGGATGGGTGATTGGAGAGGAAGGTACTAGTGCATAAGTCTGGAGTTTGAAAAGGAGACTGGGTCGCCATACACAATCATATGCCATGACTAGGTCATGGGAGGCACAAAGATTTCAGGTATATGTTAAGCTGCTGGGATAAGTGATGTTTGGGAGTTGATCTTCAGCTGGGAAGGAGGGATGGAAGCCATACTGGGTGACAGGAGAAGATTGTGTTTGTGCAGATGGCAGTGGATGCATCAGTAGAGGACGAATTCAAAGACCTTGCTAAACACTGAGGTGATGCAGATGGGGTAATATGAGGAGGTATCAGCTGGGAGTTCTTTTGGTTTGAGGAAAGTAGGATTTAGGAGGTTTTCCAGAGGTCAAGATAGAGCCTGTCCAGAGGATAGAGATATACAGGGCAACATGCGTTAGCTTAAAGCAAATAGACATTTTCTGATGTGGCGATGGGTAACATAGTCATGAACAGGGGATGCATTGCATTTTCGCTTAAGTACTTGTTTTATGTGCTATGCTGTGATTGGGGTGTTTAATTCTGTTTTTGGTATGTTGTTCAAGTACTGAAAGATGGGAGCCAAGGGTAGGATGTGGTATTTGTGTGTTCAAGCCAGCAGGCGCCTGGGAGTAGTCAAAGTGAGAATCATCAGTGATGGAGAACATGTTGGAGAGATTGGATGCAAAGTGATTGGTTTTGATCAGGTTGTCAGATATGGGAGATTGTTGTGAAAGATCAGGTAGTGAGAGATGGAACGGGTTCCAGTAAGTCAATGGAATGCTTTCCAGTACTTGGAAGAGTAGCGTTGAGTCTGTGGCATATCTGGCGCCAGCCCAAGCGCATTCTGGCATTGAGTAAATTTCTAATGAGTCACTGTATTTGCCAGTGGTATGTGAGTATATAACAGTCATGAGTACAGAGGGGGGAGAGATATAAGTGACGAGATTCATGGGGAAGGAGTACAGGTTGTGGTGGGAGAGTGGGGCAATGACGATATATGGCTTTAGCAGAGATATGACCAGAGGTAGCATTTGATGGGTTGCTAAAAGATTGGGGGCTGGCTTGCAATCTGGATATATGTGGATTCCTAGATGGTACTTCAGTTGGCACAGGAATAGTCATGGATAGCTTTTGGATGGAGATTAGGACAGGGTGCATGGGGACAGGGCAGTGTGGTGAGGATAGGTAGGCAATCACTTTCAAGTGGATCTAGGACTTTTGCAGTGAGATGTGCAAGGTGGTTGGGATATGCTATGATGACGTCGGATGTGAACCTACTTACAGGACATGTGTGATGGGGACAGTGTCACCACAGAGCAGAGGGATCAGTAAACTCATGCCACCACCAGAGTTCTCCTGGGAATCTATTTTGGATGTTGAGGTCAGTAGCAATAATGTAGATGGAAAAGGTATGATCTATGTGGATGAGAAAATTATAGGGGATTGGATTTTAGGTTGGATGTAGATGGTGGCACAGGTAACAGATTTTGAGGAATAGGCTAAGGACAATGAGTCGTGCGCTGCTCGTGCTCATGCCATCTCTTATTTCTCTTATTTTTCATAGCGTTTTTTTTTTTTTTTTTTTTTTTTTTTGCATGCTCCTGAGCTGCTGCTTTGTCTGCCTGTCAGCGGCAGCAGCAGCGCCTATCGATATAGCCCTCACGTGTTATTTTTGCTGCACTGCTATTACTTCCCAGTTGTCGTCTGTCATGGGGGTCAGTTGGAACGTGCCAGAAGAGCAGTTCGGACCTGCCAGTCATGGAGTTGGAACGCGGCACTAGTTCAGTCGGGTTGGAGCAGCAGTGAGGCCTGGATGTACATGGCTCGCCCGACTGTTGCCGCCACGCATCACCTGAGCCGGGGATGGTCTTTGTGGATCGTCGGTCGGTCGTCCTGCAGGACGACATGAATTGGCTCGCCAATCGTTTATGGGTTGGCTGTGTGTGTGTGTGTATCGACTCCCGATTTGTCTTTGTGATTGCACAGCCACTGCTGAGTGTCGTTCAAGTCTTCGTGCAAGTGTTTTTCAAACTGTGTGTGTGGTTGGTGTCATTTCCACTGACAACTTGTTTTAAATGTGGTGGGCATACTGGCAGTGAGTCGGTCGGTTGGAGAGGATCAGCAAGCAAGTCTCCACGCGGCGGCCTCTACGTAGTGTTGGAGCGTGTGGGGTCTGTTCCGAGTGCTACGAGGTTCGTGGCTCACCGACCCATGACATGAAAGTTGTGTGGTGATTTTATTGCCGAAGAAATGTTTGTTTACGTTGTCCCCTTGGTTGGTGGTTCGCTATTGGCGGTATTCCTGGGAGCAACAGTGAGTGTTCGAGTTGGTGAAGATTTAGCCGCCTTGTGGTGGAATTAACTATATGTGTCGGTTTGAAATTCAAGTATACCAGCGGAATTTTCTGCCTTGTGGCGGTTAGTGTTCCGGTTACCGGCACTGGTCGCTGACGTAAATTCAGGCAGTGTCCTTTCCTCACCTGTTGTCACTGTCCAACATTGTGTGTAGTTTTTGACAGCTTAATGTATTTTTGGCTTTGGAATTCTCGTATAGTGGTCGGTCGTTAGCAAGTCGTCTTGTCGATGGGTCCCTGACTGTCTCTTGGTTGTGATACCGGCGGATCGAGTATGGTTGGGCCGACTTCTTGTCTCACCTAAGCGAACGCTAAGATTTCAAGGGCAGACCGAGCCCTCTGGAAACTTCTGAGCGCCGTTGCCTATACTGCATTTCTTATTGGCGTTTAAATGTGTTTTTAAAATCAAAGGCCTTCAGACGTTTTAAAAGTAAGTATTTCTAAATTGGGCAAGTCTTACATTGTCTGAAGATAAAGCTTGGGCCTTCTGCCTCTTGAAAATTTATTCTATTGTTTTAAAGCATCGGCCCTCAGCCGCTTTAAGTTTTAAAGATCCTATTTATCAAGTATTATCTTTTGGAAGATAAAGCTGTGGGCTTTCTGCCTGTTGTATTCTTTTTTTAAAAACATGAGTCCTCAGCCACTATAAGTTTAAGGTTCTCATTTATCAAGTATTACCTTCTTTCAAGATAAAATTGTGGGCCTTCTGCCTGTTGAAAATTTCATCGTAGTTGTATTGTTCTTAAAATGATGAGCTTTCAGCCACTTTGAAATTTTGGATTCTTACTTATCTAGTCTTACATCACTTGGGCTTAAATACTATTTAAGGTTAAAAGTTTTGGGCCTTCTGCCTTGGAAAATTGGTTGCAGCTTTTTTTTTTTTTAACAAAGGCCTTCAGTTATTTTGGACTAAGGTTTCTTATTGGTCATGAAGCTTGGGCCTTCTGCCTATTGATAGGTTATTGTAGTTATGTTGTTTTAAATTTATCGGCCTTCAGCCACTTTTAAAAAACGTAATTTATCTGACTAGTCAAGTCTTACATCGCTTGGCCTTAAATATTATTTAAGGTTAAAGCAGAGAGCCTTATGTCTCAAAAAAAAAAAAAAAATAAATAAATAAATTATAGCAGTTGTATTTCACTCCTGGGCTTTCAGCCGTTTTAGAATTAAAGACGTTTTCTGTCGATAGTCAGGCTTAGAAGTTGCGCTGTAATGTTTGGACAACTAAATAAAGTGTTATTTTTGGAGTGTAACTGACAGCCGCTCATTCTGGCCCCCTTCCACAATTCTTATTACTTGTCCTGTCCTGCGGGTTTAGCAGGGCGTCTCAGACAAGGCGTTCAGTGGGACTGTTGAGTAAGGGTTGAGACCAAATGGAGATGTTCCTGTGATGACCGAATGCTACTCCACCTCTGGCCACAGGGAGAGTGTGGTGGAGGATATAGGAAGAGGTATGGATGATGTGATATTTTAGGACAGGGTATGCATAAAAATGGGCTTGTTGGTGGGCAGCGATCGGAAGTTGCTATGTAGGATGTGGTGGTGCTGTTGTGGCATGGTGAGAGGCTAGGAATTGGGCAGCAGTGGTTAGGAGTGGAGACGTTTATACGAGGGTGTCGAGAAAGGTGAAAATGAAGTGGATCTAGTTGCAGGAGTGTGTAACTTGGGTGTACAAATGTAATCTTGCGCAGGCAGCAATGGAGATTTTCTGAAGGGTATGGGGCCAATTTTAAGGGGTGGATATTTTGGAGAACGCTGGTAAGGAAGCAGATGTCATCAATGGAGGGTGGGTGGACGGGTTTTCTGGGATGGATGGATGGTCAAAATGCAGAGAGGCAAAGTTAATTGAAATTTGGCAGGTGGCGGCTTGCACTTGGCGGAGTAAGTAGGGTGAGCATCATTACATGTGTTCCAAGAGGTGGGGGGGGGGGGGGGAGAACCTAGGTTGGGACATTGCTTAAAGAAGTAGGATTGCTTATCGTGGAGGCAGGTGGGAGGATTCTTACAATGAGCCGTAAGGTGTTCGTTTTATAGATGGCATTTGTGGCATCGGTAGGATTCGGGGAGGGGGAAGGGGGGGATGGATATTTGGAGGGTTCAACTTTGTGACGGTAGTTGCAGATGGCGCATGTCTACCTTCAGGAGGACGCCTATGAAGTTTCCCTACGTCTGGACTGGCGAGGTGTACCCTAAAGCACAGCGCTGTGGTGTTATTCACTTCAAGATTCATGATAATACACAACACTTCCTATTTTAAATGAGCAACAGCAGTATATACCACCAGTGTGTCTGAAAGTATCATGCGACTTGATTTGAGCCAGTTATGGACCGCACACGGCCACTAAAGATGGGAGTAAAACCACTCCGTCTACAGGCCACAAGTGGCCCATCGGGACCATCCGACCGCCGCGTCATCCTCAGAGGAGGATGCGGATAGGAGGGGCGTGGGGTCAGTAACCTGCTCTCCCAGTCGTAATGATGGTATTATTGAAGCCGCTACTATTCGGTCGAGTAGCTCCTCAATTGGCATCACGAGGCTGAGTGCACCCCGAAAAATGGAAACAGTGCATGACAGCCTGGATGGTCACCCATGCAAGTGCCGACCACGCCCAACACCGCTTAACTTCGGTGATCTCACGGGAACCGGTGTATCCACCGCGGCAAGGCCGTTGCCATGCGAGTAAAAGGTTCGCTACATATTCCAAGGCAACATCCAGCAACAGAGCAGTTTTCGCGAGCCATTTATTTTATTTCGCATTAAGAAATTTAGAAAGAAAATACTGGAGACAGCTAACATCCCCTTAACGATAGCAATTGCTTATTTTTAGTTTATTAACAAAATAGCTATGCATCTCTTGATGATTTGCGAAGATAATACTTTATACCGAGCAACGATCTTGGTAATCTGTGCCTTATATCAGTATGAGGCAATGACGGCCTAATCCTCCACAAGGTATGTGAAACACGTGCAACAATTTTTGTGAAGCGCGGCGCATTAGACTCGCGCCTACAGCCCAGCTCAAAGAACGATTTAAGTGCAAGCGATTTGTTCAGAACACCGTTCATTCAGCTTTTAAGCGTCACTCTCCCAGCATTATGGGCAGCGCCTTTCCTTCAGCTGTCAGCCATAGTAGTTTGTCAGCGCTATTCATGCAGCTATTAGATATCACATTTTAGTTGCCAAGCTGGTGAATGAAACACATTAATATCTCTAGTACACCGCGCCCGGGTTCCCGGGTTCGATTCCCGGCGGGGTCAGGGGTTTTCTCTGCCTCGTGATGACTAGATGTGGTGTGATGTCTTTAGGTTAGTTAGGTTTAAGTAGTTCTAAGTTCTAGGGGACTGATGACCATAGATGTTAAGTCCCATAGTGCTCAGAGCCATTTTTTTTTCTCTAGTACACATTTCCGCCAGTTTGGTTCACGACAGTGCAGTCTGATAATCGAAACAATTAAACCAGCTGGTTTAGCTAGAGACGCCCCCACCGCATTACACAATATATATAGTATATACAGGGTGAGTCACCTAACATTACCGCTGGATATGTTTCGTAAACCACATCAAATACTGACGAATCGATTCCACAGACCGAACGTGAGGAGAGGGGCTAGTGTAATTGGTTAATACAAACCATAAAGAAACGCACCTACGTTTTTTTTAAATGGAACCCCGTTAGTTTTGTTAGCACATCTGTACATATAAACAAATACGTAATCAGTGTCGTTTGTTGCATTGTAAAATGTTAACTACATCCGGAGATATTGTAACCTAAAGTTGACGCTTGAGTACCACTCCTCCGCTGCTCGATCGTGTGTATCGGAGAGCACCGAATTACGTAGGGATCCAAAGGGAACGGTGATGGACCTTAGGTACAGAAGAGACTGGAACGGCACGTTACGTCCACATGCTAACACCTTTTTATTGGTCTTTTTCAGTGACGCACATGTACGTTACCATGAGAGGTGAGGTACACGTACACATGTGGTTTCCGTTTTCAATTACGGAGTGGAATAGAGTGTGTGGTGGCCATCATTTGCTGCACACAATTGCAATCTCTGGCGTAATGAATGTGGTACAGGCCGCAGTACATCTGGTGTAATGTCGCCGCAGGCTGCCACAATACGTTGTTTCATATCCTCTGGGGTTGTAGGCACATCACGGTACACATTCTCCTTTAACGTACCCCACAGAAAAAAGTCCAGAGGTGTAAGATCAGGAGAACGGGCTGGCCAATTTATGCGTCCTCCACGTCCTATGAAACGCCCGTCGAATATCCTGTCAAGGGTCAGCCTAGTGTTAATTGCGGAATGTACAGGTGCACCATCATGCTGATACCACATACGTCGACGCGTTTCCAGTGGGACACATTCTATTCCACTTCGTAATTGAAAACGGAAACCACGTGTGTACGTTTACCTTACCCCTCATGGTAATGTACATGTGCGTCAGTGAAAAAGACCAATAAAAAGGTGTTAGCATGTGGACGTAATGTGCTGTTCCAGTCTCATCTGTACCTAAGGTCCATCACCGTTCCCTTTGGATCCCTACGTAATTCGGTGCTCTCCGATACACACGATCGAACAGCGGAGGAGTGGTACTCAAGCGTCAACTTTAGATTACAATATTTCCGGATGTAATTAACATTTTACAATGCAACAAACGGCACTGATTACGTATTTGTTTATATGTTCAGATGTGCTAACAAAACTAATGGGGTTCCATTTAAAAAAAACGTAGGTTTGTGTTAAAAAACATACATCAGTGAATTTTTTTATAGTTTGTATTAACCAATTACACTAGCCCCTCTCCTCACGTTCGGTCTGTGGAATCGATTCGTCAGTATTTGATGTGGTTTACGAAATAAATCCAGCGGTAACGTTAGGTGACTCACCCTGTATATAGTATGACATCAGTCCACTCACTGATGCGGGGATTCTTCGCATTCTCGAAGAATCTGAAGACGATCGGTTTGATGCTAATGACACGGATGAAGATCCTACTTAGGCTTTATCTGATTCAGGGGAGAAAAAAAGTCGCCCTGGACGACAGAGTAGAAAATATACTGCGGTAATTTTGTATGTATGTGTTAGCGGGCCACCATCAATTGCAAATCATTGGAGCACAAATGCGGATACGTCCTTTCAGTATGGTGTATGTTAACTGAGGTATTGTGTGGAACCAAATCTCCAGCTCTACTACATAAGAAATAACTATGTGAAATATTAAATCATTTTCGTAACACGAGGGTTATTGGGAAAGTAAGGAACAGTAGGAAACCATAGTGAAAATCAAAACTGTTTTATTTGCAACAGTTAGCTACAACTTCCAGCTACTTATCTCCGTAGTCCCCGATCCGACTTAGACGTTTGTTGTTGCGTTGTACCAACTTTCGAATACTCTCGTTATAGAAGACAGCCGCCAGTGCTTTTCGACAATTCTCTACGTTGGCCTGCAGCTCGTTGTCTGTGCCAAAACGTTGTCTTCATAGCCAGCGGTTCATGTGAGCAGAGATGAAACTCAGAGGGAGACAATTACGGGCTGTATTGTGGGTAATCAAACACTTCCAATTGAAAACGATGCAGGAGGATCTTCATTACCCCTGCAGAATGCGGCTGAGAATTGTCTTGAAGAAGAAAACGCACGACAGCCATGTAATGTTAGCTGCGTAGCTTCAGGTGAAATTTCTCACCAGGCCCTCGTACTTTGCGGGAGACATTATTGTTCTAGCTATCTCTATGTGTTCCCTGTGTGCTCAGAACTAAAATGAACGACGTAACGCGATCGACGGGCATATTAGAGACACTGACCAACACACCCGTGCAAAACGTCATCGGATTTTCACTGTGGTTTTCATTTAGCGACCGATCGTTTCTTACTTTCCGAATAGTCCACCTACTTCCCTCCTTTTCATTATATACAGAGGGTTAAGCTCTGAATTTTTAATCGTATATTGTTAACGAAAAGCTAAAATGAGAACTTTAACAGAAGAACATTTATTGAAAAGACAGTTCTTTTGTTTTCTTGTGCGTTTTTCCTCGTATCTGCGCAGGGTGGCATGGTTGTTATTAGATTTAGCATGGTTGATTTGGAAGGGTGGCCGGATACCTTTCCTTTCGCGTAGTTAGAATTGAAATAAGCCAATCAGGCCGATACGCGCGCTAATTCATAGTGCCTACCAGAGACGGTGTCCCAAACGTGTTCTTTGTTTGGCTTCCTAAAACCGAATAAGAGAACGATGCAAAAATTGGACATGGGACGGCAGTAAGAATCGAACTCGAGCCAAAGGCTGAGCATTCTCGTGCGTTATCATGTACGCCAGTCGTTCCCAACCTGACGATAATTAGCCCTTGAGGGGCGAAATTTTCTGAGGGGTAAAAACAAAAGTGTTCAATTCTGTTCAGCCACAAAACTAATTTACTTTTAAAAGATCGTTACTGTTATCATTGTAAGACTGTAATACTGATTACACAAGTTACCAATAATAACATTGTTTTTTGATTTCAAATGCCAGCCGTAACGCTAGAAACATTGTGGTGGAGGTTACACCTTGAGAAACGAATATATGAACGTCTTTCTTACATAGTACGTCCACGACAATGGCTACTACGCTGCTCTGTGGCCTACACGGTATTTACTTATTAATATTGTTCATTCTACATATGAGAGACTGCGTTCATATCACCCATTTCTCCTTTCTTTTATTCCATGTTCTCTCACCATTCTCGACCTTTCTTCTTTCTTCTGTCCAAGTGGCTCCAGTCTTCTTCTTCGGGTTTTCATGGACACCTTTGGACTCTTGCAAGTTATTACTGCGTGCCTCTCGTTCTTCAAGTTTTCAATGTCTGCTATTTTGTAAGTAATGTGTCCAACAATCAAGTGATTTACAGTCACTAAGTATAGTGCACACAGTCTAACCTGGTTGATTTTAAAAGGGTTTGCAGTCTGTGGGTAAAGCAAGTGTCGCCAGGGAGAGAAGTGGTGCAGGGGAAGCGTGTTTTATAAAACTCCTCTTAAGCCCATCTTTATACAAATGGTTGCGGGACCTCGACTGTTCAGTACAAAATGTCGTATCAAAACACTTGTCAGCCGTCTAAATTTCCAATTGTTACTTTATTTGAGCAACCTTTTTCGGCGCTACATTACGCCATCTTAAGGCCACCTGACCGACGTTAAGGAATAATCCCACCTTTGTTCCAGTCGAAACAGGGACAGCATTCAGTGACTGATATCTACAGATTTCTGTTCGAAACAAATATGACGCAGGAAGGAACAAATGAAAGGAGACATAACTGAAATAACCAAACAAGATAGAAAAAGAATAGTAATTTAAGGATACCAGTCACTAAATGCTGGCCCCTATTTTGGGGTGGGATCCTTCCTACACGTCGGTCAGGGAACCTGAAGATGGCGTTATGTAGCGTCGAAACTGGTTGCTCAGATAAAATAAAAATTGGAAATTTAGACGGCTGAAAGGTGTTTCGATTCGAGAATTGTTCCATCATTCTATAAACAATGGTTGTTAGAAATAAGCTGTGTTAATTGTCACATTGATTGATTAGTTCATGGTTTATTCAAAAGCCATCATGTATATTTCATCATTTTAAGAGTTAAAGATTTCAAAGAAAATTCTTTTCGGTTCATAAGTGTAGTAAGGTGCTAACGTTGATGATGGTGACTACCCTACAAGACCCTTACGAGCTTTTCAGGCTGTTTCTAACCACCCTGCATAATTGACTGGCTCTCAGTGTTAAGAGACCAAACGTTAGACATAGAGTCATACTTCCACCAAGAAAGGCTTCACTAGTAATGCCCCATGTATATAGATTTAGACGCACAGATGAAACGATCTAGTAAGATGCTACAACTGCTAAGGCGGTGCGCGGACCAGCGGCAGCGAATTGGTATTTTTCGTCCGGTCGTAGCGGTAGTTGGTAGCTAACAAAAACAGTATCTTCCTTATCAGTTAGCAGTGAACAGTGAAATACACTTGACGGTAGCTAGAAACAGTCAAACACTTATTACTGCGATCTGCTGTGCACTCACTATCTCGGTTATCGAAGCTGACTGACAGATTAACACTGTGTACCCGACCAGGATTCGAACCTGTCATCTTGTCTTTCATGGGCAGCGCTCTTACCTACTGAGCTATCCAGGTAAGACTCACAGGAAGCAAGCAACTAGGCAGTGGCTGATCTATTTCTCCAGAATATCCTTTCTTCCTGGAGTGCTAGTCCAATACGCTTTCCACGAGAAAGCTACTGCTGGTGAAGGTACCAGGTGATCAAAAAGTCAGTATAAATTTGAAAACTGAATAAATCACGGAATAATGTAGATAGAGAGGTACAAATTGACACACATGCTTGGAATGACATGGGGTTTTATTAGAAACAAAAAATACAAAAGTTCAAAAAAATGTCCAACAGATGTCGCTTCATCTGATCAGAATAGCAATAATTAGCGTAACAAAGTAAGACAAAGCAAAGATGATGTTCTTTACAGGAAATGCTCAATATATCCTCCATTGTTCCTCAACAACAGCTGTAGTTGAGGAATGACGTTGTGAACAGCACTGTAAAGCATGTCCAGAGTTATGGTGAGGCATTGTCGTCGGATGTTGTCTTTCAGCATCCCTAGAGATGTCGGTCGATCGCGATACACTTGCGACTTCAGGTAACACCAAAGCCAATAATCGCACGGACTGAGGTCTGGGGACCTAAGAGGCCAAGCCTGACGAAAGTGGCGGCTGAGCACACGATCATCATCAAACGACGCGGGCAAGAGATCTTTCACGCGTCTAGCAATATGGGTTCAAATGACTTTGAGCACTATGGGACTTGACTTCTGAGGTCATCAGTCCCCTAGAACTTAGAACTACTTAAACCTAACTAACGTAAGTACATCACACACATCCATGCCCGAGGCAGGATTCGAACCTGCGACCGTAGCGGTAGCGCGGCTCCAGACTGTAGCGCCTAAAACCGCTCGGCCACTCCGGCCGGCCGGCAATATGGGGTGATTCTAATAAAACCTCATGTCATTCCAACCATGTGTGTCAATTTTATACCTCTCTATCTACATTATTCCGTGGTTTATTCAGTTTTGAAATTTATACTGACTTTTAGATCACCCGGTATATCTGTGAGGGGGGAGAAAGCGGGGTAGTGAGTCGTATCCTGGATAGCTTAGTCGGTAAGCACTAGGTAAGGCTCTCAGTTCGAATCCCAGTCCGGAAGTTTCAAAGCAGCGCATACTCCGATGCAGAGTGAAAGACTCATTCTGGATCTCAGTTATTGTGCTTAAATATAACTAGGTTTTATGTAGCTTGAAGAGTAGTTGGACTAAAATTTGCTTTAATTTGATTAAAATACTTACCTATCCAGCCGTCACTGGCCCTGTAGACCATGTGCTGCGTCAGCGATCAGTGTCTACTGCTTTCTGTCAGTTGCTCTTTCCTTCCAATTCAATGCATTCAAAGCTTCCGCATCTCTCTTTACGTCCTGTCTCCACATGTTTCTTGGCATATCAAATGATCTTTTTGTTCTAACGTGCGCAGTGAAAGCTACCTTAGAAGTGGATAGATACTCTGCCATACGGATTACGTTACCAGCCCACTGAAGTCGTCATGTTTTGCTATTATGAAACGCTGGGCTGGTCCATGATATTATAAATTTCGTTATTATTTCTTGCTCTCCGCGCATCTCCGTCTCTCACCAGGCCCCAGGTTCTTCTCATCGCGTTTCTTTCAAACGTCAGAAGCTTTTGCATCTCCCTTTTCGTTAGTGTTCTGCTTTCTAAATCGGAATTGAAGATCTTCATTTTCGCGGCGTGTTATATGGCTTTAGACTTGAACTTATCTCTCAGGGTATCAAGACATCTGCATCCAGCAGGCGTTCTTTCATTTGCAACTGTATGTATTTGATCATAACAATTGTACCAATTTCCCAAGCACTTAAGCTGATCAGCAGACTTAAACTTGTCTCCGTCCACTGTGAAGTGCTCTTCTGCCTATTTAGTTTTGCCTACTTGCATATGTTCTGTCTTTTGCTTATTGATGAGTAGTCCTGCTTTACTTGTTACTATGGCAACCCTGTTGTACGTTTCCCCAAGATGTTGTTCACTCCCGCTTACCACCGCTATGTCGTCTGCGCAAGCAAATACCTGAAGCTAGCCGCCTTGCAGTCGCAGCTCGCTACATGCCTCAACTTTTCTTCAAGATAATGTTAAACAGTAGGCATGCCAGTGCATCTCCCTGTCTTCGTCCAGTTCCTCTGAGGAAACGATGTGAGTACACTCTTCCAGTTCTTACTACCAGTCTTGATTCTCTGATACATACGCAAATCATTTCGATGAGTTTATTTGGAACTCCTTCAAGGGATTATAAAGGCTGTCCCGATGAACACTATCGTTAGCTCTTTGAAAATCTACGAACAGTACCCGGATTTTTCTATCTGTTTCCCAATATTTCTCAAGAATTTGTCCTAGAGAAAAAGATTGGCAGTAGTTGAACAGTTTGGACGAGATCCAGCCTGATATTCTTCCACGATTATTTTTTTTTTTTTTTTTTTTTTTTTGCAAATGGTTTTAGCTATTCTTGTTGTAGAAGGAATCTCGTTTGCTGTGTGAAGTAATGCGATTCCTCTGTAGTTACAGCAATCCATCTTGCTTCCTTTCTTGTATATTGGACAAATGACTACTTCCTACAGCTGTCTGGCTGCGCCACACTCTTCCAAATGAGCTGAATATGTTTACACAGCTCGATCCGATTAACATAAGGTTCTTAAAATAAAAAATATCACATTCAGGGATAAATGACTCCTGTGGAGATAATTAATTGACTGCCAATTCAATTAATTTTCATATCAATTTGATATCAAAATTGGGGTGATGCCCCGTCTCCATACTACTATTAAGTCCTTAGTAATACGATAAAACATTTATTTACTCAGTATGGCTCAAATACGTCATTCCAATTTTCTTTTCAAATTTATTCGTTACTAGAAAAATTATCAACATCTGCATCTGAGACATAGAGAGGCCTCTCACAGACTGACTGTAGATGGATAATGTGTCTAACCAAGGTAGGTAGATATCAGAGGTGTTCACACTCTACAGCGTTCCTAATGACTTGCCACGCTATGAAAGGCATAGTTAATAGCTATTACAAACTTGCTGAGAACTAGAAACATGTTGAGAACTGGCTACTGGCAATGAAATGCCTCTAGCTCTTTCATTAGTAACTCATAGCTTGACGGCTTGAACTCTACTGGACACACTTTCAATGAAGTGTCTAAATGTCTGCAGAGGAATGGTAGCGCATTCTTCTTCAGGAGCCATAACTAGAAGTAGTGATGTTCTGTGTGCAGTCTGGATCGAGTCGACTTTCCGAATAATCTCAAAGCTGTTCCATTGGGTTCAGGTCGGGGCTCCAGGCATAGCAAGTCTCGTCAAGTTCACGTGGGGCGGCTTACTGATGGAGCACAAAAACTGTGAATACGTCGACATGCTTTTCGTGCTGGACACATCCGATAACCAAGCTGCTTCTGCTGCTCTTGCGCGTGCTACACGCTATCCTCAAAGGCGCCTTCCTGATAAGAAAGTTCTTCGTCGCCTGAAACAACGCCTTCGGGAAACCGGTAATTTTCGTTCGCAAGTAATGTACAGAGTTCGTCTAGGGCCAGACGTACTCTACAAGCAGAGAACGTGATTCTTGAAACCTCGGCGAAATACCCATGATATAGCAAGGTACTTCCAGATATCTGACTGGTTGTTGAAGTGTTCTAAGATGGAGAACTGCATCCATATTATTACACATTAAACAAACGCCAGTGGCCAGAAGGCAGCATTCCACGAGAACAGTTTTGTGAATGGCTTTTGCACCAAGCGAAAAATATGGTTTACAAATAACGTGATATGGACTGACGAATTTCACTTGTGGAGGTATTTTCATCCTATACAACAACGATTAAATGCCGCCCTTTGAACGCGGCATTCGGGCATGCTTTGGCATAAACCTGTGGGCTGAAATCGTGGGAGGGGTGCTTTTGGGCCTATTGCCGGGCAAGTTGAATGCGCCACTTCATCGTACGTTTCTTTGGAATAGTTTACTTGACGCATTAGAAAAAGCTCCTCAAGGTGTTCAGCATGTTGGTGTACCGCCTCATATTGGAATAACTGTGCATAACTATGTAAATAAAGCGTTTGCATGGAAACGGATTGGTTGTGGAGATTCAATGTTCTGGTCTCCACGTTCACCGGATCCTTAATCCACAAAATTTTTATTTGTCCAGACACTTAAACAAACAAGTTCACAGCACACCACCAACGGATGAACGTGACCTTAACAGCTCGCGCGCATGCCGCTTTGGCAACGGTGGAAGCGGGTATGTTGGGCAGGGTCTTGGAAAGTATGTTCCAGCGAGTGGCGAAGTGTTTGTAAAAGCAAGGTGGTCGCTCTGAACATCTCTATAGTGAACGTTGCTCGGACGTGGACGTACCGATTCTGTGAAGATAATCCTGAACGCCAAAGGTACAGAATAGAATTATTGTGCGTAGCATAAAGTGCATTCTAGTGTAGCCTACCAGTTGTGTCTTTTGTAACTCACCGGCTGTAGACGACGTTACTGTATCCACTATTATCTTCTGTTTGCTTTATTTGTGTCATGGATGACAGAAAGTGGTCGTTTACTTCTGAAAGAAGTTGATGTTATGTCTTAATGTATAAATGAAGGTGACAGCGACAGAAAGAAATACACAAGATAACACATTGTGGAGTTCTAAACTGGATAAAACTTTCCGCTTTAACTGAAAAAAAAAGTTTATTACGACTTGAACATTGCTTCGTCACACTGAGCTAATGGAACAGCACCGGCACTGCGCAGAGTTCATGCTGCCTGTTGTTGGCCACGCTGCCCGCAATTACAGAGTGGCCAAAGCCTAGATTTTTAAATCGCATTTCTATTAAACCGGTTTGTGAGACTAGGTTTTGCTACATATAGTTTTGTCTCGAACTGGGACGAAGAATCCCATACCGGTCGCAAAGTGTGGAACTTTTCTCCTTCGCTCTGTATGCTTCATTACGATCTAACTGTTTACGAGTGTACTGTCACTTCGTAGTGTTTAACAGACATAATATTCCGGCTATCAGGCGTGCCACCAACGTCAGGTGTTCGATCATCTGATGCGCCGGTAAAAAATGAGGCACATGACGATGGCGACATGTCTGAGAGCCGAAATATTGTGCCCGTTGGAAACGGCGGTACACCCGTGAACTACTCGAGCAACTATCACACTGGGAGGAACTGAGGAATCAAAAACTTTGTGTTATTTAGTTTCATATATATCGACACTGAGAGTCATAACAGTTTGTGGGGGCCACACATCAGTCATTTATATCACTTCTTAGTGCGCAATATTTTTCAAAAAGTGACATGACATGTCCAATACTCTGATTAAATTCAGTGGCATCTGAAGTTTAAAAGGTCAACGATGCGACGTTGTTGCGACAAATACCGTGTGCCGGCAGCCTCCAGTCTATGATTATCCTAGCGACACATCTCAGCTTCGCAACTCTAGCAATAATCATTTAGGGCGTGACAACTCCCCTGGCGTAACGATAGTAAAATATATACACAAACCTCATTCGCGGATCAGTATACAGGGTGGTCCATTGATCGTGACCGGGCCAAATATCTCACGAAATAAGCGTCAAACGAAAAAACTACAAAGAACGAAACTCGTCTAGCTTGAAGGGGGAAACCAGATGGCGCTACGGTTGTCCCGCTAGATGGCGCTGCCATAGGTCAAACGGATATCAACTGCGTTTTTTTAAAATAGAAACCCCCATTTTTTATTACATATTCGTGTAGTACGTAAAGAAATATGAATGTTTTAGTTGGACCACTTTTTTCACTTTGTGATAGATGCTGCTGTAATAGTCATAATTTTAGACGAACATTTGGTAACAGATAGGTTTTTAAATTAAAATACAGAACGTAAGTACGTTTGAACATTTTATTTTGGTTGTTCCAATGTGATACATGTACCTTTGTGAACTTATCATTTCTGAGAAAGCATGCCGTTACAGCGTGATTAGCTCTAAATACCACAATAAATGCTCAAAATGATGTTCGTCAACCTAATACATTTGGAAATACGTGTAACGACACTCCTCTCAACAGCGAGTAGTTTGCCTTCCGTAATGTTCGCACATGCATTGACAATGCGCTGACGCATGTTGTCAGGCGTTGTCGGTGGATCACGATGGCAAATATCCTTCAACTTTCCCCACGGAAAGAAATCCGGGGACGTCAGATCCGGTGAACGTGAGGGCATGGTGTGGTGCTTCGACGACCAATCCACCTGTCATGAAATATGCTATTCAATACCACTTCAACCGCACGCGAGCTATGTGCCGGACATCCATCATGATGGAAGTACGTCGCCATTCTGTCATGTAGTGAAACATCTTTTAGTAACATCGGTAGAACATTACGTAGGAAATCAGCATACATTGTACCATTTAGATTGTCATCGATAAAATTGGGGCCAATTATCCTTCCTCCCATAATGCCGAACCATACATTAACCCGCCAAGGTCACTGATGTTCCACTTGTCTCAGCCATCGTGGATTTTCCATTGCCCAATAGTGCATATTATGCCGGTTTACATTAACGCTGTTGGTGACTGACGCTTCGTCGCTAAATATAACGCGTGCAAAAAATCTGTTATCGTCCCGTAATTTCTCTTGCGCCCAGTGACAGAACTGTACACGACGTTCACAGTCGTCGCCATGTAATTCCTGGTGCATAGAAATATGGTACGGGTGCAATCGATGTTGATGTAGCATTCTCAACACCGACGTTTTTGAGATTTCCGATTCTCGCGCAGTTTGTCTGCTACAGATGTGCGGATTAGTCGCGACAGCAGCTAATACACCTACTTGGGCATCATCATTTGTTGCAGGTCGTGGCTGACATTTCACATGTGGCTGAACACTTCCTGTTTCCTTAAATAACGTAACTATGCGGCGAACGGTCCGGACACTTGGATGATGTCGTCCAGGATACCTAGCAGCATACATAGCACACGTCCGTTGGGCATTTTGATCACAATAGCCATATATCAACACGATATCGACCTTTTCTGCAATTGGTAAACGGTCCATTTTAACACGGGTAATGTATCACGAAGCAAATACCGTCCGCACTGGGTGGATGTTACGTGATACCACGTACTTATACACTCCTGGAAATTGAAATAAGAACACCGTGAATTCATTGTCCCAGGAAGGGGAAACTTTATTGACACATTCCTGGGGTCAGATACATCACATGATCACACTGACAGAACCACAGGCACATAGACACAGGCAACAGAGCATGCACAATTTCGGCACTAGTACAGTGTATATCCACCTTTCGCAGCAATGCAGGCTGCTATTCTCCCATGGAGACGATCGTAGAGATGCTGGATGTAGTCCTGTGGAACGGCTTGCCATGCCATTTCCACCTGGCGCCTTAGTTGGACCAGCGTTCGTGCTGGACGTGCAGACCGCGTGAGACGACGCTTCATCCAGTCCCAAACATGCTCAATGGGGGACAGATCCGGAGATCTTGCTGGCCAGGGTAGCTGACTTACACCTTCTAGAGCACGTTGGGTGGCACGGGATACATGCGGACGTGCATTGTCCTGTTGGAACAGCAAGTTCCCTTGCCGGTCTAGGAATGGTAGAACGATGGGTTCGATGACGGTTTGGATGTACCGTGCACTATTCAGTGTCCCCTCGACGATCACCAGTGGTGTACGGCCAGTGAAGGAGATCGCTCCCCACACCATGATGCCGGGTGTTGGCCCTGTGTGCCTCGGTCGTATGCAGTCGTGATTGTGGCGCTCACCTGCACGGCGCCAAACACGCATACGACCATCATTGGCACCAAGGCAGAAGCGACTCTCATCGCTGAAGACGACACGTCTCCATTCGACCCTCCATTCACGCCTGTCGCGACACCACTGGAGGCGGGCTGCACGATGTTGGGGCGTGAGCGGAAGACGGCCTAACGGTGTGCGGGACCGTAGCCCAGCTTCATGGAGACGGTTGCGAATGGTCCTCGCCGATACCCCAGGAGCAACAGTGTCTCTAATTTGCTGGGAAGTGGCGGTGCGGTCCCCTACGGCACTGCGTAGGATCCTACGGTCTTGGCGTGCATCCGTGCGTCGCTGCGGTCCGGTCCCAGGTCGACGGGCACGTGCACCTTCCGCCGACCACTGGCGACAACATCGATGTACTGTGGAGACCTCACGCCCCACGTGTTGAGCAATTCGGCGGTACGTCCACCCGGCCTCCCGCATGCCCACTATACGCCCTCGCTCAAAGTCCGTCAACTGCACATACGGTTCACGTCCACGCTGTCGCGGCATGCTACCAGTGTTAAAGACTGCGATGGAGCTCCGTATGCCACGGCAAACTGGCTGACACTGACGGCGGCGGTGCACAAATGCTGCGCAGCTAGCGCCATTCGACGGCCAACACCGCGGTTCTTGGTGTGTCCGCTGTGCCGTGCGTGTGATCATTGCTTGTACAGCCCTCTCGCAGTGTCCGGAGCAAGTATGGTGGGTCTGACACACCGTTGTCAATGTGTTCTTTTTTCCATTTCCAGGAGTGTATGTTTGTGACTATTACAGCGCCATCTATCACAAAGCGAAACAAGTAGTCCAACTAAAAGATTCATATTTCTTTTCTTACTACACGAATATGTAATAAAAAACGAGGGTTCGAATTTAAAGAAACGCAGTTGATATCCGTTTGACCTATGGCAGAGCCATCTAGCGGGCCAACCATAGCGCCATCTGGTTTCCCCCTTCAAGCTAGACGAGTTTCGTTCTTTGCAGTTTTTTTGTTTGATGCTTATTTCGTGAGATATTTGGCCTGGTCACTATCAATGGACCACCCTGTATATACAATGCGCAACACAAAGAATAACTATTTCGAGACGCTGTCTCCAATTGCGACGCATGAGTTTGAAATTTGACTCCAATGTGCCTACAACCTGCCTTTGTAACGAAGCAAAAGCATGGCGCCCTGCGATATCCTCTGCCTCGGCAACGCTTCAGATGGCAGAATGTCGACACTTGCTAAATAAAAGCCAGAGCTGAGAAGTTCAGTTGAGGTGTGTAATGCACGACCGCATGTTGCAGGTCCTGTACGGACCTTTCTGGATACAGAAAATGTTCGACTGCTGCCCTGGCCAGCACATTCTCCATATCTCTCACCAACTGAAAACGTCTGGTCAATGGTGGACGAGCAACTGGCTCGTCACAATACGCTACTCTTGATGAACTGCGGTATCGTGTTGGAGCTGTGTGGGCAGCTGTACCTGTACACGCCATCCAAGCTCTGTCTGACTCAATGCCCAGGCGTATCAAGGCCGTTATTACGGCCAGAGGTGGTTGTTCTGGGTACTGATTTCTCAAATTGCGTGAAAATGTAATCACATGTCAGTTCTAGTATAATATATTTGTCCAATGAATATCCGTTTATCATCTGCATTTCTTTTTGGTGTAGCAATTTTAATGGCCAGTAGTGTATGAATGACCGTTCCTTAGAATTCTTCATCTTGATGAACTGTTCCTTTGGACTCGTTAGTTCGGGAACGACCCAACTCTACTGCACACTGTTCAGAGAAGTCCCATGCGCAGTGTGCTCGAGACCAATTAGGTATCGTCTCAGTTGCCCATATATAGAGAAGGCAGTGCAACTAACTCTATGTGCTCTACATTTACACGTCTTTTGCCCGATACAAGGACATAGTGCTCCTTCGTGCTAAATATCTGATAAGAGAAAGTGCGACATAATTATCAGGACACACGTCGAATGTACGTAGGAAATATATGATTTATAATGACGTTCAAAAATCAGGTTAGCAAATAAAATTGTCGATGAAGAACGTGTTGTAAAACATTAGATCAACGGCCGTTTAGGAATATTTCCGCGTTGCACAGTTACTGAAAGACGACGTACTGACTGGAACAATTTGAACTGTCGTTGCTCCGTACGTAAAAATCTCATTCGCAAAAAGGGATTGGCGATGTGTGAAAAGTGGAGAACAAGGTTACCAGCACTATGCACAACCACCCTTTTTGTTATCACGTAAACATCACTGGGTCGTCAAAGTGGGGTCTCGCGGTCAGCACATTTAACACACAGTTTTATGTATTCCATGTAAAAATTAACCTACTTTGTACATTACACTTTTGCTAGACGCTATGGAATCCCGTTATAGTACACAACTTTTCATTTAAAAACCATAGTCGCTATAATAGACGAATAAAGAGTGTAGCGAGCAATAATACTGCTGAGTAATCTCTTTCCATTGTTCGTAAGTCAGAGAAAAGCACGAGTGTATTGTTTAGCAGTCAGAGAAAAGTAGGAATATAGACCATTCCTAGACTCCCAGTAAGGCACTGCTGCATTTAAACCGAACTTCAGGATGATGAACGTTTTGATTTATTTTATTTGGACACTGAATACGGATGTCTGAGACATCGCCGAACTCAGCTGTACGTCAGTGGACAAATATTGTTATTCTTGTGGTAAGGTAAAGCGTACTGATAAAACTCAGCAAATTAACACGTCGAGTGTACTCAAACAAAAAAGAGGAGTAGGTCTTCATAGGTAATTATTGTACTCTTTTACGCCCACAAAGGACGTTTGGGATTACAAGGAAAGGCGAACCGTAAGACAATGTGCTTTGAATATAAATCGCTCATCCCAAAAATAGCGGTATGAGCCATTCGCATGCCAAAGTGCACGGCGAGGGACATTTGAATAATCACCTGTTCACGGTGTAAGAGGAGAATCTTGGTAACGAGCAGAAACAAATATCGGTGTAGTGTGATTGAAAACACACCGAAGACAGCCATTGCCATTGCCAATCGCTTGACGTGTACATTTTTACACAATATAAGCTCAAAGTGAAGATTGCAATGTGAAAACCAACATGTAAAATTTCAGAGATCAGTCTTTTAATCACCGGAGTGTACTCAAAGAAAACAAGAGGACTAGATCTTCATACTTCAATATTGAACTGTCCTGTACAATCAGCTTCTTGCACGGAAGTAGTGACCTATGTTACAATACACCTGGTAAAAGACAGGTTAAGACAGGGACATACCAGTATCATCATTTGAAAATGTAATTAGTGTGGGGTTCGACTTTGGACTACTTGAACGAAGAAGTAATGTCGAACGTGAAAGAGCGGCTTCAGTCAGATCTGCATATTGTTGAGTTCCACTTTGTTTTGACCGCACCTGCACTTTCGAGAGTGAATCGCTGTGCAACACTACCAGACCAGTAGAAAAATTTTGTTGTTCATAGAGCATAATTATGAGGGCCGTTCAATAAGTAATTCGACACATTTTTTTTTTCTTGGTTAGTTTCGGTTGTGAAAAAATGCGGAATTTGTTGTTAGACGTCGTGGATTATTCCCAATTCAGCCCCTATAGTTTTATGAATCTCCGATAGGTGGCTGCGATACGTGTAGGCTTCTAAATGACCAGTGTAATGGAGACGCGTTCCGAGAAGCCAGCTGTAATTGAGTTCCTTTAGATGGAAAGCCAGCACAGCGAGGATATTCATAGACGCTTGCAGAGTGTCTACGGGGGCCTGGCAGTGAACAAAGCCACGTTGGGTCCTTGAGCGCGGCGTATATCATCACCGCACCAAGGTCACGCAAACCTTACCGATGTCCCGCGCCCGGACGGCCGCACACAGATTTGACCCCCGCAGTGTTGGAAAGTGCAGACACACGCATCCGAGGTTATCGACGGATCACAATTCAGACTGATGGCTGCTCAACTAGACATCTGTGTTGGTCGTGACAATATTTTGTCGGCGAAACGTAGGTTCATCACTTCCAGCGGAAACAAAAGTCTTCCAAGGAGTGGCGCCACACCACCTCTCCTTCAAAGAAAAAGTCATAAAGTCGCACCCTCAGCCATGCCGTCATGCCGACGGCTTTCTGGGACTCTGGAGCAGTTATTCTGTTAGATGTCATTCCTCAAGGTGCAACGGTCAACTCTGAAGTGTACTGCGATACCCTCAGGAAACTGCAGAAACAACTTCAGAGACTTCGTCGCCACAAAAATGCAAACGAACTTCTCCTGCTCCAACACAATGCAAGGCCTCATACAATTGTGCGCAGCCGACAGGAACTCACATAACTTCATAGGACTGTAATTCCTCATCCACCTATAGCCTTGATCTCGCGCCTCCCAACTTTGATCTGTTTGGCCCAATGAAAGATGCACTACACGGGAAACTACTTTGAAAGCAAAGAGAGCTTCACTGCAAGTTTAAACGCAGCCAAAGCCTCTCACACAAACAGAAGCTAAACGATCTCAAAGTTAGCGTAAGGAGGGCTATGCGTGAAGCGTTCAGTGAATTCGAAAGTAAAATTCTATGTACCGACTTGACAGAAAATGCTAGGAAGTTCTGGTCTTGCGTTAAATCAGTAAGTGGATCGAAACAGCATATCCAGACACTCTGGGATGGTGATGGCAATGAAACAGAGGATGACACGCGTAAAGCTGAAATACTAAACACCTTTTTCCGAAGCTGTTTCACAGAGGAAGACCGCACTGCAGTTCCTTCTGTAAATCCTCGCACAAACGAAAAAATGGCTGACATCGAAATAAGTGTCCAAGGAATAGAAAAGCAACTGAAATCGCTCAACAGAGGAAAGTCCACTGGACCCGACGGGATACCAGTTCGATTCTACACTTCTAACAGCCGTGTACCGCAAGTCTCTAGAGGAACTGAAGGTTCAAAATGATTGGAAAAGAGCACAGGTAGTCCCAGTCTTCAAGAATGGTCGTCGAGCAGATACGCAAAACCAAATGGCCTATATCTCTGACATTGATCTGTTGTAGAATTTTAGAACATGTTTTTTTGCTCATGTATCATGTCATTTCTGGAAACCCAGGATCTACTGTGTAGGAATCAACATGGATTCCGGAAACAACGATCGTGTGAGACCCAACTCGCTTTATTTGTTCATGAGACACAGAAAATATTTGATAAAGGGCCCTAGGTAGATGCCATTTTCCTTGACTTCCGGAAGGCGTTCGATACAGTTCCACACCGTCGCCTGATAAACAAAGTAAGACCCTACGGAATATCAGACCAACTCTGTGGCTGGATTGAAGAAACAGAATACAGCATGTTGTTCTCAATGGAGAGACGTCTACATACGTTAAAGTAACCTCTGGCGTGCCACAGGGGAGTGTTATGGGACCATTGCTTTTCACAATATATATAAATGACCTAGTAGATAGTGTCGGAAGTTCCATGCGGATTTTCGCTAATGATGCTGTAGTATACAGAGAAGTTGCAGCATTAGAAAATTGCAGCGAAATGCAGGAAGATCTGCAGCGGATAGGCACTTGGTGCAGGAGGTGGCAACTGACCCTCAACATAGACAAAAGTAATGTATTGCGAATACATAGAAAGAAGGATCCTTTATTGTATGATTATATGATAGCGGAACAAACACTGGTAGCAGTTACTTCTGTAAAATATCTGGGAGTATGCGTACGGAAGGATTTGAAGTGGAATTATCATATAAAATTAATTGTTGGTAAGGCCGGTGCCAGGTTGAGATTCTTTGGGAGAGTCCTTAGAAAATGTATCCCATCAAGAAAGGAGGTGGCTTACAAAACACTCGTTCGACCTATACTTGAGTACTGCTCAACACTGTGGGATCCGTACCAGGTCGGGTTGACAGACGAGATAGAGAAGATCCAAAGAAGAGCGGCGCCTTTCGTCACAGGGCTATTTGGTAAGCGTGATAGCGTTACGGAGATGTTTAGCAAACTCAAGTGGCAGACTCTGCAAGAGAGGCGCTCTGCATCGCGGTGTAGCTTGCTGTCCAGGTTTCGAGAGGGTGCGTTTCTGGATGAGGTGTCGAATATATTACTTCCCCCTACCTATACCTCCCGAGGAGATTACGAATGTAAAATTAGAGAGATTCGAGCGCGCACGGAGGCTTTCCGGCAGTCGTTCTTCCAGCGAAACATACGCGACTGGAACAGGAAAGGGAGGTACTGACAGTGGCACGTAAAGTGCCCTCCGCCACACACCGTTGGGTCTCTTGCGGAGTATAAATTTAGATGTAGAAACACTACGTCGATGATGGGGAGGTTATTCATGCAACAATATATCAGCTCCGACGTCGACGTCGACCATATATTGTGTTCAAACATTATGAATTACCTCGAAGAAAACTGTCTATTGACACACAGTCAACATGGGTTTAGGAAACATCGTTCTTGTGAAACACAGCTAGCTCTTTATTCGCATGAAGTGCTGAGTGCTATTGACAAGGAATTTCAGATCGATTCCGTATTTATGGATTTCCCGAAGGCTTTTGACACTGTACCACACAAGCGACTTGTAGTGAAATTGCGTGCTTACAGAAGATCGTCTCACTTACGTGACTGGATTTTTTATTTCCTGTCAGAGATGTCACAGTTCGTAGTAACTGACGGAAAGTCATCGAGTAAAACAGAAGTGATTTCTGGCGTTCCCCAAGGTAGTGTTATAGGTCCTTTGCTGTTCCTTATCTATATAAACGATTTGGGAGACAATTTGAGCAGCCGTCTTGAGTTGTTTGCAGATGACGCTGTCGTTTATAAAGTCATCAGAAGATCAAAACAAACTGCAAAACGATTTAGAAAAGATATCTGAATCGTGCGTAAAGTGGCAGTTGACCCTAAATAACGAAAAGTGTGAGGTCATCCACATGAGTGCTAAAAGGAACTCGTTAAATTTAAGTTATACGATAAATCACTCTAATCTAAAATCCGTAAATTCAACTAAATATCTAGGTATTACAATTACGAACAAATTAAATTGGAAAGAACACATAGAAAATGTTGTGGGGAAGGCTAACCAAAGACTGCGTCTTGTTGGCAGGACACTTGGAAAATGCAGCAGACCTACTAAGGAGACTGCCTACAATACGCTTGTCCGTCCTCTTTTAGAATACTGCTGAGCGGTGTGGGATCCTTACCACGTAGGACTGACGGAGTACATCGAAAAAGTTCAAAGAAGAGCAGCTACGTTTTGTATTATCGCGAAATATGGGAGAGAGTGTCATAGAAATGATACAGCATTTGGGCTGGACAACATTAAAAGAAAGGCGTTTTTCGTTGCGACGGAATCTTCTCACGAAATTCCAATCACCAATTGTCTCCTCCGAGTGCGAAAATATTTTGTTGACACCGACCTACATAGGGAGAAACGATCACAACGATAAAATAAGGGAAATCAGAGATCGTACGGAAAGATATAGGTGTTCGTTCTTTCCGTGCGCTATTCGAGATTGGAATAATATAGAATTGTGAAGGTGGTTCGATGAACCCTCTGCCAGGCACTTAGAAGTGATTTGCAGAGTATCCGTGTAGATGTAGTGCGGGCATACAGGCCCTCCCCGTTAGGTGGCGTGAAGCTTTGAACTGAATGGAGATTATGTTGTAAACTAGGGTTCTGTAGCCAAAAGAGCGGGGAATAACAGGGTGTGTTGGAGCCCTGAATAAAACCAACCTGCTTTCGCAAAACAAATGTGTTACCTTATTTACTGAACGTCCCTCGTATTTTAAGCAGAGGGAAGGTCGCGACACTGAAATATTTGTGTTTTTGGTCGTATTATATCGATATTTAGCTTCTTCGCCTCAGCAGATTTTCTCTCTTAGATCTCGAGCAGGTGTTCACTGAAATATCTGTCATCGTTAGATGCGCATTTTTGCATGTGAGTGGCTCATATCCCTGTTTTTTTGGGATGAGCGATGTATATACTAAGTACATTTTCGAGCGGTTCTGCACTTTCGAGGTCGCTCACTTCCCTTGTCAGGTGACTCTTCGACGTTCACGGCAAGAGAAAAAGGAATGAAGAGTCAGGTTTAACGCCACGTCGACGATGAAATAATTACAGATGAACCAGAACCTCTGATTGGAATGGAACTCTGTGGTGAACGTTTCAAAGGAACTGTCCTGGCATTTGCCTCAATGAATTCACAGAGACCGTGGGAAAACTTAAGCAGGAAGGCACGACTTGTACTTTATGTCCCAACAGTGAGCTGAACCCTGTGCCTCCCGAATATTTGTGAATGTCTGCAGTCAGTCACTACAGCGCATGACCGAAGAAACTTTTTATCGTCCAATACTAAACATTTCCTCAAGTTACACTACTGGCCATTAAAACTGCTACACCAAGAAGATGGCGTGCTACAGACGCGAAATTTAACCGACAAGAAGAAGATGCTTTGATGTGCAAATGATTAGCTTTTCAGAGCATTCACACAAGGTTGGCGCCAGTGGCGCCACCTACAAAGTGCTCACATGAGGAATGTTTCCAGCCGATTTCTCATACACAAACAGCAGCTGACCGGCGTTGCCGGGTGAAACGCTGTTGTGATGCCTCGTGTAAGGAGGAGAAATGCGTACCATCACGTTTCCGACTTTGATAAAGGTCGGATTGTAGCCTATCGCGATTGCGATTTATCGTATCGCGACATTGCTGCTCGCGTTGGTCGAGATCCAATGACTTTTACCAGAATATGGAATCGGTGGGTTCAGGAGGCTAATACGGAACGCCGTGCTGGATCCCAACGGTCTCGTATCACTAAAGCGCGCGTCATTTATGTTGGCGGTCGAATTTAGGTTCGTTCTGCGCTTCGACCATAAATATAATAGACTGGCCCTGACGTCATTTTCGTGGCTCCAACATCTCTGGGCTAAAGTCACGTGAATGTTGGCAAAACATGGTTGTTTCATGTTGCGCTTATGGCTGTACTCAGCCTTTTGTCCGGGGAAATGGCATTACATTTCACTTGTAAGTATTTCTATGATAGTGGAGATGCGTTTATTGAAATCTGCTGAAGTGACTTTTATATGTTTTTTACACTTGAAATAGAGTATCACGTAAATTAAAGTGTTGAAAGTGATGCCTTTAAAGTCAGACTCATATTACATTTTGGAAAGTATCTGTGATAATTCGGTTACAGAAGTAAGTATAACTGTTTCTCGTTTCCACTCATAGGTTCCCTAAGGATGAAAACCGAAGGCAGCTTTGGATACAGGCCCTGAAACGGAAAAACTTTAAGCCCTCTGCACATACACGCCTTTTTGTATATCAAGTGAGATTATAATAAGGTAAGAGCACCTATGTCCGCCCTCGTAGTCTCGCGGTAGCGTTCTCGCTTCCCGAGCACGGGGTCCCGGGTTTGATTCCCGGTGGCGTCAGGGATTTTTCCTGCCTCGAGATGACTGGGTGTTGTTGTGTCGTTTTCATCATCATCATTCATCCCCATTACGGTCGGAGGAAGGCAACGGCAAACCACCTGCATTAGGACCTTGCCTAGTAAGGCGGTGCGGGTCTCCCGCATCGTTCCCTTACGCTCTGTAAAGAAGCATGGGACTTCATTTTTTTTTTCAAGAGCACCTATAGTCGACATATGAAGAGAATTTTTTTTCTACCTTCTAATACTATTAAACAAATGTGGGCTCGAAAATTATTTTCTGAAACTTCAAAGTCTCACCTTTCATCTAAAATATCATTTTTTTTAAACGGATAGTTTAAACTTTTGTAAAAGTAGTGGGAACTGAACCTTTGAAGTGCACCTAAAATTGATACTCTAAAATGGACCTGCTCCTAAAGTCGACAATTTTGGTACCTATAGTTGACATAATTCCCATATCCCATTTTCTTTTATAAGTGACTAGAGCTCAAAACGCTGCGAATCCAATGTTTAAAGTTTTGACACGAGCCCACTCTTACCGTTTAAAATAATTTTAACAACATTTTACTTTAATTGATAGTTTATAGTAATTTCGCCCCGCTGCCCACGAGAGGGGCGTTCGATGTATTTGTTAGATTTTATAAATGGTACTGTGAACAAATCCACGTCAAATGTAGTTCTGACATAATTTTTCGCAAATAAAAAAGTAATTTTTGTTGGAAGCGTTTGGCAGTCAATTGAGAAATGTGGGTAAAATACGATACAAACATAGAATGGCAGACCGCTGATTTGAAATCCCGCCCCATTTTGCCAACAGTCACGTGGTTTATGTTGGAGCCACACTAGCTCTATAGCTTCTGCACAGCGAGGCCAGTCTACTAGTATCTATGGTCGAAGGTTCTGCGCATCTGACGTCACAAAACACAGTCAGCCAATGAACAGAGAACGACGTTGTCACATCTCGACTGCAGAGCAGAGCACGGACGAGTGTCTTAAGTTTTAGAAACGTTCAGTCATAAATAAAGTAATAGATCAAAAGCAATGTCTTGATAGCAGACTTTCTTTTATAGAAAGTTTGGAAAAAGCATTCTTTATACCAACTGCTTTATATTCTATTAATTAATTAAAACAAACAAGCAATAAGACTCCTAATTCAGGCGATAGCAAGGAAAGGTGTTTGTATCAATCTCACGAACCGCTTTTTCGCAATAAAGAACAGCGGTAATTGTTTATTTGCTATTATACTTCGACGAAGTGTGAGTAATTCATAGTCATATAAACAGTGTTTGTCAGTATTTTGCGCGAACTCTTAGAGTCCTCATGGAGTTTCACTGCAGGACGAGCTGCGTTAGCGTAACGGTTAAGGCGTTGGGTTAGTAAACGAAAGGTGAAGAGTTCAAGCAATGTGTGGTGCGTAATATTTTCTTTATTTAAGAACAATATCGAAGTGTCTTACTTCACGAATTTTATTCGTTTGAATGCAATTTTTTGAAATTTCTACTGCTTTGTCTCTTAATTAACCCTTCCGCTGCTGCAGATACGTGCTCCTCGCTTTCCGTGCTGTGCGCGATTTTGTCGTCACTGCACTGCTCGCCTGTGCAGACACGTGGTGTTCCCAGTGCTTTGACACACTTATCATTCGATTTCACAAAATCTATTTGGCCCAAAAATTAGATTTTTACTCATCTTCTTGACTGATACCTTCCCCCCATAAATGACTTAATTTTGTTTCGATGTTCAACCCAGTTACTGTGCAGCATTAAATGTAGTTTGTGGAACCGAATGATAAAGAGTGTCAAAGCAGTCGGAACACCATGTGTCAGCACAGGCGAGCAGTGCAGTGATAAAATCGCGCACAGCGCGGAATGCGGGGAGCACGTCTCTGTAGCAGCGAAAGGGTTAATGCGGCCGTGGTGGCTTTACTTCATGAACTGCGCGCTCCCCCCTAAACGTAAGCTTGCTAACTATGCTATGCTATGGAGCTTGGCGCGTGCGTCGTGTGCAACTGGCAACGCAGCAATCTCCCGCATCTGGGCGGGCATGCGCGAGCCGCCAAGACAAAAGAATTGAACTATAGCAGTCGAGATGACAGGCATCTTATCCGCATGGCTGTAACGGATCGTGCAGCCACGTTTCGATCCCTGAGTCAACAGATGGGGACGTTTGCAAGACAACAACCATCTGCACGAACATTTCGACGACGTGTGCAGCAGCATGAACTATCAGCTCGGAGACCATGGCTGCGGTTAACCTTGACGCTGCATCACAGACAGGAGCGCATGCGATGGTGTACTCAACGACGAACCTGGGTGCACGAATGGCAAAACGTCATTTTTTCGGATGAATCCAGGTTCTGTTTACAGCATCATGATGGTCGCATCCGTGTTTGGCGACACCGCGGTGAACGCACATTGGAAGCTTGTATTCGTCATCGCCATACTGGCGTATCACCCGGCGTGATGATATGGGGTGCCATTAGTTACACGTCTCGGTCACCTCTTGTTTGCACAGACGTCACTTTGAACAGTGGACGTTACATTTCAGATGTGTTACGACCCGTGGCTCTACCCCTCATTCGATCGCAGCGAAACCCTACATTTCAGCAAGATAATGCACGACCGCATGTTGCAGGTCCTGTACAGGCCTTTCTGGATACAGAAGATGTTCGACTGCTGCCCTGGTCAGCACATTCTCCAGATCTCTCTCCAACTGAAAACATCTGGTCAATGATGGCCGAGCAACTGGCTCGTCACAATACGCCAGTCACTACGCTTGATGAACTGTGGTATCGTGTAGAAGCTGCACGGGCAGCTGTACCTGTACACGCCATCCAAGCTCTGTTTGACTCAATGCCCAGGCGTATCAAGGCCGTTATTACGGCCAGCTGTGGTTGTTCTGGGTACTAATTTCTCAGGACCTATGCACCCAAATTGCGTGAAAATGTAATCACATGTCAGTTGTAGTATAATATATTTGTCCAATGAATACCCGTTTATCATCTGCATTCCTTTTTGATGTGGCATTTTTAATGGCCAGTAGTGTACATTTTCGAGCGGTTCTGAGCGTTCGAAGCTGCGCACTTCACTTGACTCTTCGACGCTCATGGCAAGAGAAAAAGGAATGAAGAATCAGGTTTAACGTCACATCGACGATGAAATCATTACAGATGAAGCAGAGCCTCTGATTGGAAAGGAAATCAGTGGTGAACGTTTCAAAGGAACTGTCCTGGCATTTGCCTCAATGAATTTAAGGAGACCGCGGGAAAACTTAAGCAGGATTGCACGACTTGTACTTTATGTCCGAAAGTGGAAGAGCCCAACATTGAGCTGAACCCTGTTCCTCCCGAATATCTGTGAACGTCTGCACTCAGTCACTACAGTGCATGACAGAAGAAACTTTTTATCGTCCAGTACTAAACATTTCCTCAAGTTACATTAACCCTCTGCCAAGCACTTAAATGTGAATTGCAGAGTAATCATGTAGATGTAGATGTAGAACTGCTGTAGAGTTGGTTTGTTCCACATTCCGTAGATCATATTCACGGTAAATGTTCTGATGTGTTTCATGTCAGTTGAGACAATTACTGTTATATGAGGGGACTCAAAAAGTAAGTTACAATCTGTTATGGCAGCCAAGCATCTTTTATTAAATCCTGCACTACACTTCGAAGTGGCACAGCTACATGACACTATTTTTCAGTAACATCACACAGTCCCTGTGAACAACGATCGAACGTTCTGCAAGTGATTCAGTTCCTCCACAGCAGAAATCCGATCGTTGGCCACGGGGCCATTCGAGAACCGCTATGTGAACGTCCTCAACGTCGAAAAATCTGCGATTGCTGCGAATCCGTTCCTCGATTGTCGAGACATTGTGATCGATGTCGATGGTTTCCCTTCCCGACCAGTATCACCCACATCTGTCCGGCAGCACTTCACTGCAACTGGACACGGCCAGTACTTCATGGTAAATCCATGTGCAATTCAGACATTTTGCCGATAAAAACCATACTGAAACTTCCTGGCTGAATAAAACTGTGTGCCGGACCGAGACTCGGATCGAGACCTTTGCCTTAAGCGAGCAAGTGAAAGGTAGGAGACGAGGTACTAGGAGAGTTGAAGCTGTGGCTACGGGTCGTGAGTCGTGCTTGGGTAGCTCAGTTGGTTAGAGGCAAAGGTCCCGAGTTCGAGTCTCGGTCCGGCACACAGTTTTAATCTGTCAGGAAGTTTCATATCAGCGCACACTCCGCTGCAGAGTGAAAATATTATTCTAGAAAAATCATAATGTCCCGCTTACCGCAACGTTGGAGTACGTGTACACTTGCTGCACCATTTCACTTGCACACTGTGATGTAGGGCTGTATAAAAAATATCGATACGTAGATACATCGATATTTTTAACAAAAGAAGTCTGTTTGTATAGGCGATGAGATTCCGCAAATTTATCGATATATCGACATCGAAAAGTCAATATCGAATGCCGATATTTTTATTTTACATTTTTTTCGCAATTTTAGAGAAGTATTCGAAGACGTTCTTATGAATTGTAGTAGAACATAATTTTACTTTCACTGTGAGAAGGAGTCTTACTTCTTTTTGAGCTTTCATCACATCCGATCTTTCTCTTTGACTGTGTGAAGCAAGTATAGATCGCACGAAGAAGTAGTCCGATTGCACCCGGAGGGGGGGGGGGGGGGGCAGGCGGTATTAATGGAGTAACAAGACATCCAATGTGAAGAAATAGCACACCAGTTGCGTAAAAAGAAACAAAAAAAGAATTTGACGCAACTAGTGTGCTATCACTTCACATCGACAGTGCAAAAACAATTGCTGAAACTAATGAAAACAAAACAAAAAAAGGTTTAAATGGCTCTAAGCACTATGGGACTTAAAATCTGAGGTCATCATCAGTCCCCTACACTAAGGACATCACATACATCCATGCCCGAGGCAGGATTCGAACCTGTGACCGTAGCGGTCGCGCGGTTCCAAACTGTAGCGCCTAGAACCGGTCGGTCGGCCATCCTGGCCGGCTCATGAAAAAAAATCTAAATGACAAGATTGGTCTTTGCAGTGGGCGGAAACCTGTGAGGGAATGCTGATCTATTTGGCACTACGTGCTACCAACGGAAAATGCAACGCTCAATAAACTCCACACCGCAATTTTGACACTACAACTGCTAGGTCGCTGGCGTTTGCTGGAAAAAAAAATGGAAAAAAAATAGCAGGGAATTCGATATGAAGTGTTCCAGACAAATCTGATATATAACGTAACCGAACGACGGACCCATCGGGCACCTTTTAATGTGCCACCAACCTGTGTTATCATTGTTAGCAAAGTGGTTATCTCCAAGCGTACACGTGCATCGTTTTCCTTTCAATCCTTGCTCCAAGGGAGATAAGCAGACTACTAGCTTGTTGATGTACAGAATACCTAATAATAAATCAATACTTAATTATACAGCTCCAAAACTGGCAGTATATTTACAATGTGCAGCCGATATTTTTTTTTCGGCCGGTAGTTGATATCCTTTTTCGTTGATATGTCGGTATATCGATTACTTTTCCGAGATTTCGAGTGCAAAGGATGACATTTCGTTAATCATGGATATATCGGAGCCCCTATATTTTTAAAAAGTCAACAGTCATATTGTGATGCACCTTTTATCCGTAACGCAGCATAGCTGTGTCTTCATGAACCCGGTAACATGTACTCTCTTCTGACAATGTGCCTATCTTGTTGCGTAATGGACTTAGCGAGGGACAAGACATGTAACTTACTTTCTGAAGATCCTCTGTATATGTGGCTATACGCTGGTCATTTACAGGTTTGTAATCGACTATTTCTGTTCAAGAATTTCTGTGTGGGATAGGAGTCAGGAATAAACAACTTCGGGAGAATAACTTACTCATACCGCTCTGTGTGAGGTACTATTAATCTAGTTTTATCTTCGATCTCTACGGGTCAATAAGTAGGTTCCAGAAGCACATGCTGACATTCTGCGCTAAAAGCAGTCTTTGGAATTCCTAAGACACCTCTTGAGATAAAATGGTTCAAATGGATCTAAGCACTAAGGGACTTAACATCCGAGGTCATCAGTCCCCTAGACTTAGAACTACTTAAACCTAACTAACCTAAGGCCTAACTAACCTAAGGACATCACACACATTCATGCCCGAGGCAGGATTTGAACCTGGGACCGCAGCAGCAGCGCGGTTCCGGACTGAAGCGCCTAGAACCGCTCGGGCACATAGGCCGGCACACCTCTTGACAATCTTCAGTATTTCTTTTACATACTGTCATTCAAACAAATCTACGACGTCCGTTGTTGATACAATCTGATGTACATCAGTCGTACTTAATCAGTTTTCCAGCACATAACGTCACCAGTGACCCCCTCCTCCCACGTATAAAACAGCAGTAAACGTCAGAGTACTTCTACGAAAAAGTTTTTCACGCATCTCAATATTTACGACGTCATACCTCCTTAACTATGCGTCGTATAGTGACTTAATTGTTAAGGTACATGTGGTGTTTGAGGTGTATGTGGATACTGTTTCAAAACGTGTTGCGAATGTGTTTAGCAATAAAGACATAATGTGGTGAAACGTCATGCCTGATGCTGCATCTTCACCCTTGAGCAGCGAAAATGTAGTGAATCGTAATTTCTTTTCCTTTCATTATTTTTTGCTGGGATCTCAGGCAGAAAAAAATTTCAGAATGGTTTGAAATTATGTATAAAGTTTGTTGGAAGTCGCTAAGTGCTCTCATTCTCAGATATGAATATACGTAATCTAGCTAAGTTGCACATCGTTGAGTTACGCTGCCTCAGAACATATAAACAACTTCTAACGTTAATGCTTGACTTACGTTGTTAAACTTCAACATTTTAAAATCGGTCAGCACTTAATGAAATACTGAAAATCAAATTTTTTGCTGCCCCTGGAAGCAGTTAGACAAGCAATCTACGATCACACTAATATACTATACACAGTGTTTTGAAGCAATTTTTTTAAATGGTATGCTGTTGTTTCTCAGTTTCATCGCAGAAATGTATCTAAACCTGCCATTTACTGTTCGTAGGAGCTCGTGTGATGGAACTGGATCCACTTCATATCACTACGCATTGCACGCCGTGAATCATTTATCGTGTGGTTCACGTTTATAGATTACAAATTTTCTTCATAACGAGCTAAAGATAGCTTTTTCAGTAGGTTGATATTTTAGTAGATCTAACTTAAGAAAACTACAATTTCTATCACGCAAATTTGTAATAGATAACGTCCTCGTCAGCGATAAGTATGAAATTACGACTAACACAATCTGGAAACCTATTAATGCAGTAAATTAGCAGCAACGCACAATCACGTCCTGAAACTCCTGTCTGTAGAGCCAGTACGTTGGCAACTGCGTTGTTTCATCCGGTCAAAGTTTCGAGAACAAGACACATAACGCCGATACGCAATATATACGTCAGAAACCTCAATTAGAGCAATTGCGCTCATTGCCTCCTACAGTTTTTAGACAGATCCTACGCGAAGGCAAGAACTGAAGGCCTAGAAGCTGAAAGTTACCGAATGTAGCTTGCCGTCAGCGAATCTGTGTTAAATATCCCTATGTCATCCTATTCAATTAATTGTTCCATGTTCGTCGCAAGGCGAGTCATCGTCTTATGTTTCGTCCTTGCAGCACCTACAGATAAACTTGTGAGCCTCTCCGATAGTGCGCATCTTCCCACCGTCAGCGGCAGCTATGGCAGATAAGAGATAATATAGTCGGGTGAGTTTTGCGCCTGGCGCTGAAGATCGAAAAGAGAGGGGGAGCATGCGCAAAACGCGCGGTAGGTGGCTCTGCCGTCGCCAGCCGCCTCAATAACGCGCATCCCACACGCTTTCGTATGTCAGTTGAGCTGCAAGCCCCGAAAATTGCGGACCAACATGCCGGAACTGAAGTAAGACAGCGCTATGTTTATCTAAAAGCAATACGCATGCGCCGCATTGCATGGTTGTCTCGCATGTTAGTGTCCTGGTGTCTTCGCGCAACACGCTTTAGGATCTATCTGTAGAGCCTGCTGTTGCATTCAGCTGCAACTTGGGAGTCCCACGAATTTGCTCTGCTGTAAACATCGGAACACGTTTTTGTTGATTTTTTTCAGTGGCTGCTATGCTCAGAGTATTGAAAATTTCTACCCCAAATTTCTAGTTTTTCGCATGATGAGAGATGTCAGTTATACTTATCGAGTAGCTCGACCTTCATGTGCATGGGCAGTTTCCAATTTTGTTCAGAGAATGTATGTTAAGACTTAACGTCCGCACGATATCTTGTTTGTTTACTCATAGCGCGAGGTCTGTAGTTCAGTGGAGAGAGGGATAAATTAATTTCCCTTTACGAATAGAGTAACACAGTTACACGCGAATGAGCATACGATGTTATGCTCAGTTCTCCCCCTTCTGTTGAGGTGTACGGCATGGATGTTCTATGGTTGCCACAGAGCCCCTGCGTGGTAGAGCCAGTTGCCTAATTAGAAATCTCTTTACTTTCATGTACAATGGTAACTTAGGTAAGTGTCTTAAATGTGAGTATAGATGAGTGATGGGTGTTTATTGTGCAGCGTCTTGATTCGTCTGTGACGAGAGTCAAACCCGGTGCTGACACACAGCCTAATCTAATAGCGCAAAAACGAACGAGGAGCTTAAAGGAGCCATCAGACGGAGTACCATCACGTGTCCTATGTCCTAACTCACCATTGCCGTGTCGGTAACCACGTTAGGCCTTTGTGGTGAAGTGTTACGAACCATTTACTCAGCACAGATGACAAAGTAAAAAATGCAGTATTAATATTCCAACTATACTCATAACATAAAACTGTCATATTTATGAAATGTCAGCAATGACAAAATTTTCATAAGGAGAAAGTACTACGTAATTAAACGCGTAACGGCGTTCTACATATTTAGAGCCTAAATCTGAAACTTTTCTTATTGAAGGAACAGGTGAATTTATTTCACAATACTTAGTCCTTTGTAGTCACTTCTAATAGCTAATTAAATCTACTTTCCATTTACTGTAACATCGAAGTGCCATGTTTTTGAAGCAGAACAACGCTGTTTAGACAGAATTTGATAAATTTTACAGGATGAGTGCAAGAACATGTAGGTTGAATATTTCTAAGCATTCGGAGGCATAGGTCCGACTGAACTAAGAACTGATAGCGGGGAAATTCAGAGGTAGAGAATTTAAACTATATCCCGCTGCTGAAGCAAAAAAAGCCACGAAGTTCTTTCCCTGATAACTATTGAAGTTCATGACACATGGTTCTGCCACCGACGATAGTAGAAAACACGCAAGAGAAAATGAGCGTATAATCAGTTAATCTGGCCCACCTGCTCAAAGAAATGAAGTCATTGCTGCAGCTGCTTAGCGTTTATTTCATCCAAACATAATAATGAAAATGAAGCAGTAAAGAGGTGAATTTTCTCACGGCATTTTTAAAGTGGGAAGACGCCTCGTACGGCGTGTTCCAGCGTCTGAACGGGAGTTGACTAATTGCCACTCACACATTGTTTCGTGATCGGCTTGTTAGCAACATGCACTGGCGAGTGCAGATGCTAATGTAGCTGTCCTCGTTGTAGAAAGTAAACCGTAGGCAGAACTAGCGAAGTAGCAAAGGCTACAGTAAACTACGTGATCTTTACGCAGGGTCATAAATTTGCTGCCATTGTCATGTTCCCTGCTACTATTTCTGTAAAAAAAATATTGTAACAGAATGCTTTGATTAGGCATAAACTGCTTCGAAATGCTAATACTTCGTACGTCTTACTTGGAGTAACATTACTGAAAGTTACTGGTTATTGGTAACCGTGCAACGGCAGCCGCCTAATGTCATCTGGACGCTGTCAAAAAGATCGCTAACAAGGGAACCTCCCCATCGCACCCCCCTCAGATTTAGCTGGAAGTTGGCACAGGGATAGGCCTTGAAAAACTGAACACAGATCAATCGAGAAAACAGGAAGAAGTTGTGTGGAACTATGAAAAAATAACCAAAATATACAAACTGAGTAGTCCATGTGCAAGATAGGCAACATCAATGACAATGTAAGCTGAGGAGCGCCGTGGTCCCGTGGTTAGTGAGCAGCTGTGGATCGAGAGGTCCTTGGTTCGAGTATTCCCTCGATCGAAAATTTTACTTTCTTTATTTTCGCAAAATTACGATCTGTCCATTCACTGACGTCTCTGTTCACTGTAATAAGTTTAGTGTCTGTGTTTTGCGACCGCACCGCAAAACCGTGCGATTAGTAGACGAAAGGACGTGCCTCTCCAATAGGAACCGAATACATTTGATCGCACGGTCATAGATCAAACGATTCCTCCACAGGAAAACACGTCTGATATATTGTATACGACACTGGTGACGGCATGTGCGTCACATGACAGGAATATGTTGTCGACCCATCTAACTTGCACACTTGGCGAATGGGTAAAAAGATTCTTCTACCTTGCCCGATTTAGGTTTTCTTGTGGATGTGATAATCACTCCCAAAAAAGTGATGAAAACATAAGAGTTTGTCACATAAACTGCAACAAATGAATGCAACAGTTTCACAGTCCCAGTTTTCCCTATGCTCTTTCAAAACATATGTTTTTTACGTTTTCAAACGTTTCCGTGTGTAGACTGTCAAATCCTGCATATGTCCAAGCAAATCTGAACATGTCCTGGAATTTTGGAGAGCGAAGTTGATTATGTGTGAATGCCAGAACTTTGATAATTGTCTGAAAATAAAAAATTAAACTTTTCACTAGAGAGAAGATTTGAACCTAGGACCTCTCGTTCCGCAACTGCTCACGCTAACCCCGGGACCACGGCGCTCGTAAGCTGAGACAATTCTTGATGTTGCCTACCTTGCACATGGACTACTCAGTTTGTATTTTTTATTTTATTCATAGTTCCACACAACTTCTTCCTGTTTTCTCGATTGATCTGTGTTCAGTTTTTCAAGGCCTATCCCTGTGCCAACTTACAACTAAATCTGAGGGGGGTGCGATGGGGAGGTTCCCTTGTAAGTAGCGTCGAAATGAATTCACGAACTCCGTGCTCGGGGGAATTATTGCTTTTGCTTGAACGTAGAGAACAAAACTTACCTAAAGTTTGTCAGCGTTGCGTGTTACGGTAAAAATTGTACATAGTACGCCTACATGAAAATTTTTACAGAGAATAGTATGACTGTCCTGTGACCCCAGACTATGGTTTGTTACTGTCGATTATTACAGTTATATCAGAGTTCTTTGATGTTGAAGATCTGTCAATGCAGAAATGAACTTCATTGGTTTGCAAACTCTCAATATGGAACTTATCAAATTTACAGCATTTTGGTAGCTGTAAGGGTCGCGTATAACTTTTTATATTTATTCAGTTGCTCAGTATATTCTAACATCCAGTGCTGCTAGAATACCTATTTTCATTGTGCGCAGTTTGTCTCGCTGCAACCATTACACTAAATTTGAGGCCCATCGCTACTTACAAAACTTCATTTATGCGTTTTCAATATTCGTGAACTCTCGTATCATAGAATTCTCAAACTGTATTTCCAAGGTGAATTAAGTCAGAATACTGTTGGTCGATACAGTACATGGTAATTCAGAACATCCCAACTTGGTTTTACTGGGTAGCTTAAAGCAGTGTACCGTAACAGGAGTTCCGTCAAAAAGACAAATTTGATTCCGTGGGCTTCCTCAGCAAATGCTGTAAAAGTGTGCACCATATTACGCTGGCTAACACGTAAACCATCTTTGAAAGTTCGTGAAAATACATGTGGGCAAGATCTACAGCAACAGGGCCTTTCCTGTATTGCTAGATCAGCGCATATGTTTAATGCCGTACTTGAAAACAAACAAACAGCCGCCGCTAGCCGAGAATAGATCCAGTTCTACCTTCGCAAACGCTATTTATAGGACTGAACTTAGCGCTTTCGCCGCTTAGGTAGAAACGAAGTTAAGAATTCAAATGTCGTTAACGCAAGTCTGAGTCATATCAACAGTATTATCCGTTAATATACTTTCAGCACTTTACTGGCGTTATACGTGAAGTTAGATCTGGCAAGTAGTAAGGCAAACTGTTCGTTTGTTAGTGTGGGTTGCCTACATCAGGGGCCAGTATAGACTCAGGTGCAAACATATTCTCTTTTGAGTGACAGGTGATGACCCCCTGGGGATAACCTATTCTTTTCATTGGCAGGTCCTTATCGTTCCCCTCCCCTCCCGTCCCCTCCCCCTCAGAAAACCGCCAAACTACACCCCACCCCCCTCACTGATACAGGTACTTCCAGGCCTGAGGTGTTCGAATAGCTGAATCTCAATAAATAAGAGGGGGTTACTACACTTTCAATTACTTTTCAAGGTCACCTGACTAGACACTTCTCCATCCGAAATACATGGACATCGATCAATGTATAAAGGAAATACTTCAGGATTTTTGTAGGTTAGCGAATAAGACAAGTCAATATTCTAGAACAAAACCTTTATTAACTCTTGGATATACATTTACATACAGAAAAGAACTTACCTTACTTTTGTTACATGTAGGTTTAATAATGTTCAATTTAATTTTATCTTACAACTGAAATCCACATTTGAATCTATTTCTCCAGCCAGTAGTCTGACAAATACAGAGAAGGTATGTTCTCGAATTCTAGTACATATCTAATTTCTTTTCCTATTAACAATTAATTCTGCTCTTTCTGGCAGTTCTTCTAGATGAGAGCATTCTGTGGTTTTAATTTTTTCTCTTATTTACTGCATAATGCTGTTACAGCTCTCCACATCTTCCTCAGTGTAGCTGCCAGTTCTTCTACTGCACGTTCGTCTGGAATTTCAGTATAGAACTTTAAGTTTACGACTCTTGCAAACGAGTTGCCATTAAAGGTAGTTTTTCCATCGGTTTTAAGCTCTGAAAACAGTTGTCCTTTTACTAAGTGTATGACACAAAGCTCACGACATTTCGCCATAGTGTCATCATCCTTTTCAAGCAGATCCAAGGAGGAATGGAGTTCGATAAACAGATTTTTCGTGTTTCCTTTAACATAGGAAACGTCCTCCAAACCGTTTTTTTCGGCCAGCCATCATAAGGCCAGTTACCACTGCTCTTCACTGTAAATACTATTATCTTGTATTCCCCAGTTGTAGCTAGGTTACTCCATACAGGGTGTTTAAACCCATATGTCAACCCGGATTGCACATCCACAATAGTTTCTTCCTTTTCCAGTTGCATCTTATATTCTTCCTTTATGGCAGTTGTTTTCTCCATACACTTAAATTTTCTTTTTACTCAGATGTCCTCCATTTCCAGTTTCCTTTTCCGTGCGTATAACACATTAACTGCACTTAAAGATGTTATTTCTTGAATGGGGAATGGCTTAAGTCTGACATTAGCTCTTTTTCTTAGAGCTTGTGGTATAACATTGTCAACCAACCCTGATTCTGCAATATCTATACCGGACGATATTGTGGAGAAAAATGTTCTAGCGTGAGAAATGCTTTGACATAACACTTCTGTATAATAATTATATCCTCTACAAGTCTCCACGTCGTTTATAGGTAGAAAGTTAAAACTGTATGCAGACAGAACATAGCTGATGAATTTTCTCGGTCTAGAGTATCTGGAGGACTGACTTGTACACCTTTCAATTCTCGGATATTCTTATTACCCCAGTACACAAATTGCAGAACTTTATTCAGAACAATTCAGGTTACCCTCCATTCAGAAAGCTGTTGCACTCAGCGACTGTTACATTGACTTCTAAATTATAGATTGCAGCGATCAGTCGTCGTTTTTAAGTTTTATTGTGCAGATTTAGATTTCGGCTAGAAAGTAGCCATTCTCAATCCTAAGAATACAAGTAGTACACAATTAAATGATGTCGCAAAAAGTTAAAAGTAATGGCTTAACCCATATTGTTTGTATATTACATACCACTATTATTTTCGCTCAATGCTTGTAATGCCTGTTGGTCGGGCTTCAACAACAGTTCATTGAATACTATTGTTTGCGGAAGGCAGGCTGTATGTAGAACACATCAGTTGGTTGCATGGCGTCATCTACGTGAACTACTTATATAAAGTTAAAGGGAAGTAAACCACTTCAAATTTGCATGAGAATTACATAAAATGAAACATAAGTAAAATTCTTACATTGTCATCCGACTTATTTCATATCTGCCAGCAAATGATAAAATTTCCATGTTCACTCCTTGTGAGTCTGTAATTATTATTAAAACATTTAAATTACGTCAGGTGGATAAATATTTTTTTCAATTTATAAAACAAGAAGACGTGTTGTGTACACCTATTAGCTATGGCATAAAGCCATGGGTGGTGCCTTAGGTAGGGCCCCTGGTTGGAGTGGGTGGCATTAGGGCGGATGACACAACATGAAAGATAGTACGTCATCTCTTGCTGGTGGTCGAACAGTCTCAAAGCAGTAAAGGTCTAACGTCAGTGCTAAGAAATATGACCCCAAATATTCCCCCCCGTCCACACCATGGGAGGAATGCAAGGTTAAGGACGCCAGTGAAGCTTATTCACCCTGGTAACTCATATGTAGGAGAGTGGATGGAAATCTTTCCTGTCAATGAAACCACAGTTTTTTGTGTAGAGCATTTAGAGGAAAAGTTTGATGGAGGTGGAGGGCTCGTCCAAAATGCAGTCAGGGTCGGTCTTCATCAAAAGAGCTACCCCTGCATAGTTAGGGGTACTACTCGCCTGTGACACGCTCAGAGATGTTTGTTTCCATCACGCCCCATAAGAGCTTAAACATGGTCCAGTGTAGCATATTTCACAGGGACCTTCTTTTGCAGTCTGGCGATGAGCTGCGCGCCAATTTAGAGCGACGAAGTGTCCATTTCGTCTGGCGCGTCCACTGGAGTCTGAGGGATAATCGGGTTGCTACCGGTGACTTCATCTTGGCCATTACCCGTGGTCAAGGTGACGGTCTAAAACTGTGATGTAAAGCCATACATCCCTCCCCCGATGTGGTGCTTTAAGTGCTGGAAGTTACACCATATGTCTTCCCAATGTACTTCCAGCATCACCTGTCGGGGTTGTGGACGTCCTTCACATCCCGATACTCAGTGCCCTGCATCCTGTCTGTGTCAGCTGCAGAGAGCACCATTCGCCTTGCTCGCAAGACTACAGGATTCTTCAGAAAGAAAGAAAAGTAATGGAATACAAGAGCCTGGACCGACTGGCCTGCACTGACGCTAAGAGAAAGTATGAGAGGCTACATCCTGTGCATATGACATCAACATACGCCACTGCTACAAGTTTTACCATCCTCTGTTCTTCTGTTCTGCTGTGTACAGTTGGCTCTGAGCTGTCAGACCCACCTGCCACCTTGATTGAAGGGGGCACTTCCCTCCCTGTTGCTCCTGCACAGTCCTCCACTTCTCAGCTGGAGAAGCGTAAGTCTTCTTAGGCTCCTCTCGCCAGAAAGGGATCCCTTTGGTCACTCCCTTCCCAGGTTCCTATTGTTGGCAAAGCTGATATCTGCCAGTGGCTGAAGCAACCATAGGTAGCTAATTGTAGGGCTTCAGTCCCTGAGACAGAAGCAGCGAAGCCCTCCCATCTGGACCAGAGCAGTGACAGAAACTTAAAAAGAAAAAGACCCCCAAGAGCCTAGGCACTGCAGTGGCATCCACACCACTACCACCACTACTAACTACAAGCTCTGTGTCTGAGGATGAGGTGGAGATTCTGGCGTCCACTGCGGACCTAGATCTCTCTGGGCCCTTCGACACAATGGATGTCGAGTGCACAGTTACTCATCTGGTGGCAGCAGGTGACGCTGAGGTGTAGACTGCCTCATTTGATTGTTTTATGTCTTCCCAGTTTCACGATCACGTAATCATCCAGTGGAATTTCGGCGGTTCTTTTCACCACCTGACTGAGCTATGGCAACTGTTTAGCTTTACACCTACTTTTTGCATTGCCCTCCAGGAAACGTGGTTCCCAGCAATGAGGACCCCTGCCCTCCATGGCAAGGAGATAGATATATTACAGGAACTGTAGCGACTATAATAGTGTCAGGTGGAGTTTGCGTCTTTGTCCTAAACTCAGTATGCAGTGAACCTCTGCTCCTTCAAACTTCTCTTGACGCTGTGGCTGTCAGGATAAGGATGACACAGGAAAACTTTCTGCATTGAATATCTTCCTCCAGATGATGCATACCCCTGAACACACAGGTTGCACTGATTCAAAAATTCCCTAAACCTTTGCTATCTTTGAGATATTTTAACGCCTGTGAAATCTTGTGGGGTAGCACCATGGTTACTTTCCGAAGTAAGGAGGTCGAAAATTTACTGTCACAACTCGATCTCTGCCTATTCAATACAGGTGCCCATATACATTTCAGTGTGGTACGTAGCACATATTTGGCAATTGATCTCTCGGTTTGCAGTCCTGGCGTTCTCCAATCTATCCACTGGGGAACACATGACAACCTGTGTGGGAGTGACTACTTCCCCATCTTCCTGTCAATCCCTCTGCATCATGCCCACAGACGCCAACGCAGATGAGCTTTAAACAAGGCAGACTGGGAAACCTTCACCTCTTCTGTCCCTGCTGAATCTCCCACACATGCTGCCGTCGAAGTTTTCGTTGAGCAGGTCACTACAACGATCGTTTCTGCGGCTTAAAACGCGATCCCTCGTTCTTTACGGTGTCCCTGGCGAAAGACAGTCCCTTGGTGGTCGCCGGAAGTCGCTGAGGCAATTAAAGAGCGTTGCTGAGCTCTACAGTGACATAAGCGGCACCCCTCCCTAGAGCACCTAATAGCCTTTAAGTGGCTCTGTGCCTGCGTTTGCCAGCTTATAAAACGACGGAAACAACAGTTTTGGAAGAGGTATGTCTCGGTCATTGCGTGACATACGTCACCTTCTCAAGTCTGGATGAAGATAACACATCTTTTTGGGTACCAGACCCAAAAAGCTGTCTCTGCCATTAACATCAATGGCGTGGTACCTACTGATGCAAATAAGACTGCTGAGCACTGCCCAGGAAAACTGCCCCAGCCTTTCGCACTCTCAAGTGGCAGATGGAAGTCCTCTCCTTCACTACGCGCCAGACTGAACCCTGTAACGCCCCATTTACAGAATGGGTGCTCCTCAGTTCGCATGCACATTGCCCTGACACAGCTCCTGGGCAGATCGGATCCAGTCAGATGATCAAACAACCGACATTTCCTCGTGATATTCAACTGGATATGATGTGATGGCTTCTTTCCATCACACTGGCGGGGGAGCACCATGATACAGTGCTTAAACTGGGTAAAAACCCGCTTGGTGTGGATAGCTATCGGCCCATCAGCCTCAACAACGTTCTTTGTAAGCTGCTGGAACGTATTGTGCGTCAGCAGTTGGTTTGGGTCCAGGAATGAACCAGGGCGGTTTCCACCTGGGTCGCTCTACCACATGATCTTGTCTCTAGAGTCTGCCATCTGAGCAGCCTTTTCCAGACGCCAAAACCTTGTTGCTGTCTTGATTTATGAAAAGCATATGACACCACCTGGCGACATTAATCCTTTCCACGTTATACGAGTGGGTCTTCCATGGTCTTCTCCCGATTTTTATCAAGAATTTCCTGTCTGTTCTTACTCTCCGTTTCAAAGTACCACCATATCCAGGAGAATGAGGTCCCACAGGGCTCTGTATTGAATGTATCTCTTTTTAGTGTCTATTAATGGTCTAGCAGCAGCTGTCAGGCCGTCTGTCTCACCCTCTCTGTATGCAGACGACTTCTGCATTTCATATTCCTCCACCACCACGAGTGTTCCTGAGTGGCGCATACAGGGAGCCATTTACAAGTTGCATTCATGGGCTCTATCCCACGGCTTCCAGTTTTCGGCTGTGAAGCACTTCTGTCAGCGTCGTTCCGTTCGTCCGGAACCAGAACGTTACCTTACTGACGATCCTCTCACTGTAGTGGAGACATATCGGTTTTAGGACTGATTTTAGACGACTGATTTACTTGGTCACCTCACCTTCGTCAACTTAAGCGGAAGTGCTGGCAGTGCCTCAATGCCCTCCACTGCCTGAGCAACACCAACTGGGGTGCAGATCGTTCTATGCTGCTGCAGCTCTACAGATCCCTTGTTCAATCCCGCCTTTACTATAGGAGTCTGGTTTATGGTTTGGCAGCGCCCTCAGCATTGCATTTACTCAACTACATGCACCACTGTGGCATTAGACTAGTGATGGGAGCTTTTAGTGACCGAGCTCCAGACAGTACTCTGCTATGGCAGATTTGGTTGCCTGTCCGAGTCTGGTGTGCCTCTGGTGTTCTTTATACCTGACGTCCACCGTCCTGGTTGTCTGGCCAATGTATGATTTTCCACACTGGCACAGGATGTTGTAAACGCCTGGTTTACGTAGCCCCAGGACGTCCTGCACACTCCCTAGCATTGTCCCTCTGGGCATAAATGCTGGACAAGATCCTCCAAACCCCAGGGGGTCCACAACTCTTTTGTGGATACGTACGTAGCGAGCACGGGACCCCGAGCTAATGTGGCCTTCCTTCCTTTCCGGGCTGCATACCTTCCCTTTCCGCATCCTTCCCCATCCCTATCTTCGCCCCTCCTCCCCTCACCTCTGGCTCTTTCCTTCCCTTTCTCCCCATCTGGGAGTATGGTTTGTGCCTACGTCCGGAGACGGACGCTCGTAAATGTACTGCATTCTTCGCCTTCCCTGCTTTTGTCTTCTTCCTTCCTTTGTCCTTCTCTTTTCCTTACCTCTTCTGTTTCCCTTTTCTCCGCTGCGGCGTTTGAGACCTCTCTTCCTTCCTTTCCCTTTCTCTTTCTTCCTCCCTGTGCGTGTCTGAAGGCCGACCCACGCCCTTCGTGCGTAGCCGGTGACGGGGTAACGCGTAATTCCCCGCCCCGGGTAGACAGGTAGGACACGTACGTACCCCCTGGTAACGGCCAGGCCCAGGGAGGGGTGATTACCCGAGCTGATACCTTCCGAAAATGCCGATTGGTCCCTCCGTCCGTTTGTCGGGAGGTGTGACCTGAGGTGTGAACAATCACCTAAGGAGGGAGTGCCCTCAGAGAGGGCCCCCACAAGGGAGGAGCGCGCCATCGGAGACGCCGGTAATCATGGGGGATTCTTCCGCAATGGTTTCCTCACCTTCCACTAAGTCTGCTCACAAACGTAAGTATACTGAGTCTCAGCCACAGAAGATTCTTCCATCGTTGCCACAGTTCCTTGTTTCTCGGTCTGATGAAGGTCACGACTTCTCCACGGTCAACCCTTTCATTATTCAGAAAGGTGTCGACGCAATAGCAGGTCCTGTAAAGTCTTGTTCCAGATTACGGAATGGCACCCTGTTGTTAGAAACACACAGTGCCCTCCAGGCACAAAAATTGCTGCGTACTTCTCTGCTCCACACCTTCCCTGTCCGGGTGGAACCGCACCGTACCTTAAATTCCTCGCGTGGAGTCGTTTATACACGCTCCCTCGATGGATTGTCTGACGAAGAAATTCAGCACTATCTGTCTGACCAGGGCGTAACGGCAGTTCATAGAGTAATGAAACGGGTTGACACGAACATCATTCCAACCCGCACTGTCTTCTTGACATTTGACACAGTTCAACTCCCATCGCAAATCAAAGCAGGCTATGAGATAATTTCCGTTCGCCCTTACGTCCCAAACCCTACGCGTTGCTATCGATGTCAGCGGTTCAATCACACCAGCCAGTCCTGTTCCAATCCAGCCAAATGTGTTACGTGTGGAAAGGATGCCCATGAGGGTGCTTGTCCACCTCCATCCCCTCGCTGCATCAACTGTATGGGTGGCCACGCTGCTTCCTCTCGAGATTGCCCCGTTTTTAAGGACGAGAAGCTCATCCAGGAAATAAGGGTGAAGGAAAAGGTGTCGACCTTTGCTGCTCGAAAATTATTCGCCAGTCGCAAGCCCACCGTGCCTCAGACAGGAAAATATAGCACTGTCCTTGCTTCTCCTCGGCCAACAAAGGAGGCGGCCACGCAGACTTGCGACCTCACCTTTAGTACCACGGTCGTCAGATCGGCCAGCGCAAAGATCGCTCGTTCAACCTCACCACTTTCGCCTGCCCACTCTGTGGCTCACCCTTCGTCGAGTTCTGCTACATCTCGAGCCCAAAAGTCGGACGCCAAGTCTTCGAAAAAAGAGCATACTCGTGAAGAGTTTTTACGTACCGCAACTTCACAACCATCGGTTCCTTCATCTAAACCACATTCTTCCAAGAAGGCTACAAAGAAACCCAGTTCCTCTCCTTCTCCGCCAAGGCGTGCCCCCTCTACAGCACCACCTGGCGGAAATCGCCCTCGGCCATCTTCTGTGTCGCCGAGGCGCACTGCTGGTGGCCGGTCAACCGGCCGATCGCTGGTGGCAGGGACTGCTCCTGACCAACCTATGGATCAGGATTTTCTGCCTTCGGCTGAATGCCATTCCATGCTGTCGGTTGCTAGCTCCGAGCAGTCTCTGAGTTGACAGCAACTTTGGTCACATTCCTCCATTTTCCTTTCACCCCATGTCCATTATCCACTGGAATATCCGCGGCATTCGAGCCAATCGGGATGAATTGTCGGTCCTCTTACGCTCCTACTCGCCGGTCATCTTCTGTCTTCAGGAAACAAAGCTGCGTCCCCCATGACCGCTTTGTTCTCCCTCACTTTCAGTCCGTCCGATATGACCTCCCCTCTGTTGAAGGCACTCCAGCCCATGGAGGACTCATGATTCTTCTCCATGATACTCTCCATTATCACCCAATCCCCTTAAACAGTTCCTTCCAAGCTGTCGCCGTCCGTCTTTCCCTTTCTGGATACACGTTCTCTCTTTGTACTGTATACATTCCATCATCCACACCAATGGCACGAGCTGATCTCCTTCATCTTCTTGGTCAGCTTCCACCCCCCTATTTGCTGGTTGGGGACTTCAATGCCCACCACCCGCTTTGGGGATCTCCTCATCCTTGTCCACGTGGCTCCATATTGCTAGACGTCTTCCACCAAGCGGATCTAGTTTGCCTCAACACTGGGGTCCCCACATTTTTGTCTGCCTCCACGACAACCTTATCTCATTTGGACCTTGCGGTCGGTACTGTTCCGCTAGCTCGGCGCTTCGAATGGTTCGCCCTTGATGATACACACTCGAGTGACCACTTTCCATGTGTCCTCAGACTGCAGCCTCAACTGCCATATATGCGCCCGCGACGCTGGAAGTTTGCCCAAGCCGATTGGACACTTTTTTCGTCTCTCGCGACATTCGATGACCGTCGCTTTCCCAGCGTCGACGATGAGGTCACACATATTACCGACGTTATCCTTACAGCTGCGGAACGTTCAATACCACGCACCGGCGCCCCCCAGTTCCTTGGTGGAACGAGGCATGCCGTGATGCAATACGTGAGCGGCGACGTGCTCTTCGCATTTTCCGTCACCATCCTACTTTGGCCAACTGTATCCGCTATAAGCAGCTCCGTGCGCGATGCCGTCGCGTCATCCGCGATAGCAAGAAGGCAAGCTGGAAATTCTTTATTAGCTCATTTAACACCTTCACTCCCTCCTCGGAAGTTTGGAGTCGGCTTCGACGGTTCTCAGGCGCGCCTAGTTTCTCCCCGGTCTCTGGGCTCACTGTCGCGCATGATACCTTAGTGGACCCCGTCGCAATTTCTAACTCGTTGGGTCAGCACTTTGCTGAGATTTCGAGCTCTTCAAATTACCCGCCAGCGTTTCTCCCGAAGAAACGTGCAGCGGAAGTGCGACCTCTTGCTTTCTCCTCTCAAAATCACGAAAGCTACAATACTGTTTTCTCCATGCGGGAACTCCAACATGCCCTCTCATCTTCTCGCTCCTCCGCCCCAGGACCGGATGGTATCCATGTCCAAATGTTGCTGCATTTATCAACCCCTAGTCTGCGTTACCTCCTTCGCCTTTATAATCGAATTTGGACCGACAGTACCTTTCCCAAACGGTGGCGGGAAGCTATTGTCGTTCCCGTTCCGAAACCTGGAAAGGACAAACATCTCCCCTCTAGCTATCGCCCCATTTCTCTCACGAGTAGTGTCTGTAAGGTTTTGGAGCGTATGGTGAATTACCGTTTAGCTTGGTGGCTGGAATCCCGCAGCCTTTTAACACCAGCCCAATGCGGATTTCGGAAGCATCGTTCTGCAGTTGACCATCTTGTCGCTCTCTCCACTTATATCATGAACAATTTTCTCCGGCAACGCCAAACGGTAGCAATATTTTTTGATCTGGAGAGAGCATACGATACCTGTTGGAGGACAGGCATCCTCCGCACACTGTTCTCTTGGGGCTTTCGAGGCCGGCTGCCCCTTTTTCTTCGCGAATTTATGGCAGAGCGCACTTTTCGGGTGCGGGTGAACACTACTCTCTCCCGTACTTTCTCCCAAGAAAACGGGGTACCCCAGGGATCCGTGCTGAGTGTTGTACTGTTTGCCATCGCCATAAATCCAATTATGGATTGTCTCCCTCCTGATGTCTCGGGCTCCCTCTTTGTGGACGATTTTGCGATCTACTACAGCTCTCAACGGACCAGCCTTCTTGAACGACGTCTTCAAGGATGTCTCGATCGCCTCCACTCGTGGAGCATCGAAACTGGCTTCCGTTTTTCACCCAGTAAGACCGTTTGTGTCAATTTTTGGCGACGTAAGGAGTTTCTTCCGCCCTCCTTACATCTAGGTCCTGTCAACCTTCCGTTTTCAGACGTCGCTAAATTCTTGGGTCTTATGTTTGACAGAAAACTATGCTGGTCCTCCCACGTTTCCTATCTTTCGGCTCGCTGTCTGCGATCACTTAACACCCTCCGTGTCCTGAATGGTACCTCCTGGGGAGCGGACCGAGTGGTCCTTCTCCGCCTCTATCGCGCCTTAGTGCGCTCGAAATTGGATTATGGAAGCATAGTCTACTCCTCTGCTCGGCCGTCTATTCTTCGGCGTCTCGACTCTATCCACCACCGTGGATTACGTTTAGTGTCTGGAGCTTTCTACACTAGCCCTGTGGAAAGCCTTTATGCTGAGACTGCTGAACCTCCGCTGTCCAATCGGCGAGCAGTCCTCCTGAGTCGTTATGCTAGCCGTCTGTCTTCCATGCCTGCTAATCCAGCCCACGACCTTTTTTTCGACGCCTCCTTTGATGTAGGGTATGCAGGCCGCCCCTCCTCCCTACTACCACCGGGAGTCCGCTTCCGTCAACTGCTCCATTCTCTTTCCTTCCGCTTTCCTAAAACCTTCTTGACAACTTGGGGTACAGCTCCGCCTTGGCTCCGTCCCCGGATCTGCCTGCTCCGTGACCTTTGTCAATTTCCCAAGGATGGTACCCCTACACTTGTTTATCGTCGGGCATTTGCTGCTCTATGTGCAGAAATGACGGACGCCACATTTATTTACACCGACGGCTCGAAAACATCGTTAGGTGTAGGGAGTGCCTATATTGTTGGCGACACCCCAAATCGCTTTCGGCTTCCCGACCAGTGTTCGGTTTATACTGCGGAGCTTTACGCTGTTCTCCAGGCTGTCCACTACATCCGCCGCCATCAGCGGATACAGTACGTTATCTGCTCAGATTCTCTCAGCTCTCTCCTCAGTCTCCAAGCTCTTTACCCTGTGCACCCTCTGGTCCACCGGATTCAGGACTGTCTGCGCTTGCTTCACCTGAGGGGCGTCTCGGTGGCGTTCCTCTGGCTCCCGGGACACGCTGGTATCTGTGGGAATGAGGCGGCCGATATAGCGGCCAAGGCCGCAGTCTCTCTTCCTCGGCCAGCTATTCAGTCGCTTCCCTTCACCGATCTTCGGAACGATTTATGTCGCCATGTTGCTCAATTATGGCATGCCCATTGGTCGGCACTTCCCTGTAATAAATTGCGGGAAGTGAAAGCCCTTCCTTGCGCTTGGACCTCTTCCTCCCGAACGCGTCGTCGGGAGGAGGTAATTTTAGCTAGACTCCGGATAGGGCATTGTCGTTTTAGCCATCGACATCTTTTAAGCGGCGATCCTCCCCCACTCTGTCCCCACTGCTCTCAGCTGTGGACGGTAAGACACCTTTTAATTGAATGCCCCTATTTTAATCCGTTACGCTCCCGTCTACAGCTATCGCCTGATCTATCGTCGATTTTAGCAGATGACACGCGCTCCGCCGACCGCGTTCTCCAGTTTATTAGTGACAGTGAAATGGCGTCAGTCATTTGAACCTTTTTTGGGGACAATCACCCCCTTTCTGTAGTGGATTTTTAAGCATTCTTCTATTTTTAGTTTCTCAACTTTTCTGACTTTGTTCCCATTGCTGCTGGTTTTAAAATTCGGTTTTTTACTGTCTTAAGTCACGGGCTGGGCTCTAATGACCTTAGCAGTTTTGCGCCCTAAAACCCCAAAAAAAAAAAAAAAATCCTCCAATACGGCAGTCTCAAGTAGCACTTGAAGAATGCAACGAGTTACGTGGCTGAAATATTGTGCCAGAGCAACACAAACATCCGGCAGTAGACCCGATTCTTCAACATGTCAAGATCTCACTGGGAAAGCCTAAAGAGTTAAAACAGCTCGCCGAATTACTGTCTCCTCTTCCCACCCATGGCGGTTCATCTCCTGCATCGGTGATCCAAGTCAGGGCTAAAAATTGCAGTTCGCATCTGATCCCTTCTATCTGAAATGGAGTCCTTACCTTTACCACCTATACTAGAGATCCAGTTGCGTACACCCTCATGGTGTACACCTAGGCTGCGGCATCACCTGGACTTTTCCAATGGCCCAAAGGACTTGGTTCACCCTGCGGCTCTCTGCTGTCACTTGCTCTCGATTCTTGACACGTACTGAGGTTCTGAGCACTATGTGACTTAACTTCTGAGGTCATCAGTCCATGTACTGAGGCCTTGAAGTGGGTTACACCGATGGCACGATGGTTGATGGTCACGTCAGCTTCGTGTATGTCCATGGAGGTCATATTGAACAGCATTTCTTACCTGATGACTGCAGTGTTTCCACTGAGGTTCTAGTGGCTAAATCTGATGCTCTTGAGTACATCCGTTCATGCACTAGGGAGTTTTCTTCTGTGTACTTATTCCTTGAGCAGCCTAAAAGCTATCGACCAGTGCTACCCTCGTCATCATTTGCATTCAAGAGTCCATCTATGCCGTGGAATGGTCTGGTCATTCAGTGGTGTTTGTGTTTACCCAAAGACACATTAGAATCCCAGGCTAGAATCTTACCGACAGGCTGGCCAAACAGGCTACGCGGTAACTACTTGTGGAGTTGGGTATCTCTGAAACTGACCTGCATTCTTTCTTATGCCACAGGGTTTTTTGGCTTTGGGAGATGGAATGGTATAACAGTATGCACAACAAACTGTGTGTCATTAAGGAGACCACGAATGTGTGGAAGTCTTCCATACAGTCCTCTCACACGGAATCAGTTGTCCTCTGCTGGCTCTGCATTGGCCAAATATGGCTAACGCATAGTTACCTCCTCCACTGTGAGGACCCACCTCAGCGTGGCTGTGGCTCACAAATGGTCATCCACCTGTTGCTGGACTGCCCACTTTCAGCCACTCTGCGGCAGACTTAAATTTCCCAGCACCCTACCTTTGGCGTTGGGTGACAATGCCTCAGCAGCAGCTTTAGTTTTATATTTTATGAGGGTGGGTTTTATCATTTGATCGAAGTTTCAGTGTATGTCTTTTGTCCCTCTGTGTCCTCCACCTTAGTGCTTTTAGGGTGGAAGTTTTCATGTGTTGCAGAGTGGCTGCCTGCTCCTTTTTTTTCTCTGTATGCCAGCCATGGTAATCTGCTCCCTTGTTTTGATCTCTTGTATATGTTTCTTGCGTCTCTCTCTGTGATTTTCTTGTTTGATTTTGTCCATTTTAGTGTTTGTTGACCTTGTCATTATTGTGGTTTTCTCCTTCCTTCCAGCTGTGTTATGTATGTCTCGATTATTTTACTCCCACCCTTATGGAAATATTGTAATCAGAATGAGGGACCGATGACCTAGCAGGTTTGGTCCCCCCCCATGTTGTAAACCAACCAACCAATTAATTACTGACTGCAGCAGTGTTTCTGGAACGATTGCCAAACAGGCATTTGCCTTGGAAGTATGGAGCTCTGTTGTGCATCGGTATTCTGCAGGTGTTCACTGGGTAAACACTGCTTTGTTTGCTGTGCATCCCAACTGCGACTTACGGTGTGTACAGGCCCGGCAGGACATGAGGAGAAAAAAAGAGCATATTTTTCGACAGGATTTTCCCCGAATGCTTTTGTTCAGGGATTACTGTAACATCTGATCTGTTAGCTGCAGGGCTCGAGGAGACACCAGCGTTGGCAGCCGTTTATCAGGCTCTCACTTGTGTAACCCGACTCCTGACTGTGTGCTGTGGCATTCTGTGCAGTCAAGAGGACAGAGCTTGCTTTGCGATCGAACGATTTTTAACAGCATAATTACATGTGGTGGTTGTTTCATGATGGTATTTCTTGCACAACTGGAATGAAAAAAAGCGATAGATTTAATTATTTTTTTGCAAGACCTGCATCTTCACAAACAGCAGAGAATGATAAGCAAGAGAAATCTAACCCCTGCAAACTGAATTTTTTTTATAAAGAAACAATAAACCCTCGAATTTTTTGCCAAGAGATCCTTGCTTTTCACCACAGAGCTGCCAATTTCCAGGTAGGGGTAGGGATAGGTGGGGACGATTCAGTGGGCTAATTCATAAATTTAAGTAGTAAATCAAATTGATGAGAGTGAGAGGTGGCTATTCAAATAACTCAGGCCTGAAAGTGTACCTGATCCAGCGAGGGGGAGGGAGTGCGTTGGAGGTTTCCTGATGGCCGTCCCTTGGTGTCAGCCATCCATGATCGTCTCGCTGATCTTCACCATGCTGCTTGTTCTGTTGACTTCCCTTGGGTCCCTGGCCATGTGAGTATCACAGGTAATGAGCTTGCTAATTGTTTGGCTTGGGTAGCAGTCACTTACGCCCCCCTTCTCTGTAACCCCTCTTGCAGTGGATTTAAGGCTTCACATCAAATCCCACTTTACCCAATCATTGGCTAACTCTTGGGAGGCTACCTCCCTGTCTAATAAATTAAGGTGACACCTGTCCCATGACGTTCTTCCTTCCACCTCTCCTGAAAGGCCTCAACCACCCTGTGTCCACTCTGCATCAGCCATACCAGGCTGACCCATGGTTTTCTTTTGCGTTATGAGTCACCCCCACTTTGTGGTTGTGGAAGCTTTCAGTCAGTAACCCACATTTTAGTGGGATGTCCGATTGTTTTTGCTGAGTGTACTAAGTACAAACTTCTCCGCACGTTACCTTTAATATTGGCAGACGATTTCTGGATGGTCGAACTGGTTCTGTTTCCTCTGTGAAAGTAGTTTTTATTCTCAGTTTTAAGGATTTTAATCTCACTCTGGACTTGGGGCAGGGTGGTGAGGGTTGGGGTGTCCCCACTGTAAGCTGTATTTGGAGAATTTCTGGCTCCCCTCCTTGGCTAAGAGCCTCTTTTCTCCTCCATTTCCTGTTTTTATTACTTTATAATTGGTTAGTCTTTTACAATGCACACTTCTACATTCTAACAGTTGAACGCTTCTCAATAGCACTTGGTCTTGCCTGTACTCCATCAGAGGTGGGATATTTCCTGCCTCTAGCATAGCCTTGGGGTTGCTCTCTTGCTGACTTCCCCATTTTGTTTTTACCATGACAACATGAGTGCACTTTTACATTTTTAGCCTTTTACCTTTTATTCTGACTTTTCTGAGATGTAAAACTGTCTAAATGGACCAAATTTGAAACAAGGGACTGGTTATCTTGCTCTTTGGTCCCTTCAACCCCAATCAAGAAACCAACCGGGCTGTGGCTGGGTGGTGCCCATGGGCAGAGCCCTTGATCTGAGTGGGTAGCATCAGGGTGGATGATCTGCAATGAAGCAGACTGTCATCTCATCCTGGTTACTGTACGGCACCAGTAGTCCCTAAGAAGGGCAAGGTCAAGTACAATGCTGACAGATTTGACCCTAAATCGTTTCCCTCCCTCGCTACACCATGGGAGGAATGTAGGTCTACAGAATGGACAGAGCAATATTCGCCTAAGTTTTTAGTCTGTAGCAGAACTGATGAAGACTCTTTTCTACCTATGAAGCTTAAATTTTTTTGAACATTTTGATAAGTTTGGGGAAGTGACAACACTGTCAAAGATGAGAAGTGGTCCGGCCTGATTCAGACAGCATCCTCAGCTCAATCTCACAAGTTACTCACTTGTGACAGGCAGGGTGATATTCCTGTTTCCATCACTCCCCAAAAAAACCTCAACATGGTCCAGAGGATTATTTTCCATCGTGACCACCTCCTGCAGTCTGATGAGTACCATGTCAATCTAGATGGGTGGTGCGTTCATTTCATCTGACGCTCTTACAGGGGACCCAAAGACAACAGGGTTGCTGCAGGTGCCTTCATCTTGGCCTCCCTCCCCCCCCCCCCCCCCCCAGGAGGCCCACGGTTCATTTGTGAGTTCGTGCATGGCGCACACAGGGCCCTGAGCTATTGCAGGTCATTCTTCATTCCCTAGCTGCTTTTTCTTCTGTGTCCCTTCCCTCCATATCCCCACTCCTTCCCCATTGCTACCTCCTTCCCCTCTGTGTTCTGCTTTGTCGACCTGGCTATTCCCCTGGTTTCTATATTGTTTGCAATTTTGTTTCTTTCACCCTTTCGGCATTTTGGTCCCCACTTGAGGTTTGACCCCCACTTCAAAATTTCGTGTTTTTTAGTGTGAGCTGTATGGGGATAACTCCCTCCCCAGCATCTACAATGTGGATTCCTCTCCTCTCCCTCCCATGGGTGTGATTGCCAGTTGGCATGTGCCTTACTACCCTCTGCTGGGATCTCTATCTGCACTCACTGGACTGCGTGCCGTGTCTTTCCTCCCATACCCACCATTTGATGGTGCCTGGACCACAGATTAGGACCGCTCTCTTCCAGGGTCCTAAGGTCTCTGTTGCTCCTATGGTTTACCAGCGTCTTGTATGTGCCAACCTTACAGAGGTCCAGGGTGCCACCATCCTTTACACAGATGATTCTAACACTACTGATAAGGTGGGACATGATTTCAAACAGTTTTGAGTACCATTTGTTGCCAGGACCATGTAGTGTATTTACAGCAGAGCTTCTAGCCACTTACAGGACCCTACGTTTTGTTTCTCTGGCCTGTCTCGATAGTGTTTTAATTTGTTCAGACTCCATGAGCAGCCTTCAGGCTATCGATCGATGCTACTCTCGTCAACCTTCTCTCTGCCCTTGAGCGTGTCACCTGTCCAGTCGTCTTCCTATGGATCCTGAGTCGTGTGGTAATGCCAGGGTATGAATTGGCTGACCGTTTGGCTAGAGTAGTGGATACTTAATCTTCTTTTCCTTTCATGATTCCAGCTGCGGATATCCGGATCTATGTAAAATCTCTCTCTCTCTCTCTCTCTCTCTGCCCAACAGTGGAATGCCATCTGGAGCGCTACTGCTCATAGTAATAAACTCCGCAAAATCAAGGAGTCTACTGCAGTTTGGGGCACTTCATTCCACCCACTTTCATTTCGAGATGTAAGTTTCTCCTTTGGTGTTGGCTCAGGGGCGGGTTGGTTGTGAGTGGGTCTGTGACCCCATGACTGCCCCCCCCCCCCCACACTTTTTCAGGTTTTAGATTTGGTCTCCGCTTCTATGAATTATGCTATGTGTGTTTAATGTTGATTCTTTTATAATTAGACTCCTCTGATCGAATCCTTTCGCTTTTAGCAGACTCTTTCTTACGTAACCCCCTTTAGAATTGCGAGTCTGATGACCTTGCTGTTTGGTCCCATACTCTCTCAATCAATCAATCTGGGGCTCCAGGATACATTTGCCCCTTGATTGCAATGGGAAAATCTCCTTCCATTGCTCCCACTACTTTGGGAGCAGCCTCTCCCCCCCCTCCAGATGCAGGGGGGCCATCAGCCCCCCCCCCCCCGCAGCTGGAAAAGGAACAGCCTCTTCCTGCTTGTTTTGTGTGGAAGGGGTCCTTTGGAACCCTTTCACCCTTTGAGTTTTTCATTGCCTGAAAAGGTCAAGGTGACGGATTACTGCTGTGATGTTAAACCATATCTGGTGCTTTAAGTGCTGTAGATTCGGACACGTGGCTTCTCACTGCACTTCCAGCGCCACATGTCAAGACTGCGTATGTCCACTGGTATCCAGATACCCCCTGTGCGCCTCCTTCCACTTTTATCAACTGTGGAGAGCAGCAGTCCCCCTGCTCGCCAGACTGCACAGTACTCCAAAAGGAGTGGAAAATCACGGAGTAAAAGAACCTGGACTGGTTGACTCACCAAGAAGCTAAATGTAGACTTGAAAGATTACAACCCATTTGGTTGATGTCCACATACACTGCAGCTACATTACCATCGTCATCACAAGTGCGATTTGTACCACACCCTGTGCCTCGAAAAGTGGTCCCTCTGGGGCTCCAGGATGCATTTGCCCCTTGATTGCAGTGGGAAAATCTCCTTCCATTGCTCCCACTACTTTGGGAGCAGCCTCTCCCCCCCCCCAAATGCAGGGGGGCCATCAGCCCCCCCCACGCAGCTGGAGAAGGAACAGCCTCTTCCTGCTTGTTTTGTGTGGAAGGGGTCCTTTGGAACCCTTTCACCCTCGGTCTCCACTAATGCCACAGCAGATGTTCGCCAGTGGCTAAAGGTGCCAAAAGTTGCTGGAATAAGAGCTTCATGGACTTCCTCAGTGCCTGAAGCTACTTAAAAGTAACAGGCCAAGCAAGCCCCTAAAGAGAATTGGGAGGGCAAGAAAGCAAAGAAGTCTGCTAAGACCACCACCACTCCCTACCAATTCTGCACCTGCAGATGAGTTGGAGACCTCAGTGTCCCCCTGAGGACCTAGATCTGACTGATGTCTCATCCACAATAGGAATGGATACAAATAATCGATGGTGTAACCTGTCTCCTTGCATGCTTCATGCCTTCCCAGCCTCATGACATCATCCAGTGGAATTACTGAAGTTTTTTCCACCACCTGGCTGAGCTACAGCAACTGTTAAGCTTTACACCAGGTTTCTGAATTGCCCTCCAGGAAACCTGGTTCCTGGCAATGTGGATCCCTGCCCTCCACAGCTATAGGGGATAATACAAGAACCATAGCAACTATTATGGTGTCAGGTGGAGTTTGTCTGTCCTCATCTCATTATGCAGCGAACCTGGGCCCCTTCAAACCCCTCTTGAAGCTGTAGCTGTCAGGATAAGGATGATGTAGGAAATAAGTCTGGAATGTATGTCTTCCTCCAGATGGCGCAGTACCCCTGAAAACATTGGTTTCATTAATTCAGCGCCACCCTAAACCTTTCATAATTTTGGGATATTTTAATGCCCATAACCCCTTATGTGGCCCCATGGTTACTGCCTGAGGTACAGATGTCGACACTTTCCTGTCTCAAATCGACCTCTGCCTCTTGAATACTGCCCCCCCCCCCCCCCCACACACACACACACACTTCAGTGTGGGTCATGGCACTTACTCGGCCATAGATTTATCCCTCTGCAGCCCACTACTTCTCCCATCTGTCCACTGGAGAGCCCATGATGACTTGTGTGATAGTGACCACTTTCCCATCTTCCTGTCACTCCCCCAGCGCCATTCCCCTGGACGTCTATCAAGATGGGCTTCAGACAAGGCAGACTGGGAAGCTTTCACCTCTGCTGTCACTGCTGAATCTCCACAACATGGTACCATTGGTGTCATAGTTGAGCAAGTCACTAGAACGGTCGTTTCTGCTGCGGAAAACACGATCCCTTGTTCATCAGTGCCCCAGCGAAAGTTAGTACCTTGGTGTTCGTCGTAAATCGCTGAGGCCATTAAAGAGCGTTAGCGAGCTCTACAGCAACATAGTGGCGTCCTACCCTGGAGCACCTAACAGCTTTTAAATGGCTCCATTCCCGCATTCACCAGCTTATAAAAAATCAGAAACAGGAGTGTTGGGAGAGGTATGTCTCGGTCTTTGGGTGCCATATATCACATTTCCAAGTCTGGACCAAAATCAGACGTGTTACTGGCATTAACATTAATGGCATGTTATCGACAGCCTCAAACGCAATTGCAGAGCACTTTGCTGAGCACTATGCTCGAGCCTCCACTTTGGAAAATTATCCCCCAGCATTGCACATCCTCAAACAGCAGATTGAAAGGAAAGCACTCTTTCAATGAACGTCAGTTATCCCTATAATGCTCCATTTAGAGTGGGAGCTCCTCAATGTCCTTGCACACTGCCCCAACACAGCTCCTGGGCCAGATCAGATCCACAGTCAGATGATCAAACATCTCTCGTCTGACTACAAACATCTAGTCATCTTCAACTGGATCTGGTGTGACAGCATCTTCCCATCGCAATAGTAAGAGAGCGTCATTATTCCAGTGCTCAAACCTGGTGAAAACCTGCTTGATGTGGATAGCTGTCGGCCCATTAGCCTTACCAACGTTCTTTGTAAGTTGTCAGAATGTATGATAAGTCAGCGGTTGTGTTGGGTCCTGGAGTCACGTGGCCTATTGGCTCCATGCCACAGCTGTTTCTCTGGGGGGGGGGGGGGGGGGGGGGTCTCTCTTCCACTGATAATATAATTTCCCTAAAGTCTGCCATCTGAATAGCCTTTTCCTGACGCTAACAATGGGTTACCGTATTTTTTGATTTACGAAAAGCTTAAGACACGACATGGCGACATAATAACCATGCCACATTATATGAGTGATATCTCCAGGGCCTGCTCCCGACTTTTATCCAAAATTTCGTATCTCTCCATACTTTCGGTGTCAAAGTTGATGCCTCCCATAGTCTCCCCCAACCCCATATCTAGGAGAATGGGGTCCCTCAGGACTCTGTATTTTGTGTGTGTGTGTGTGTGTGTCTGTCTGTCTGTCTGTCTGTCTGTCTATTTTTTGTGGCTATTAACGGTCTAGCGGCAGCTGTCGAGCCATCAGTCTCACCTTCTCTGTATGCGGACGACTTCTGTATTTCGTACTGCTCCTCTAGTACTGGTGTCACTGAGCGGCGCCAACAGGCAGCCATCCACAAAGTGCACTCATGAGCTCTAGCCCACAGTTTCCAGTTTTCGGCCTCAGTCTTGTTATGCACTTCTGTTGGCGTCGTACTGTTCATATGGTACCAGACCTTTACCTTACTGACGATCGCCTAACTTTTGCGTGATGATCCACCCCCACTATGTGGGTGTGGAGCCTTCCAGTCAGTGGCCCACATTTTGGTTGAATGCCCCCTTCTTTTGGCTCTGCGTGCTAAGTACAGACTCCCCCACACTTTACCTTTGATGTAGGCTGACGATTCCCGGATGGTCTCTCTCGTTCTCGATTTCCTCTGGGAAAGTGGTTTTTATTCTCAGTTTTAAGGTTTTTAATCTCTCCCTGGTGTTGGGGCAGGGCGGTGAGTGTTTGGGTGTCTCCCACTGTAAGCAGTGTTCGGAGATTCCCGATTCACCTCCATGACCGAAATTCTCTTTTCTTCCCCTTTTACCGTTTTTACCCTTTTTTTAAGGCTTGGTTAGTCTTTCTATTCCCATACGTACTTTCTACATTCTAGCAGTTGTACCTTTTACGTCACAGGTGGTCTTGCCTATGCTGCTTCAGCATAGTGTTGGGTTCGTTCTCTTGCCGACTTCCCTCATTTTGTTTTTTACCAATGACATGACTGCCCTTTTACGTTTTTACCTTTTTCCGTTTTATTGTTCTTACTTTACTGAGATGTCCCATTAGCGGAATGGAGCATATTTGAAACAAGGGACTGATGATGACCTTGCTGTTTGGTCCCTTAAACCTCAAACAACCAACCAACCAACCAACGATCACCTCACAGTGGTGGAGAAATGTCGAGTCTTAGGACTGGTTTTCGACACCCGATTGACTTGGGTGCCTCGCCTTCGTCACCTTAAAAGGAAGTGCTGGCATCACCTCAATGCCCTCTGCTGCCTGAGCAACACCAACTGGGGTGCAGTTCGCTCTACGCTGCTGCAGCTCTACAGAGCCCTTTTTCAATCCTGCCTTGACTATAGGAGCCTTGTTTATGGTTTAGTGGCGCCGTAAGCATTGAATTTACTCGACCCAGTGCACCACTGTGGACGCCGGAGTCCCTCCATTGAAAGTTAGGTGTAAAAAAACTGCTCGCCAGTTACGTTGCACACATTCGTAGTTCTCATGAGCATATGATTTACTGTCTCCTTGTCCCATCCAAGGTGGTTCATCTCCTGCGTCGGAGGTCCAGGTCAGGGCTTAAGATTGCGGTTCACATCTGATCTCTTCTGTCTGGAGTCTGTCTTTACCACCTATACTTGAGGTCCATTCATGTACACCTCCATGGTGTACACTTAGGCCGAAGCTATTCCTCGAAGTTTCACAAAGCCCAAAGGACTCGGTTAACCCTGTCTCTCTCTGCTGCCATTTCTTCTCGATTCTTGACGTGTACTGGGACCATGAAATGTTTTACACTGACAGCTCGATGGCAGATGGTCATGTTGGCTCCGCATTTGTTCTTGGAGTGCATATTAAACAACACTCCTTGCCAGATGGCTGCAGTGTTTCACTGTAGAGCTGGGGGCCATACCTCGTGCTCTTGAGCACATCCACACATGGCCCTGGCGAGTTATTTCTCCTGTGTACTGTAAGCAGCCTACAAGCTAGCGACCAGTGCTACCCCTGCCATCCTTTGGCAGCGTCCATTCAAGAGTCCATCTATGCCATGGAATGGTCCAGTCGTTCTGTGGTGTTTGTTGACCCCAGGCCACTTTGGAATCCCAGGAAATGAACTTGCCGACAGGCTGCACAAACAGGCTACAGGGAAACTGCTTCTGGAGGTTTCATCTCTGTAGCTGATCTGTGATTACGCCGAAAGGATTTTCAGCTTTGAAAGATGAAATGGCATAATCTCAGTATGCACAACAAACTGCATGTCGTTAATGTGTGGAAGACCTCCATGTTGGCCTCTCCCAGGGACTTTGTGGTTCTCTGCCGGCTCCATATTGACCGTATGTGGCTTTCACATGGCTACCTCCTCCGTCGGGAGGACCCACCTCTGTGTCACTGTGGCTCACATATGACTTGTCGAAATCTTGCTGGACTTCCCACTTGCCAATGCTCTGCGGCGGACGTTTAAACTTCCCAACACCCTACCTCCAGTGTTGAGTGACAATGCCTCAACAGATTTAGTTTTGTTTTATTCGTGAGGGTTTTTATTGTAACATCTAAGGAAGGGGCATTTAGCCTTCTCTGAGGCCACCACCCTCCCTCCATTTTAACTCTGTCGCACTTTCTTTGCATTTGTTTGTCTTGGTGGTCGTCTTTTCCCTCCATGTGTTCATCTCGCCTTGACTCTTCGGGGTGGACGTTTTAATGTGTTGCAGAGTGACTGGCTCATGCTCTTTTATTATTGTGATCAGCCAGCCCTGACCATCTGCTCTGTGGTTTTAATACCTTCTTCTACTTTTCCTTGAGGCGTGTTCTGTTTTTATTCGTTTCACTCTTTTTCTTTTTAGGTGTTGTGTTGGGTGTTTTTGTACCTTGAGCTTTGCTTCTGTCAGGAAAAAGGACTGATGGCCCTGTAGTTTGGATCCTTTATACCCCAACTAACCAACCAATTACTCCCTGTATTTTACCACCGCTATCTTCATACTTTCAAAGAGTACTCCAGTCAACATTCTCAAAAGCATTCTTTGTCTACGAATGCTATAAATGTATGGCCTTTCCTTAAACTGTATTCTAAAACATGTCGCAGGCTCAGTATTATGTTACGTGTTCCCACATTTCTTCGGAATCAAATCTGATCTTCCCCCGATGTCAGCTTATGCCTTTTTTTTCCTTCTGTAGAGAATTCGTTTTAGTATTTTGCAGTTCCAACTCACTAAACAGATAGTTCGGTAATATTCACACCTGTCAGCACTTGTTTTCTTTGGGACTGTTATTACATTCTTCTTGAAGTATTTCGCCTGTCTTGTGCATTTTGCTCACCAGCCAGTATAGTTTTGTCAAGGCTGGCTCTCCCAAAGCTACTTGTAGTTCTGACGGAATGTCGTCTATACAAAGCAAACTGCATTGCAGATGCCTGCTGAAATGCCAGAGAAAGAGCATCTGACGGCTGTAACGAAACACCTGGTACATCCAGGAACAAGTCCACGGGAAGAGAGATCGAAATCAGTCTGAAACGTGTGGCGAGACTAAAAAAAATTTAATTCATTAGAACTTGAGAACTTAGTGTGGGTAAATTATGAAGAATGCTAGTGACTCAAACTACGTAAATTTGCTACTGAGGTACACACTAACCGTTTGGAGCAAAAGAATTATTTCCCTTATTTGCATTATATTTGGAAAAATATAGTTGCAGTATTTATGTTTATCTTCAAACCCTTTTTTATTCGCAGCGGTTTCTGCCCTGCAGCAAATCGCAGGCTTTTGTATACTCTATGGCGTTAAATGTTATCCACACGCTGCGAAAAGTGGCCAGAAAATTTAAAAATCATCCTGTTCTTCACCTCAAACATGAGCTGAAAATCGAACAATGCTTTCTTCATTAATCCCCCCCCCCCCTGCGGGTCCGGAGTAAGAATAGGCCCGAGGTAATCCTGCCTGTCGTAAGAGGCGACTAAAAGGAGTTTCAACCGTTTCGGCATTCCATGTGATGGTCCCTCTTGGGGTTTGACCTCCTTTTTTCAAAATTCTACAGAAGTACGAGCCTTTTGGGGAAGGACACCTTACGTGATGTATCACTGGTCCTCAGTGCACTAAGACCTTGGCACTCAGCATTGTAACGGCGTTGTAACCACACCCACTGTTCCTCAAATTGGGCCTAAACGCCTGATGGGTTGCACAAGTTACGCCCATAGTGCGAACCCATCTGCACCTACTATCATGATGGACTTTCCATGGCACCCGAAATCCAGCACAGTAGCCAGCCCGTTGTGGTGGGGTCGTCATGTACCCTCTAGGTTGTAGCCCCCTGACAACACAGGGATCGTACTGCCGATACCTGAGCTGCACCCTCCCCACGTCGGCCAAGGAGTAGATGCCCGTCTCCTTGGGGCATCGGGACCCCCAGCAACGGTCATCCTGCCAGGTGGCCCTTGCTGAGGCTGGGTGGTGCCCGTGGGGAGAGCCCCTGGTCGGAGTGGGTGGTATCGGGGCGGACGTTTCGCAGATGAAACGTCAACATGTATCAGGTCGCTCTGCGGCCGAGTTTTTTAAAAGAAAGGTATTGTCTCTGGTTCTGGTTCTCCTGCACTTCCCCCTTGGCCACTCCCTGGGAGGAAGGACAGGCCCGCTGGCTTGGGGCGAAGTACTTCCCCACTATTTAGTCTGTTCTCAGACCGATGGGGGGACGTTCGCCACCTCCAAGCCCATGTTCTTGGTCCAGCACATCGAGGACATCTTCGGGGAAATCGAGGCTCTCAGTAAAATGTGTTCAGGGTCCGTTCTTATAAAGACCACCTCCGCCACACAGTCGGCGGCGCTCCAGGCGTGCGACCGACTAGGGGACATCCCAGTGTCCATTGTCCCGCATCTGACACTGAATAGGACGCAGGGGGTTATTTTTCATCAGGACCTCCTGCTGCAATCTGATGAAGAGCTCAGGGCCAACCTGGAGCACCGAGGCGTGCATTTCGTCCGGCGAGTTCAGTGCGGCCCCAAAGACCGTCGCATCGACACTGGAGCCTTTATCCTCGCCTTCGAGGGGGACGTTCTCCCGGAGAAGGTAAAGGTGATGTGCTACCGGTGCGACGTGCGACCTTACGTCCCGCCTCTTATGTACTGCTTTCGGTGTTTGCGCTTTGGGCACATGTCGTCACGGTGTGAGGCTGAGCCCCTTTGTGGCGATTGTGGACGTCCTCTTCATGAGGAACATACATGCACCCCACCACCTCAGTGCGTCAATTGTCCTGGCATCCACTCGCCTAGATGTTTAGACTGCCCCGCGTATCAGAAGGAGAAGAAGATTCAAGAATTAAAAACTTTGGATCGTCTCTCTTCTTCTGAGGCCAGGAAGAAGTATGACCGCCTCCATCCCGTGACATTGACAACTTCGTTTGCCTTAGTCGTGTCCACTCCTTCCACAGTATCCTCACCCCTATCCTCCACCCCCTCACCCCATCCGGGGTCTATGCCTCCACCTCCCAAATCCCTCCCTTCCAAATCCTCCTCCCTCGCGGCCCCTGTCCCCTCTGCCCCAGGGGCCACCCTTCCTCCTCCTCCCCCTCCACCGCCTGAGAAGCGATCCTCTTCTCAGGCGTCCATCGGGGAAATGTTCCGGACCCTGGCTTCCGAGGTCTGGCGTTCCAAAACGGACCCCGCGTGTGAGGACCTTCTTCGGGTCCAGACCACCATCCCCGTGCCTCATCGGACTTCCAAGAAGGCCTCCAAGAAGTAGTCTTTATCCCCCTCTCCACCCCGGCGCGTTTCGTCTGACGCTCCATCCGTGAGTCGCTGCTCCCGGCCATCCTCAGTTTCGCCGGGACGCTCTGCTGCCAGGCGCTCAGCTGGCCTCTCGTCGGCGAATGATGCTGCCCCTCCTACGCAACCAAGGAAAGCGGCCGCCGCTGGCGATGACTCGATGGAACAGGATCCGCCTCCCGCCGGTTATAGCGTTGTTCCCTCGAAACCTGGCCCTCCGTGGCCGTCGAGGTGACCAGCTCTTCACCTGTTTCGCCCTCTTTTCTGACTAGCGATGGCTTTGTTACATTGGAACATAAGAGGTATTCGATCTAATCAGGAGGAATTAAAACTGCTCCTCCGCCTGCACTGTCCACTCGTCCTTGGTCTCCAGGAAACCAAGTTGCGCCCAACTGACTGTATTGCTTTTACCCACTATACCTTGGAGCGGTCTGACCTCACCCCTGTGGACGGTATTCCAGCTCATGGTGGGGTCATGTAGCTCGTTCAGGACGATGTCTATTACCATCCCATCCCATTGACCACCCCACTCCAAGCAATAGCTGTCCGTATTAATCTTTCAGCCTTTACATTTTCTGTTTGTACTGTCTACACTCCATCGTCATCCGCAGTTAGTCGGGCACCTGATTGTTTAGCTTCCTCCGCCGTTTTTATTGTTTGGCGACTTCAGTGCCCATCATCCCCTTTGGGGCTCTCCTGCATCCTGTCAGAGAGGCTCCCTCTTGGCGGATGTCTTCAACCATCTCAATCTTGTCTGCCTCAATACTGGCGCCCCGACTTTCCTCTCGGACTCTACTCATACCTACTCCCACTTGGACCTCTCAATCTGTTCTACCACTCATGCCCGTCGGTTCGAGTGGTATGTCCTTTCTGACACCTATTCGAGCGACCACTTCCCCTGTGTCGTTCGTCTCCTGCACCCCGTCCCCACGTCCTTAGAGCTGGAACATACCGAAAGCTGACTGGGGACTTTACTCCTCCCTGGCGACCTTTCTAGACCACGATTTTCTCAGTTGTGACAGTCAGGTCGAATACCTCACGGCTGTTATCATCAATGCTGACGAACGTTTCATTCCTTGTACTACCTCTTCTTCACGTCGCGTTTCCGTCACCTGGTGGAATGAGTCTTGTAGAGACGCTATCCGTGCTTGACGACGTGCTTTACGCACCTTTCGCCGCCATCCTACGTTGGCGAATTGTATTGGATACAAACGACTCAGAGCGCAATGCCGTAGAGTCATCAAAGACAGCAAAAAACCTTGTTGGGCCTCTTTCACCAGCTCCTTTAACAGTTTCACTCCTGTCGTCTGGGGTGGACTACGCCGGCTGTCGGGCATTAAGGCCCACTCCTCCGTACCTGGCCAGACTTCAGGTCATGAGGCCCTTGTTGATCCTGTGGATGTCTCCAATGCTTTCGGCCGCTTTTTCGCGGAGGTTTCAAGCTCCGCCCAGGAAAGAGGCAGAAGAGGCTCGGCAACCTTCCTTCCACTCGCTGAATCTGGAAAATTACACTACTGGAAATGGAAAAAAAACACATTGACACCGGTGTGTCAGACCCACCATACTTGCTCCGGACACTGCGAGAGGGCTCTACAAGCAATGATCACACGCACGGCACAGCGGACACACCAGGAACCGCGGTGTTGGCCGTCGAATGGCGCTAGCTGCGCAGCATTTGTGCACCGCTGCCGTCAGTGTCAGCCAGTTTGCCGTGGCATACGGAGATCCATCGCAGTCTTGAACACTGGTAGCATGCCGCGACAGCGTGGACGTGAACCGTATGTGCAGTTGACGGACTTTGAACGAGGGCGTATAGTGGGCATGCGGGAGGCCGGGTGGACGTACCGCCGAATTGCTCAACACGTGGGGCGTGAGGTCTCCATAGTACATCGATGTTGTCGCCAGTGGTCGGCGGAAGGTGCACGTGCCCGTCGACCTGGGACCGGACCGCAGCGACGCACGGATGCACGCCAAGACCGTAGGATCCTACGCAGTGCCGTAGGGGACCGCACCGCCACTTCCCAGCAAATTAGGGACACTGTTGCTCCTGGGGTATCGGCGAGGACCATTCGCAACCGTCTCCATGAAGCTGGGCTAGGGTCCCGCACACTGTTAGGCCGTCTTCCGCTCACGCCCCAACATCGTGCAGCCCGCCTGCAGTGGTGTCGCGACAGGCGTGAATGGAGGGACGAATGGAGACGTGTCGTCTTCAGCGATGAGAGTCGCTTCTGCCTTGGTGCCAATGATGGTCGTATGCGTGTTTGGCGCCGTGCAGGTGAGCGCCACAATCAGGACTGCATACGACCGAGGCACACAGGGCCAACAGCCGGCATCATGGTGTAGGGAGCGATCTCCTACACTGGCCGTACACCACTGGTGATCGTCGAGGGGACACTGAATAGTGCACGGTACATCCAAACCGTCATCGAACCCATCGTTCTACCATTCCTAGACCGGCAAGGGAACTTGCTGTTCCAACAGGACAATGCACGTCCGCATGTATCCCGTGCCACCCAACGTGCTCTAGAAGGTGTAAGTCAACTACCCTGGCCAGCAAGATCTCCGGATCTGTCCCCCATTGAGCATGTTTGGGACTGGATGAAGCGTCGTCTCACGCGGTCTGCACGTCCAGCACGAACGCTGGTCCAACTGAGGCGCCAGGTGGAAATGGCATGGCAAGCCGTTCCACAGGACTACATCCAGCATCTCTACGATCGTCTCCATGGGAGAATAGCAGCCTGCATTGCTGCGAAAGGTGGATATACACTGTACTAGTGCCGACATTGTGCATGCTCTGTTGCCTGTGTCTATGTGCCTGTGGTTCTGTCAGTGTGATCATGTTATGTATCTGACCCCAGAAATGTGTCAATAAAGTTTCCCCTTCCTGGGACAATGAATTGACGGTGTTCTTATTTCAATTTCCAGGAGTGTATAATGCCCCTTTACTATGCGGGAACTCGAACGTGCACTTGCACTGTCCCGGTCCTCTGCTCTGGGGTCAGACGCCATTCACGTTCAGATGCTGGCACACCTTTCTCCGGCAGGCAAAAGCTTCCTTCTTCATACCTACAATCGCGTCTGGACCGAAGGTAAGGTCCCCATGCGCTGGCGTGACGTCGTCGTTGTTCCTATACCCAAACCCGGGAAGGATAGACACCTTCCTTCTAGTTACCGCCCCATTTCTCTTACAAGCTGTGTCTGTAAGGTGATGGAGCGCATGGTTAACGCTCGGTTAGTTTGGATTCTTGAATCTCGACGGCTACTTACCAATGTTCAATGCGGCTTTCGTCGCCGCCACTCTGCTGTTGACCACCTTGTGACCTTGTCGACGTTCATCATGGACAACTTTTTGCGAAAGCGCCAAACGGTAGCCGTGTTCTTCGATTTGGAGAAGGCTTATGATACCTGTTGGAGAGGAGGTATCCTCCGCACTATGCACAGATGGGGTCTACGCGGTCGCCTGCTCCTTTTTATTGATTCCTTTTTAACAGATCGAAAGTTTAGGGTACGTGTGGGTTCCGTATTGTCAGACGTCTTCCTCCAGGAGAACGGAGTGCCTCAGGGCTCCATCTTGAGCGTAGCCCTTTTTGCCATAGCGATCAATCCAATTATGGATTGCATTCCACCTAATGTCTCAGGCTCTCTTTTTGTCGATGACTTCGCGATCTACTGCAGTGCCCAGAGAACATGCCTCCTGGAGTGCTGCCTTCAGCGTTGTCTAGACAGCCTATACTCATGGAGTGTGGCAAATGGCTTCCAGTTCTCTGAAGAGAAGACAGTTTGCATCAACTTTTGGCGATATAAAGCGTTCCTTCTGCCATCCTTACATCTCGGTCCCGTTGTTCTCCCATTCGTGGAAACAACTAAGTTTCTAAGGCTCACACTGGACAGGAAACTTTGTTGGTCTCCGCACGTCTCTTATTTGGCTGCCCGTTGTACACATTCCCTTAATGTCCTCAGAGTTCTTAGTGGTTCATCTCGGGGAGTGGATCGCACTGTCCTGCTTCTCTTGTATTGGTCCATAGTCCGATCAAAGCCGTATTATGGGAGCCTCGTCTACTTGTCTGCTCGGCCATCCCTCTTACGCAGTCTCAACTCCAGCCACCATTGGGGGTTAAGTCTTGCGACCGGAGCATTCTACACTAGTCCCGTTGAGTCTTTATGCTGAAGCTGCCGAATTACCATTGACCTACCGGCGCGACGTACTGCTTTGTTGGTATGCCTGCCGGCTGTTGTCAATGCCCGACCACCCCTCTTATCAGTCCTATTTCTCGACCGTCAGTATGGGTTGTCTGCCCTGCTGCCCCCTGGAGTCCGCTTTTGTCGACTGCTTCAACAATTGGATTTTGCCCTCCCTACCACCTTCAGAGAGGGTGAGAGCCCGACACCACCCTGGCTCCAGGCTCCAGTTCATATTTATCTAGACCTCAGCTCGCTCCCGAAGGAGGGTACTCTGGCTGCAGTGTATTGCTCACGGTTTGTCGAACTTCGTGCACGACTTGCCAGTCACACCTTTATTTACACTGATGGCTCCAAAACTGACGATGGTGTCGGCTGTGCCTTTGTCATCGGGGCCGTCACCTTTAAATACCGGCTCCTCGACCAGTGTTCTAGCTTTATGGCCGAGCTTTTTGCTCTCCATCAGGCCGTTCAGTATGCCTGCCGCCACTGCCATTCATTGTATGTACTCTGCTTTGATTCACTCAGTGCTCTTCAGAGCCTTGGAGCTCCGTATCCGGTCCATCCCTTGGTGCAACGGATCCAGCAGTCCCTCCATTCAGGTGCTGACGATGGCTCTCCTGTCAGCTTTCTGTGGGTTCCTGGCCATGTAGGAGTGCCTGGGACCTGGGAATGAGGCTGCTGATGCTGCAGCCAAGGCTGCAGTGCTCCTGCCTCGGCCAGCCTCCCATTGTGTCCCGTCAACTGACGTTAGTGGGGTTGTTTGTAAGAGGCTTGTGTCCTTGTGGTGGGATACTTGGTCATCACTTCAAGGAAACAAGCTCCGGGCAGTAAAACCGTTCCCAACAGTTTGGACAACCTCCTCCCGACCATCTCGGTGAGAAGAGGTCCTTCTGACCACGTTGCGGATTGGGCATTGCCGGCTTAGCCACCGCTACCTGCTCTCCGGTGACCCAGCCCCGCAGTGCCCTTGTGGTCATGCATTAACAGTGCGCCATGTTTTATTGTCGTGTCCCCGTTTTAGTCAATCTCGTGTTGTCCTGTCTCTTGCCATCTACTTTACAGGATATTTTAGCTGATGACTCTCGAGCAGCTGCTCGTGTACTTCGTTTCATTACTTAGACTGGCATGTCCAACGACATCTAACCCTTTCACTTATTTTATCTGCATCTTTGTAAGAACTTGCTGGTGTCCACCCCTCCCTTGAGTTTTACTAGATTCTATGTGCTCTAACAATTGTGACTGGGCGCTAATGACCTCAGTAGTTCAGCGCCCTTAAACCCCCCCCAAAAAAAATTCATTAATCGCATTAACCTAGTGGCATCGTTGTCGGTAAACTCAAAGAAAGTAAGTAAACGCTTACCACGGGTCTTCTTCGAACGCTCAGCTAAGACTGTTCAAATAAACAGTTATAGAATCAAATAGTTCAGCAACTGACGCTGTAGTCCAGTGAAACTGTCAGAAAAAAAGCATGTACCTTGCAAAAGGTGGGGTAGATTTTATTTTTTAACTCGTTCATATTGTTGGAAAGGTTAGAAAAAGAAGTTTTGTCAACAAAATTTCTCTTGGGAAAACTTTCTGCAATCAAACTTCGAAAATTTCGGACTTCTTCAGTTTTTCAAAATGTTTCATTTGCTCCTATCGCTTTGACGTCTATGCTCTTTTTTAAAGAGCACAAAATTATCTACAAATTTGATTCTTGCCATTTTTTTCTACTCCCAGTATCTAAGGCGCTACAGCGCGTCAAGAAATACCATTTTTTTTAAATTTCAAGCAAAGAATAGTTGGTGACAATTTCCACGATGTAAAGTTCCGTAGAAAAGATAGTTGACTCTCCTTTCTGCGTTCAATTCTGTAAAAGCTGAGAGCACTAAAATTACCCCTGTTGATCCTTTAACTCTTTTCCAAAGGATTTGTTTAATGAAACAAAGTGAAGGAGAGTTAAGTCTTTCTGAAATATGAATTTGCTCCTTACCCAATGTCCCTATTCTCAGAAAAAGGCATGCGAAAAGGAACAAAATCTTCATTCTACAATGCCTTCGTTCCAGTGGAAGATGTGAAGTCAGGTGGACCGAGTAAATTTTTTGTAATTGATGGATCGTACCTTATCCACAAAGTGACTTGGACTCGAAATGTTTGCTTCAAGTCAGTAGCCCAAAGCTATGTTTCTTACCTGCAACGTCATTTTGGATCTCAATTTGCTATTGTATATGATGGGTATCCGTGTGAGGGAGACAAATGTAGCACAGAGTGCTGAGAGGATTCTTAGGTCCAAAAAACATTCTTCGGTTGACGTTGTAGTTGAATCAGAGATGGTGAACCAAGTCCCTCAGGACAAGTTCTTGTACAACGAACGAAACAAGATGCGTTTGATCACACTTCTTAAAATGGAATTTCTGGAGTGTAGCATTGAAGTGCACCAGGCATAAGAAGGTGCTGACGTTGTAATTGTAACATCTGCCATTTCAAGAACCAAAGATTTTGGAAGTGTTGTCATTGTAGGAGAAGATGTAGACCTGCTTATGCTCATGACCGGTTTGGGGCAAGGCATTGAAAACTTATTTTTCTTAAAGCCAGGAAGAGGAAATGCAGAAGACAAGTGGTTTTCCACTGCATTTTACAAGTTTTACAGTGAATATATTCTGTTCTCACGCCTTTAGCGGATGTGATACATCGGCTTTTTTTTTTGGTCAAGGAAAAACTAAGTGCTGCAATATTGTTGCGAAAAATGAACACCTAACCTCAGCGCTTTGCACGTCCAATAAACCACATGCTACCTGTGAAGAAATAACTGCAGGAGAACAGCTTACTATCGCATTGTATAGTGGTGTCAGCAGTTCCCACACACTAGACCATTCACGGTACCAGCTATTCGCCAAGTCTGCCACAAAAAGCAAACTGAATCTTGCACAGTTGCCACCTACACAAGATGCTGCACAACATCATTCGTTGCGGAGTTACCAACAACTCCAAAGTTGGATGGGAAACTGGGAACCTCCTGAGAAATGGGGCTGGAATCACAGTGACCACGGTCCAATACCAGTTATAATGAGCCAAGATTCAGCACCTGAGGCACTTCACATTGTTTCATGCTCATGCAAGCTGAACTGTGGCGGAGCGTGCTCCTGCAGAAAAGTGGGTTTGGAATGTTCATTTTGCAAGAAATGTATTGGGGTCAACTGTGAAAACGTGCCAAAATTTTTTATATGAAGACAGTGAAGATGTTATGGAGGATGTTGAGGAAACCGCTGACGAAACCAACGAACTCCCCCCCCCCCCCAGGGGGTCCACAACTCTTTTGTGGATACGTGCGTAGCGAGCACGGGACCCCGAGCTAATGTGGCCTTCCTTCCTTTCCGGGCTGCATACCTTCCCATTCCGCATCCTTCCCCATCCCTATCTTCGCCCCTCCTCCCCTCACCTCTGGCTCTTTCCTTCCCTTTCTCCCCATCTGGGAGTATGGTTTGTGCCTACGTCCGGAGACGGACGCTCGTAAATGTACTGCATTCTTTGCCTTCCTTGCTTTTATGTCTTCTTCCTTCCTTTGTCCTTCTGTCTTCTTCCTTCCTTTGTCCTTCTCTTTTCCTTACCTCTTCTCTTTTTCCTTTTCTCCGCTGCGGCGTTTGAGACCTCTCTTCCTTCCTTTCGCTTTCTCTTTCTTCCTCCCTGTGCGTGTCTGAAGGCCGACCCACGCCCTTCGTGCGTAGCCGGTGACGGGGTAACGCGTAATTCCCCGCCCCGGGTAGACAGGTAGGACACGTACGTACCCCCTGGTAACGGCCAGGCCCAGGGAGGGGTGATTACCCGAGCTGATACCTTCCGAAAATGCCGATTGGTCCCTCCGTCCGTTTGTCGGGAGATGTGACCTGAGGTGTGAACAATCACCTAAGGCGGGAGTGCCCTCAGAGAGGGCCCCCACAAGGGAGGAGCGCGCCATCGGAGACGCCGGTAATCATGGGGGATTCTTCCGCAATGGTTTCCTCACCTTCCACTAAGTCTGCTCACAAACGTAAGTATACTGAGTCTCAGCCACAGACGATTCTTCCATCGCTGCCACAGTTCCTTGTTGTTTCTCGGTCTGATGAAGGTCACGACTTCTCCACGGTCAACCCTTTCATTATTCAGAAAGGTGTCGACGCAATAGCAGGTCCTGTAAAGTCTTGTTCCAGATTACGGAATGGCACCCTGTTGTTAGAAACACACAGTGCCCTCCAGGCACAAAAATTGCTGCGTACTTCTCTGCTCCACACCTTCCCTGTCCGGGTGGAACCGCACCGTACCGTAAATTCCTCGCGTGGAGTCGTTTATACACGCTCCCTCGATGGATTGTCTGACGAAGAAATTCAGCACTATCTGTCTGACCAGGGCGTAACGGCAGTTCATAGAGTAATGAAACGGGTTGACACGAACATCATTCCAACCCGCACTGTCTTCTTGACATTTGACACAGTTCAACTCCCATCGCAAATCAAAGCAGGCTATGAGATAATTTCCGTTCGCCCTTACGTCCCAAACCCTACGCGTTGCTATCGATGTCAGCGGTTCAATCACACCAGCCAGTCCTGTTCCAATCCAGCCAAATGTGTTACGTGTGGCAAGGATGCCCATGAGGGTGCTTGTCCACCTCCATCCCCTCGCTGCATCAACTGTATGGGTGACCACGCTGCTTCCTCTCGAGATTGCCCCGTTTTTAAGGACGAGAAGCTCATCCAGGAAATAAGGGTGAAGGAAAAGGTGTCGACCTTTGCTGCTCGAAAATTATTCGCCAGTCGCAAGCCCACTGTGCCTCAGACAGGAAAATACAGCACTGTCCTTGCTTCTCCTCGGCCAACAAAGGAGGCGGCCACGCAGACTTGCGACCTCACCTTTAGTACCACGGTCGTCAGATCGGCCAGCGCAAAGATCGCTCGTTCAACCTCACCACTTTCGCCTGCCCACTCTATGGCTCACCCTTCGTCGGGTTCTGCTACATCTCGAGCCCAAAAGTCGGACGCCAAGTCTTCGAAAAAAGAGCATACTCGTGAAGAGTTTTTACGTACCGCAACTTCACAACCATCGGTTCCTTCTTCATCTAAACCACATTCTTCCAAGAAGGCTACAAAGAAACCCAGTTCCTCTCCTTCTCCGCCAAGGCGTGCCCCCTCTACAGCACCACCTGGCGGAAATCGCCCTCGGCCATCTTCTGTGTCGCCGAGGCGCACTGCTGGTGGCCGGTCAACCGGACGATCGCTGGTGGCAGGGACTGCTCCTGACCAACCTATGGATCAGGATCTTCTGCCTTCGGCTGAATGCCATTCCATGCTGTCGGTTGCTAGCTCCGAGCAGTCTTTGAGTTGACGGCAACTTTGGTCACATTCCTCCATTTTCTTTTCACCCCATGTCCATTATCCACTGGAATATCCGCGGCATTCGAGCCAATCGGGATGAATTGTCGGTCCTCTTACGCTCCTACTCGCCGGTCATCTTCTGTCTTCAGGAAACAAAGCTGCGTCCCCATGACCGCTTTGTTCTCCCTCACTTTGTCCGTCCGATATAACCTCCCCTCTGTTGAAGGCACTCCAGCCCATGGAGGACTCATGATTCTTCTCCATGATACTCTCCATTATCACCCAATCCCCTTAAACAGTTCCTTCCAAGCTGTCGCCGTCCGTCTTTCCCTTTCTGGATACACGTTCTCTCTTTGTACTGTATACATTCCATCATCCACACCAATGGCACGAGCTGATCTCCTTCATCTTCTTGGTCAGCTTCCACCCCCCTATTTGCTGGTTGAGGACTTCAATGCCCACCACCCGCTTTGGGGATCTCCCCATCCTTGTCCACGTGGCTCTCTATTGCTAGACGTCTTCCACCAAGCGGATCTAGTTTGCCTCAACACTGGGGTCCCCACATTTTTGTCTGCCTCCACGACAAATTTATCTCATTTGGACCTTGCGGTCGGTACTGTTCCGCTAGCTCGGCGCTTCGAATGGTTCGCCCTTGATGATACACACTCGAGTGACCACTTTCCATGTGTCCTTAGACTGCAGTCTCCACTGCCATATATGCGCTCGCGACGCTGGAAATTTGCCCAAGCCGATTGGACACTTTTTTCGTCTCTCGCGACATTCGATGACCGTCGCTTTCCCAGCGTCGACGATGAGGTCACACATATTACCGACGTTATTCTTACAGCTGCGGAACGTTCAATACCACGCACCTCCGAATTGCCCCGGCGCCCCCCAGTTCCTTGGTGGAACGAGGCATGCCGTGACGCACTACGTGAGCGGCGACGTGCTCCACGCAATTTCCGTCACCATCCTACTTTGGCCAACTGTATCCGCTATAAGCAGCTCCGTGCGCGATGCCGTCGCGTCATCCGCGATAGCAAGAAGGCAAGCTGGAAATTCTTTATTAGCTCATTTAACACCTTCACTCCCTCCTCGGAAGTTTGGAGTCGGCTTCGACGGTTCTCAGGCGCGCCTAGTTTCTCCCCGGTCTCTGGGCTCACTGTCGCGCATGATACCTTAGTGGACCCCATCGCAATTTGTAACTCATTGGGTCAGCACTTTGCTGAGATTTCGAGCTCTTCAAATTACCCGCCAGCGTTTCTCCCGAAGAAACGTGCAGCAGAAGTGCGACATCTTGCTTTCTCCTCTCCAAATCACGAAAGCTACACTACTGTTTTCTCCATGCGGGAACTCCAACATGCCCTCTCTTCTTCTCGCTCCTCCGCCCCAGGACCGGATGGAATCCATGTCCAGATGTTGCTGCATTTATCAACCCCTAGTCTGCGTTACCTCCTTCGCCTTTATAATCGAATTTGGACCGACAGTACCTTTCCCAGACGGTGGCGGGAAGCTATTGTCGTTCCCGTTCCGAAACCTGGAAAGGACAAACATCTCCCCTCTAGCTATCGTCCCATTTCTCTCACGAGTAGTGTCTGTAAGGTTTTGGAGCGTATGGTGAATTACCGTTTAGCTTGGTGGCTGGAATCCCGCAGTCTTTTAACACCTGCCCAATGCGGATTCCGAAAGCATCGTTCTGCAGTTGACCATCTTGTTGCTCTCTCCACTTACATCATGAACAATTTTCTCCGGAAACGCCAAACGGTAGCAATATTTTTTGATCTGGAGAGAGCATACGATACCTGTTGGAGGACAGGCATCCTCCGCACACTGTTCTCTTGGGGCTTTCGAGGCCGGCTGCCCCTTTTTCTTCGCGAATTTATGGCAGAGCGCACATTTAGGGTGCGGGTGAACACTACTCTCTCCCGTACTTTCCCCCAAGAAAACGGGGTACCCCAGGGTTCCGTGCTGAGTGTTGTACTGTTTGCCATCGCCATAAATCCAATTATGGATTGTCTCCCTCATGATGTCTCGGGCTCCCTCTTTGTGGACGATTTTGCGATCTACTACAGCGCTCAACGGACCAGCCTTCTTGAACGACGTCTTAAAGGATGTCTTGATCGCCTCCACTCGTGGAGCATCGAAACCGGCTTCCGCTTCTCACCCAGTAAGACCGTTTGTGTCAATTTTTGGCGACGTAAGGAGTTTCTTCCGCCCTCCTTACATCTAGGTCCTGTCAACCTTCCGTTTTCAGACGTCGCTAAATTCTTGGGTCTTATGTTTGACAGAAAACTATGCTGGTCCTCCCACGTTTCCTATCTTTCGGCTCGCTGTCTGCGATCGCTTAACACCCTCCGTGTCCTGAATGGTACCTCCTGGGGAGCGGACAGAGTGGTCCTTCTCCGCCTCTATCGCGCCTTAGTGCGCTCGAAATTGGATTATGGAAGCATAGTCTACTCCTCTGCTCGGCCGTCTATTCTTCGGCGTCTCGATTCTATCCACCACCGTGGATTACGTTTAGTGTCTGGAGCTTTTTACACTAGCCCTGTGGAAAGCCTTTCTGCTGAGACTGCTGAACCTCCGCTGTCCAATCGGCGAGCAGTTCTCCTGAGTCGTTATGCTAGCCATCTGTCTTCCATGCCTGCTAATCCAGCCCACGACCTTTTTTTCGACGCCTCCTTTGATGTAGGGTATGCAGGCCGCTCCTCCTCCCTACTACCCCCGGGAGTCCGCTTCCGTCAACTGCTCCATTCTCTTTCCTTCCGCTTTCCTAAAACCTTCTTGACAACTTGGGGTACAGCACCGCCTTGGCTCCGTCCCCGGATCTGCCTGCTCCGTGACCTTTGTCAATTTCCCAAGGATGGTACCCCTACACTTCTTTATCGTCGGGCATTTGCTGCTCTATGTGCACAAATGACGGACGCCACATTTATTTACACCGACGGCTCGAAAACATCGTTAGGTGTAGGGAGTGCCTATATTGTTGGCGACACCCCAAATCGCTTTCGGCTTCCCGACCAATGTTCGGTTTATACTGCGGAGCTTTACGCTGTTCTCCAGGCTGTCCACTACATCCGCCGCCATCAGCGGATACAGTACGTTATCTGCTCAGATTCTCTCAGCTCTCTCCTCAGTCTCCAAGCTCTTTACCCTGTGCACCCTCTGGTCCACCGGATTCAGGACTGTCTGCGCTTGCTCCACCTGGGGGGCGTCTCGGTGGCGTTCCTCTGGCTCCCGGGACACGCTGGTATCTGTGGGAATGAGGCGGCCGATATAGCGGCCAAGGCTGCAGTCTCTCTTCCTCGGCCAGCTATTCAGTCGCTTCCCTTCACCGATATACGGAGTGGTTTATGTCGCCAAGTTGCTCATTTATGGCATGCGCATTGGTCGGCACTTCCCCGTAATAAATTGCGGGAAGTGAAAGCCCTTCCTTGCGCTTGGACCTCTTCCTCCCGAACGCGTCGTCGGGAGGAGGTAATTTTAGCTAGACTCCGGATAGGGCACTGTCGTTTTAGCCATCGACATCTTTTAAGCGGCGATCCTCCCCCACTCTGTCCCCACTGCTCTCAGCTGTGGACGGTAAGACACCTTTTAATTGAATGCCCCTATTTTAATCCGTTACGCTCCCGTCTACAGCTATCGCCTGATTTATCGTCGATTTTAGCAGATGACACGCGCTCAGCCGACCGCGTTCTCCAGTTTATTAGTGACAGTGAAATGACGTCAGTCAGTTGAAGCTTTTTTTGGGGCCAACCACCCCCTTTCTGTAGCAGATTTTTAAGCTTTCTTCTATTTTTAGTTTCTCCAATTTTCTGACTTTGTTCCCATTGCTGCTGGTTTTCAATTTCGGTGTTTTACTGTCTTAAGTCACGGGCTGGGCGCTAATGACCATAGATGTTTTGCGCCCTAAAACCACAAACAAAAAAAAAAAAAAAAAGAAACCAACGAACTCGCTGAGTCTGACTCGCTGTTTAAAGAAGAGGTCAATCTGGGATCAACTCTATGTACAGACCCTGAATCCGTAACTCAAGGTATTTCTGGTAACACTTAGGAACCTGGCCCATCAAAACGTTGGAAGTGATGCTCATATCTGTCTCAAGTGCGCTTAAGTGCGGTATTAAAAGTATTACACACCCAGAACTGCCAACATTTTTTAGTAACTGACAGTACATTTTAATTGTAATAAAGCTACTTATTTTTAATGTCAGCTGTGTGGCTTTTATACACAAGACTAATTACCTACCTAATTAGGTTGCCTATTGCAGCTAATAATAGTTCAGTTTCCTGAGACAATTTATTCTCTCTCTCTCTCTCTCTCTCTCTCTCTCTGTCTGTGTGTGTGTGTGTGTGTGTGTGTGTGTGTGTGTGTGTGTCTCTTACTGATGTATTTTTATATTTATAGTTTTACAAATACCAGGGCTGAGGTGGCCCATAGTGAACTTCAGGTAGTGATGTAAGAATCACAATAGTTGGGTGCCCAGCAATCCTCATGTTGCATACAGAGAAATTGAATACCTGAAAGTGAGGCGGTAAATTCCAACTTATAACATGATGTATATGTAGTTATACTACACAAACAGAAACTGAAAAAATAGTGTTCAAAAATAAGCTATCTTGCCACTATGCTCAAAACTTGAAAAATTTGTATTTTTTGAGGCGCTGTAGCGCCTTAGATATTGGGAGTAGAAAAAATGGGAAGAATCAAATTTGTAGAGAATTTTGTGCTCTTTAAAAAAGAAAATAGACGTTAAAGCGATAGGAGCAAATGAAACTGAGATTTTGAAAAACTGAAAAAGTCCGAAATTTTCGAAGTTTTTTGACCGCAGAAAGCTTTCCCAAGCGAAATTTTGTTGGCAAAACTCGGTTTTCTAATCTTTCCTACCATATGAACGCGTTGAAAAAATAAACTCTTCTACCCCATCTTTTGCAAGGTATATCTACTATTTGACTGGACTACTGTCAGTAGATCTGAAATATCGCGCGCAAGTAAAAGCTTTTGCACTACACTGACTTAATCATCAATGTACACAGATCTTTCGAACTTCAAAAACTTATTCATAGTTTCAGCTACATTTCATACTTTGTAGTCTACGATCCAAAATGTTATGAACGATAAGCTGCAGGCATTCACATTTTCTCAGTGCAATATTTGTGAATAGGCCTGAAGTGCGCATGCTTGACCGATGGTGAGAAATCAGTGACTGTGATTAACAATGGGGCATGTTCTTCGTACCGAAACTGACGTTGTCATGCGGAGTAAAATCTTTTTAGTGGAGACTTATTTAATCGAAATATATGGTGAGCACATTGTACCACTACTTACTTCCTCTAAAAATGGAGCCAGGGAAAAAGACTGTCTATAAGTCCGTGTATGAGCCATAACTTATCTTCGTGCTTCTTACTCGAAATGTAAGATGGCGGCAGTAGAATCGTTCTGAATTCACGCATAAATGCCTCCTCTAAAATTTCTGTTTCTCGTCAAAAGAATTCTTCCCTCCACGGATTCCCATTTCTCACGAAGCATCTACGTAAGAATCGCGTGTTGATCTAACCTATCAGTGACAAATCTAGCAGCACACCTCTGAACAGATTCGTCAGTTCTTTAATCCTACTTGGTTGACATCCGAAATACTCGTGCAGTACTGAAGAGGTATTGGCAGTGGTATATTACGAGAGGTCTCCTTTCGAAGGAGCTGCACTTTCCTAGAACACTATCCAATAAAAGTTCGCGTTCAGTACACTTCACCTTCCGTGCCTGTTCAATTTCTTGTAGCTTTCCTACGTTACACCCAGTTACTTGAGCGACGTAACTGTGAAGCAGCAGTGGTGCAATACTAATAATGTATCAGACCATTAAACGACCATAGGAAAAATGCTCCTAACATAGCACAAAATGAGCTACCTTGCTCCTGTTTTAAGACTTACTGAAATTTGGGGTGTCTGCTCCCTCATCCTACCTCCCAGCCCCTTAAAATTTTCCCTAAAATTTTGCCAGGGGAACGTATTGACGCTGATTTTTAACAATCAGATCACCTCATTCCCCCAAGCTACTCTAACAGTAACTCGCACACACGTAATCCCACAATGTCTCCTATGTCTCTCTTGTGCTCTTTTACTGCTCTCATTTCATTCATTCATTCATTCATTCATTCATTCCCACTGCTGCTCTCTTACTGTCACACTCACTTCCTCGTTGTCGTTGACACACGCTAATTATCGATGGCTCTCCCTCTGTCACTTTCTACTTCTCTTTATTGCTCTCCCAAAGGCACTGTTCTCTCGCTGTCTTCTACATTCCACTGCGACTTGTAGCTTTCACACTGGTACTGTCTCCTTCGCTATTTCTATACCACAAACACTGTCTACCATCGTCCAGTGTTTTACTTATCTGCCTCTTTGGCGATGTCACGGTCTCCTCCCAGCATAAAAAGAGAGATTATGTTATCATGCCAATATTTTTGCGAAAAGTTTTAAAGGTGCTGAGGAAGGTGGAATGAAACAACTAGTACACCACTTCTGTCGCTTTTAAAACAGAAACACATTAGCCTTTTTTGTGCTCAGAATTTTTAAGCTGTTTCCCTTTTTCCTGCTACAGCAGAGCATGTTCCATCTATGAGAAGAACTTTACGGGTCATCAAAATTTTGATAGTTTGCTTACGTGAAATTGAAATGACGCCAAACTAATTTTACACCTCACCAGGCTATCAGCACACAAAAATTATGTATGTCCCCCAGTACTAAAACATGGAGTTCCCCAAATGCTTCTAATAACACACTCAGCAGCATATTTCTCTGTACAATGTCACATTATGAAATACGTTTTTACTTCTAGCCAGATATTACATGCTAAGTTTATTTGTAAAAAGTATCTATCTATTTGGATACTATGCAGATCACACTTAAGTGCCTGGCAACCCACTCCCCACGGAGCCCCGCAGCTCTTTTGTGGGTATGTATGTGGTGCGCACCAGTCGCCAAGCTACTGCAGCCTTTATTCTTCCTGGGCTCCCCTTCCTTCCACTTCCTTCCCCTTCCCTGTCCATCTTCCCTGTCCATCTTCCCTGTCCATCTTCCCTGTCCATCTTCCCTGTCCATCTTCCCTGTCCATCTTCCCTGTCCATCTTCCCTGTCCATCTTCCCTGTCCATCTTCCCTGTCCATCTTCCCTGTCCATCTTCCCTGTCCATCTTCCCTGTCCATCTTCCCTGTCCATCTTCCCTGTCCATCTTCCCTGTCCATCTTCCCTGTCCATCTTCCCTGTCCATCTTCCCTGTCCATCTTCCCTGTCCATCTTCCCTGTCCATCTTCCCTGTCCATCTTCCCTGTCCATCTTCCCTGTCCATCTTCCCTGTCCATGTCAGCCCAGCTACCCTCTTCGCTTTTTCTTGTGGTTTTGGTTGGTTGTTTCTTATCGTTCTTTTTGGCTTTTCTTTGCTGGTCCCCACCAGAGGTTTGACCTCCATCTCTAAATTCGAAATCTGTAGTGTGTTCGAGACAGGAAAATAACTCCCTCCCTAGCGTCTTCTCTCTCTCTCTTATGCAAGCTTCGAGTGGGTGCCCATATTTTCAGGGCATCAGAACTCCCAATAGCGACCATCCTCCCAGGCATATGTGTGGCTAAATGACACTCACAAGTTGAGTCCCTGTTTGGAGTGGGTGGTACCACGACGGACACTGGGCATATGACACATGTTAAACTCTGGCCACTCTTCTGCAGGCACGTCTCTTCCTCGACATAGTTCTGCCTTGGATCCTGTTTCTGTCTTTCTTGCCTACCCACTGGTAGAAGGGCCAGGCCTGCAGTCTTGGGGAGAAACCTTTTCCACAGTTCCTGGTCTGTACCAAGGCCGGCAGGGAGACTTTCGCCGCTACCAAACCCCTTTTCTTTGTGGAACATATTGAGAAAAAGTTCAGTGAAGTTAAGTAAGATCAGATTGGCACTCTACTTATAAACTACTTCTACCAGCCAGCCAGCCGGCCAGCCTCCCTCCTTCATTGTGTGCGACCATGTAGGACACCTTCATGACTATCGCTCCTCAAAAGTCACTCAGTATGACACAGGGTGTAATTTTCCATATGGACCTTCTCCTCCAGTCTGACAAGACGTTGCATCCATTTCGTCCGGTGTGTCCAGAAAGGCCCTAAGGACCATCACGTAGACATTGGCACTCTCATCATGGCATTTTAGGGGGATAACCTGCCTTAGAGATTCATGTCACATCTGTACACCATTACCTTTACCTTTATCTTCTAAGTTCCACCTCCCATGCATTGCTTCTGTTGCCTCAGGTTTGCAATGCAATGCCACTCCCATCTGTGGTGACTGACCACCCTCTCCATATGGGGAGTCCTTGCACCCCACTGACTGTGTTAATTGACTCAGTTCTCCCTTCTCACTAGTGTCCAGTGTACATTAAGGAAAAATTACTTCAGGAAATACAGATCCTAGACCATCTCAGCTACTTTGATGCCCAGAAGAATTTTAGCAGACTTGACCCTATAAATCTCTCCTCTTCCTCAGGTAGATCTTCCTCCCTCCTCCCCTTGCACCATCCTGCCTCCGAACCCTTCCCCTCCAGGAACTCCTCCTCCTGCTCCTCCTCCTCCATGGAAAACACTTTTCTCTGGCTCCTAGGGATGGGGCTCCCCCTTGGAACAATTCTCAGAACAGGAAGCTTGCACCCTTGCATTGGATGAGACACCCAAAGCCAGAGGGTCTCAAAGCCACTCCCTTTCTATCTGATCCCAATATCACTGCCACCTATTCTTACTGATAATGTCTCCTCCCTCCCTCTGAGGGAGAAGAAGAAACAGTGAAAGTCAAAGGACAAGGCTTCTCCAGCTTTCCAGGGGGGGGGGGGGGGGGGGGGGGGGGAGGGGGAGGCAGGCTTTGCTCCCTCCATCACAAATCAGACCCAGTTTTTATGGATGTCACATCATCCTTGTTGGTGACACTTACTGAGTGACATGACCTCCCCTTGGCTTCTTTGTCTCACCTGGACTCTCACCACACGATAATCCAGTGGAATTGCAATAGATATTATTGTCATGTCTCGGAAATAGAATGCCTCATTTCCTTCTACTCTCCATTCTGTCTTAGTCTTAAACGTATGTTAGTGATGACCTCTCTCCAACATTTCATGGTAATTGGGCATACTGTTGGAACTGTGCCAGCCCTGAGATAGCATCTGGAGGTGTGTGCATTTTGGTTCATGCTGACTTCATTAGTGACTGGACCCCCTTCATACCACCCTGGAAGTGACTGCAGTTGGAGTGCAGATGACTCCAGCAATCACCATTTGCAATGTCTACCTCCATCCAGGTAGGTCATTTCCTTACATTGAACCATCTACCTTAATAAAACAACTCCCAGCCACATACCCCCTCCTCAGGGGCTTCAACACACACCACCTGCTGTGGAGGGAGTGGCTCTTAGTTGGGTAGGGTCTTCTACTTGACCAGCTTATTGCAGACTTTGATTTGTCTCCTTGATGACGGTTCCCCTACTCACATCAGTGCTGCTCATAGCACCTTCACTGCTATTGATCCCATAATGCCCTCCCTGCTCTCGTGGCTTCCCTACATTGGTCACACCATGATCATCTTCATGACAGTGACCACTTTCCGGTTATTCTATCATTGCCTGTAGTTGCCAGGCAGACAGGCCCGACATTGGATATTCTTCAGGGCCAATTGGCCTTTGTGTCTGCTGTCCTCTTTGACTCCACTTTTCGGCCCTTTGTGCAAAGTATAGTCTTCCATATTCCTTAAATTTAATCTTGGCAACCGATTCATGGATGGTTGAACTGGACCTCAGTACCCTCAGTGAAAGTAGTTTTTATTTTCAGATTAGAGTTTTGCTTCATCGCTGGAGCAGGAGCAGTGGGTTGCAGCTGGGACTTACCTTCATATCTTCGCGATCTGGGTCCCCACGACAACTCCCCTGTGGAAAGACTGCTTTTTTCCTGTTTTTAGATTGTCTAACCTTATGTGTCTTTCATTGTGTTTCTTAATTTCCTTGTTTTAGAGTTTGATTTCCCTGACTGGATCCGTCTACTTCTAGCGGTCCTCTTTCTTATGTGAGTAACTTCGGAATCGCGGGTCTGATGACTTCTGTTTGATCCCATAAACTGTCAAAATAAAACAGTCATTAAGTGCTGTCAAAGGGATCATCGAACCACTTTCACAATAATTATGTATTATTCCACTCTCGAACAGTGCGCTGAAAAATGAATACCTCTGTGTTTCAGTTTGAGCTCTGATTTCCCTTATTTTATTATGATGGTCGTTTCTCCCTATGCAAGTCGGCCTCAACAAGAGGAGGAGAAAGTTGGTGACTGAAATTTCGTGGGAAGATTCCTCTGCAGCGAAAAATGCCTTTGTTTTGAACGCCCATTCCAAATCCCGTATCATGTCAGTGACGCTCTCCACCCTGTTTCGCGATAGTATGAAACGTGCTGCTCTTCGTTGAACATTCTCGATGTACTCAGTTAATACTATCTGGCAAGGATCCCAGACGGCGCATCAGTACTCTAAAAGAGAATGGACAAATGCAGTGTAGGCTCTCTTTAATAAATCCGTTCCTTTTTCTGTGTTCTGCCAATAAAATGTAGTCTTTGGTTTTTCTTCCACAAACATTTTCTAAGTGTTCCTTCCAATTTAAATTGTTCATAATTGTAATTCCTAGGTATTGGTCAAATTTACGGCCTTTAGAATAGACTGATATATCGTATGGCCAAAGTAGCACTTACGTGGATGATGTCTCTCTTCGTTATTTAGGGCCAAGTGCCAATTTTTGCACCATTCAATATTTCATACATAGTTTTGCAACTCTTTTGATCTTCTGATGAGTTTAAGAGACGATAAAGGACAGCATCATTTGAAAACAACCTAAGATGGCTGCTGAGATTGTCTCCTAAATTCTTTAAACAGATAAGGAACAGCAGAGAGCCTAGGGACACTACCTTGTGGAACGCTTGAAATCACTTCTGTCTCACTTGATGACTGTCATTTACTGAAACACTGATGTCTCTGACAGGAAATGACAAATCCAGTCACATAACTGAGATGAGATTCCACAAGCATGAAATTTCACTAAAAGCCGCTTGTGTTGTACAGTGCCAAAACCCTTTCGGAAATCTAGAAATACGGAATTAGTTTGAAATCTCTTGTCAATAGCACTCGTAAATTGGCGTGTGTAAAGAGTTGTTGACTGTGTGCCAATACACTGTTCTTTGAGCATCTCTATCTTGGAAATGGATTAAGACATCAAGAAAACTTCAAAGGTTGATACAGACCAGGACTTTTAAAGCATGTTATAAAAATTGCAGTCATTTGCTGTGCATAGTCGTCTTCGTATCCGCGGCTAAGGTTTTTTGGGTTTTCTCAGAAACCACCCATTAACAAAATGGTGGTTCCATAAGCGCCTTAAGGCTTACGGTAAATAACATACAATGCAAATAGAACCAATAAATTTGCTCTTTCTCTAAGCTGGAGCAAGTGCGTAATATTCATACTTCGACAATGAATTGTAGGATTATTATAGTAAGATGAACATTCTTTTAGCTATACAAATGTTCCCTAGCCGAACCACTAGTCAAAACATTTGAACCTACCTTTATATCACCAATATACGATGAGGTATGAGCCCTGGAAAATTCCCTATTTATACGCCTCGTTTTGGAACAAAACAGCTGCCAAAGTTCTTTCTCAGGGAAGAAGATTTCATAGCAAAATTTAATACCTCCACTTTGTGTAGTCGGCAATTGTGGGGGTAACTTGCACAGCGAGGCTGTTTCCCCACAAAGACTGTTGTGCTTTTTGAACTTTTGAGTATGTATTTTAATTAACTTTTAAGATGATTAGCTCTCTAGTCCATATAGTGCTAAACATTTGACACTCTAATTCTTCTTGCGTTTCAATAGTGTCAGTTTGACTGTGGTTCATTCTTAGTAAACATGCTCACAAAATTATAAATTAGCCAAATGTAAATAGAAAAATCAGTCCAATTAAGAGGGGAGGAGAAGGGGTAGGGGTATGGGTGCTTTCCAGCTCACAGGGGTGCAAAATTGCCTGAGTATAGTTCTGACCATCTCAACCTGTGCTGCTGAACAGTGTAGTTTATGATGGAAATATAAAAATTGTGTGCTGCTCTGTCTGTGTATAAAAGTCAGTAGATAGCTAAATTTGCAACACAGTACACAGGAGGTAATACGTCAAAGCAACAACAGAATTAAGAGATCTGCTGAGGACCATCACAATTATGTGTACTTCATATGATTAGTTTGAGTAGTCTACAGCAGATTGACATACCAGCTGATGGCTAAAATGCCTGTAGTGTCTCACACAGATCAAAATGATAAATTTCTGGTATCAGAATAAACTTGGTGAAGATATATAGTTAAAGGTGATGCAAAAATAATAAACTGGCCCATCAACTTCCATAATAATTTTCCATGATCTTGGCTGCCAGAAATATCCAGCAAACTGTGCTCACAAAAGTGCTTCCATTCCACATAGCCAAACACTGCCATTGAAAGAACACAAGGTCCTGACTGCCACCAAGCTCTATGGGACCAGCACAAATTCACAAGCAGTTGCCTCCTAATTTGCCAATGTGGGCAAATGAAATCGAATTGTAAACTGCAATCCATGAAGAATAAACACCTCCAGTTCTGAAATCTAATCATATATTTGACTTCATGCTACATTCCAAGAATTGTAGGGACAAGAGTGAAAGCAGTGAATTAGATTTAATTGTTGTCCAGTAACAATGCATATGCTGATGGTCGCTAGCTATTGTGGCTGGAAAGCTGATATAATTTTATATGGCAGGCTAAAATCTGAACTTCATGGGAAATCATACTTACAGTATACACAATAAATTTTTCTACTTGACTCTTAGTGAGCACACTACAATGATATTTGTACTAGAGTGAAAGTGTAGCAAAAATTGGAATTCTTTAAGCACTGAACAGAAGTTGCAGATTGAACAGTTTTGTTCACTAGTCAAAGTATGATGAATATGGTTGCCTAATCACAATGTGATTCTGAAAAGTCGATGAAATTGGCAATCATGATGGACACAGATAGTTTAAAAGTGCCACTGATGCCTGCATAGAGGAAATTAAGTGCTGAAATAGTTCCTCACATGAAAAGAAAAATTACTGAAAATGTCAGCTACTGAGTGTTGACAATTTTCAAAAATCAGTTATCTGTCAATGATTTAGAATGACTGAAAATAGTTGCTTAACATGTGTCATATGTTTTACAACTGCTCACAGTAAACTCTTTGAATTGAGGTTTCCCATTCACTGTGTGTAATAACAAGAGTTAGAAAGTCTGTCCATTTCACAATAATTCAAATGTGGAACCTTCCAGTTTAAGCCTTTCTTTGGTTCATTTGAAATGCAACTGATGAAAGAAAATGAAATGAGTGGTAGCAAAAACTGGGTATTAAGGAAGTTAAGGCAACTTATCAAGAAAAGTGTGAGAAAAGTGAGATGCAGTGATAATCTGGAGATGTTAAAATAATTAATATTTTTGTATTCAAAGTTTTAAGTGTTTCTCCTTCTTTATGACTGCTTGTACAGAGTTCCGTCTGTTATTTCTCCTGCTTGCATCACTTGGTTAAATGTGCTGCATGTGCGAAAGTTGAACTCTTAGACTTAAGTTGCTATGCTGACAGTTGGAAGTTTGTTTATAGTGAATATTTAACTTTACAGTTCAGATAGTGCTTTGCGACCATTTTTCAATTGGAAAAAGTTGGGTAGTACTGAAAAAGTTTTGAAAAATAAGTGTATAGCAACAATATCTAAAAATATCACTTAAATTTTCAAAGACCCAAATGACTACTAACATTTCTTCAGTTGTCCAATTCGTTTGCACCTTATGTAATTTTTTTGTCATGTTATGAAATATGAAACTGCGGATACTGAAAACCACATTTGTCTTCCAGATCAGAGATAAAAGCAGTATTTTCCATCAATGGAAAGCAGTATGAAGGTAAGGACAATGTATTTTCAGAAGTGAAAAGATATTTTAAAAATCATGATTTCCTTTAGTATGTAAGGTTATTGGAATCGGCATAAATTTACCACCAGATGCATATTTCATGTCATTCTTTAGTATTTAGTTTCATTATTTTATAATACCATCAAAATATTAAAACAGCCTTATATTTCATTTTTATAGTGGACAGTTCAATTCCTCCAAATACGTCACTCAATACTTACATAAGAGACTATGCAAACCTCAAAGGAACAAAAGCAATGTGTCATGAAGGTGGTTGTGGAGCATGCATTGTCATGCTTACAAAGAAACATCCTGTTAGTAAAAAGGAGCAATCTTTTGCAATCAACTCTGTGAGTATTCTGTTGCATGAATCAAGTTTTTGTACTCAAATATTGACTGAAAAAATCTGAATATTTCAAATTTTAAAAATGTAAGATCATAAACTATTTACTTACTTCTGTTACTAAAACTATTGTAGTAATATCTGTCTAAAATTAATCATTCAGTGAAGAATGTAAAACTTTTCAGTGTCTGATGCCAGTATTCTCATGCCATAATTGTGCTGTAACAACAATTGAGGGAATTGGAAATGCAAAAATTGGTTACAATACAGTGCAGAAAACTCTGGCTGCATTCAATGCTACTCAGTGTGGGTACTGTTCCCCTGGGATGGTAATGAACATGTACAGGTCAGTGTATACTACTGTTCATAGTCTGATGTAAGAAAAAATCTTGTAACATTTCAGAGAACATTAAATGCGTCTTCTTATGAAGAAAATGACTCTTGAACTACAGACACTTCAGGTGGAACAGGATGGAAATTCAAAATTTTTGTTGCGAAGCTCTAGAATTTAATTGTAAATGGTGTTTAGACCTTGTTTATATTGCCACTAGATTAATTTTTTTTGTTGGTTAGCATAGCTTAGCATTGCTTAGCTTTATGGTATACTACATTTACTTCTATCGGTCTGTGTACTTCTTAATACACGTTGTTTGTGTGGTATTCTCACTGTGAAAGAGTGACTAGTTTTGCTAATAACAGCGGAATTAAAATTATAAACTGCCCAGGCAAAATAATAGGACCCAAATGCCATTTTGTTTGGAGGAGAAATTGTGAAAACAGTGAAGAAACAAATTTGTGTTCATGTCCTTCTAACTTAAATAGGTTTAATGCTACACCTAAACAAGTTCCTTCCCAAAAGAAACTGAACAAGGTAAGGAATAAATATAATCCTCATAATAATGACAGTAAAGACTTTAAAATAATAGCTATTTCTATTTTATCCCATGTTATGGAGAAACGGGTATTATTTGCCGAAAGGGAAGAGTGAAGGCATGAAATTAGAAACAAAGTTAGGAATAGATGCAGAGCTATAGTTGATCTGCAAATCTTGTAAATATAGTGTCATTTTCTTCATGTCCTATTAAAACTACATGATCATATTTTGGCTGCAGTAGAGGAAGCAGTGTTAACTGCAGCTCCTAATGTACAGTTTTAACTGCAATGGAGCATATGCCATGAATCTACTACTGGGACTATGCAATATGCTGTTCTTCTCAGATTTAATAGGACCTGAAGGCTGCAGCTATTCCTTTTTTCACATAATACCTGGTTCTCCATAACATGGGATAAAATACACTCCTGGAAATTGAAATAAGAACACCGTGAATTCATTTTCCCAGGAAGGGGAAACTTTGACACATTCCTGGGGTCAGATACATCACATGATCACACTGACAGAACCACAGGCACAGGCACATACACAGGCAACAGACCATGCACAATGTCGGCACTAGTACAGTGTATATCCACCTTTCGCAGCAATGCAGACTGCTATTCTCCCATGGAGACGATCGTAGAGATGCTGGATGTAGTCCTGTGGAACGGCTTGCCATGCCATTTCCACCTGGTGCCTCAGTTGGACCAGCGTTCGTGCTGGACGTGCAGACCACATGAGACGACGCTTCATCCAGTCCCAAACATGCTCAATGGGGGACAGATCCGGAGATCTTGCTGGCCAGGGTAGTTGACTTACACCTTCTAGAGCACGTTGGGTGGCACGGGATACATGCGGACGTGCATTGTCCTGTTGGAACAGCAAGTTCCCTTGCCGGTCTAGGAATGGTAGAACGATGGGTTCGATGACGGTTTGGATGTACCGTGCACTATTCAGTGTCCCCTCGACGATCACCAGTGGTGTACGGCCAGTGTAAGAGATCGCTCCCCACACCATGATGCCGGGTGTTGGCCCTGTGTGCCTCGGTCGTATGCAGTCCTGATTGTGGCGCTCACCTGCATGGCGCTAAACACGCATACGACCATCATTGGCACCAAGGCAGAAGCGACTCTCATCGCTGAAGACGACACGTCTCCATTTGTCCCTCCACTCACGCCTGTCGCGACACCACTGCAGGCGGGCTACACGATGTTGGGGCATGAGCGGAAGACGGCCTAACGGTGTGTGGAACCGTAGCCCAGCTTCATGGAGACGGTTGCGAATGGTCCTCGCCGGTACCCCAGGAGCAACAGTGCCCCTAATTTGCTGGGAAGTGGCGGTGCGGTCCCCTACGGCACTGCGTAGGATCCTATGGTCTTGGCGTGCATCCGTGCGTCGCTGCGGTCTGGTCCCAGGTCAACGGGCACGTGCACCTTCCGCCGACCACTGGCGACAACATCGATGTACTGTGGAGACCTCACGCACCACGTGTTGAGCAATTCGGCGGTACGTCCACCCGGCCTCCCGCATGCCCACTATACGCCCTCGTTCAAAGTCCGTCAACTGCACATACGGTTCACGTCCACGCTGTCGCGGCATGCTACCAGTGTTAAAGACTGCGATGGAGCTCCGTATGCCACGGCAAACTGGCTGACACTGTCGGCGGCGGTGCACAAATGCTGCGCAGCTAGCGCCATTCGACGGCCAACACCGCGGTTCCTGTCGTGTCCGCTGTGCCGTGCGTGTGATCATTGCTTGTACAGCCCTCTCGCAGTGTCCGGAGCAAGTATGGTGGGTCTGACACACCGGTGTCAATGTGTTCTTTTTTCCATTTCCAGGAGTGTAGAAATAGCTATTATTTTAAAATCTTTACTGTCCTTATTTTTAGCATCATATTTATTCTTTGCTTTGTTAAGTTTGTTTTGGGAAGGAACTTATGTGTAGCAATAAGCCTATTTCAGTGTTAAAAGTGAAGCCAGGAAGTAGAAGGAATGAAACTTTTTCAATGCTCCGAGCTATGTTATGTTGTCCAGTACATGAAGTACTTAGGTGAAAGAGAGTGCAAAGACTGTAATGAAGTTGTGGCATCCAAACTATATGGGTATGAGGTAGAAATAAAGAAACTTCAGTATGTGGGACCCATCTTCAGAAACTGAACTTGTCACCAGGGAAAACTGACCAATTGATTTCCCATTACTAAAGAACAAGACTGACAATGCCAACTATAAAGAACTTACATTTTATGCGAGTCTTTTGCCCTTTTAGGCATTCTGTATTAATGTTGGACCATATCTCTTTAGGCAGTTTGTAGTTTTAGTGTGTTCCGAAGAAGGCGTGGTTATCCGTGCTGAAACCTAGGTAAACATCCAGTTTCTGTTTGCAGTCGAATCGGATTCTTTATAATCATTAAATTATTCAAAATTGCTGATGTGCTGCAATGATAAGTTCTCAAAAATGACATTCACATTACACACAGAGTACCTAGCAATTAGGTTGAGAAATGAAAGAAGACCCCACTCCACATCAAGACTAGACTGTTCTTTCTGAAAGCTAAACGATGACTTTCACATGAAAAACTACATGAAGATTGCACAACTATTTGATGCAAGGCACTGGTGATACATTTTTATAACATTAATGTCTATACCTTGCCTAAACTAACAAGTAAGCAAATTGTCTTGTGATTTTTTTTTTCTTTATGCTCTCATTATTTACAAAGAAAACATGGCTGAAGATACAATATTTTTATATGTCTAAAAACCTTTTTAGTGGCTCCCTTACTGGACGCCAGATTTGCAAATTTTGAAAGATATTGTTGAAAACAAATTGAATTTTAAATTTTTTTAATCAGTGTTGTCATTGTAATCTACTTTTCCCCCTCTCTCTTTCCATATGATGGCTTCTGCTTATTAATATAGCATTTCATGTGTTTCACACCCTAAAGACTTTATTTCATGATTGATTTACAAGGGCAAACAGCATAGAAAACTCTTAATTTCACTTACTAAACCATATATGCTTAGTTTCCATTGTATGAGGGTGAATGTGGCGAAATAAAGAAGTGATGAATTGAAAAGATAAGTTTTTAAACATCTGACATGAACCACTTTGTTTTCAACAGTTTGCTGCAGAGTGGGAGAGATGTAACAATGGAGGATGTTGAAAATTCTTTTGGTGGTAATATATGCCGTTGCACTGGATACCGACCAATACTGGATGCCTTCAAATCCTTATGTACAGATGCTACAGCAGAGCTCAAGCAAAAGATTCCTGATATAGAGGTACTATAATAATTCTCAAATCTTCAAATTTGTGAGAGATTACAGGGATATATTAGAGCATTAGAGTATGTTAATCTTACTTAGGATTTTATGAATTGTTAATAGTGTCACGACAGCAGTTTTGTGCTTCCCAGATTGCCTTAATATTGCTCTCAGTATTGTACGTACTTTTCCTTTATAAATATATTATTGTATATTTGTTACTTTGTCATAAAAATCTTTGTGATTTATCTGTCATATGTTCATCCCCTCCTCCATTACTTCCAAAATCAATCTTGCAAAATATGTTTATTGAGCAATTCTACATACTGGTTTTGTGAGTGCTTGATGGATTTATACAGGATTATAATCATATTTCACATAGTAAATCAAATGTACAGCTCACAGAATGTAGTTCCCAATAAAATTCCTTTGTTGCAGGACTTTGCAGAAAAAATTTGCAAAAAGAATGGAAAACCATGCAAGAAACTTTGCACTGTCGAAAATGGGGTCTGCACTCAACAAACAGTGCCCTCATCATTACACGTAGAGCTGCATTCAACGGAATGGTACAAAGTTGAAACAATCAACAGTATTTTCAGTATACTGGAGAGCAAATCGAATAAAAACTACATGCTTGTAGCTGGTAACACAGGTCATGGTAAGTAAATTTTATGTGCAAAACTGTATGAATCAGTTAGTTAGTGGAGCAACACATTTAGATGAAACTAAGTTTTAAATCCCACAAAATTTCTCTTCCTCCCCTCCCCCATGCCTGCAATGGACGTTCTTCTGTTAAATAGTTACTAGTTCGCCCAAACCACACACAGACCTGAAAGGTGCTGTGCTGTGCTGTGCTGTGCATTGATGACTCATAGTGCTCCACATGTACAAACATAAATAACAATTTTGTCCCTTTGGCATGACCTATTACATTTTCAGTATGGTAATGTTACAAATAAAATTCTGTTGTGGTTATCTTAAGTACATACATATTGTAGCACAGAATATATAAGAACTGGTAAAATTCATCATCTTAGACAGTAAGACAATAAATTGTCACATACCTTTTACTTTGGCAAAATGTCAAAATCAAGAATAGAGAATGATAGGCCAATAATATGTTCAGTGATTTTATATATTATAATCTAAAATGGAACTAGACCATTTACACATTAAAGAAACTGAAAAATTTTATCAGCTAACTGTCAAGATGTTAAAGTTAGATTTCATAACGTGGTCATGTCATTCCAAATGAGTGAAACTGTTGACATTTCACTAACTTAATTTAATTCAATAAATGCTTTAAAGAAACACAGGAGAAGTTCGTAATGAAACATATGAGATATATCCTAAGTGTGGACAATATTATGTAACATAGCCTGGCAGTACAGATTTCCATGGCACTTCATTCCTATAAAAATTGCATTGCTTCCTTATAATAGAGCTATAACTGTCTTAAGAAAACAAAAACTATATGGGGTATTGTGAAGGCTGAAACAGATAAGATATACAAAGACCAGGACATCATTTTGAAAAACACACAATGTCAACATTAAAGAACAAGATTCACCAAATGATGTAAACAATTTCAAAAATGCTACTTAGTCATAAATTTACCAATAAGGGAAAACCAGAAATTTCAAAAGCTACTTCTAGTCTGAGGGTAGAGCCAATAAACATGAAGTTTTAAGAGAAAAAGCTTGAAATTTAAGATATTGGAAATAGGTGAGGAGCCAGTGTTTGTCATAACAATGATAGCTCCACAAATTGCAAGGCCCTTAGCACACACAGCTAACTTACCATTTAGTGAAGGAATGTTTCTCGAAAGTCTGAAAATCTCAAAAGTGAAGGCATTATTTTAAAATGGTGAAAAATGTATGATAGAAAACTATTGGCCATTATCACTCTATCCAGCATTTTACAAAATATTAGAAAAATTAAAATACAGACTCAACTAATATCTAAATTAAAATAATTTGCTAAACAATAATCAGTATGGTTTCCAGGCAGGAAAGAATACAGAAACTGTAGTGATGTGCTACGCTGAACAAATAATCAGGAACCTAAAGAAAGGCAATATTGAAATAGTAAATTTAGATATCTCAAAGGCATTTTATAGTGTCAGTCATCACATTCATTTAGAAAAATTAGATGCATTAGGTATTAAAGGGGAAAGTGGAAAAATTGTTTGAATCATACCTACAAACCAGAATGTAGATTGTAGGACTAATGTCGGCTCCTTCCAACAACAAAACAAATTTGGTATCAGAGTACCACAAGGCATTATTCCAGGTCCCATATTGTTGTGAACTCTACAAATTATTTTGGGACATAAGATAAAATGTAAAAATCATCAATAAGGTCACCCTGTGCTTAGTGCCAAAAATATAGTGAACTCAAGAAATTTTCTCTCTGCTGTTGGACGTTAAATTACAAGCAGTTAACTGATAAGTGTCCCATGCTAGAAGACAACAGTTAATTGTTATCAGTAATTAAATAAAATCAAACATAACTGGTATGACATTAAGGTGTTCCTGTATGAATATAACATATTGCTTATGTGATCAAACCATAAAAGAAATCTATTTATATAGACACTGTTTCAACAAAATAAAATTACAAATATCAGGGCTGATTTGACTGGGCATATACATGACTGGGTTATTAAGGGAAAGGAGGGGGAATGAATTGTCTATCGTCTTATATTGCTGTTGGCATGCATAAGCTGCCATCCTTGTTGGAAACAAGGTGAATAGGTGAACACCAGTTGCTATTGGAGGGGTGGATGATGCCCAAAGCCGACAGATCCTGAATGGTCTCCTTAACACGCAGAAGTTTGGCAGTATTAAGGCATCTGTCCTTACAATGAACAGGTAGGCTGCTGGTGGTGTGAATCCTATGACAAGTGCCATTACTAATGGCTGATATTTGCATAGGAAGGTGAGCAATATGGGTTAAGAGGCAATGTCAGTTCACTGTGCTTGGTGAACCAGGGCAGCATAGTTGGGGCATCGGCTGAAGTCAGCAATGGAAGAAGCGATGTAGGAGTGGAGCAGGCAGATGCATCTTGTAGATTCATCTGTGATGGTGAGAAACAGGAGGTGGAATGCCCAACACAGAAGCAGATTGGTGAGAAGACACTGTAGAGGTGTGTGATGGACTGCCTCGTTGCAGTTATGAAGATAGGCGGTGTGTGGTATGCCATGCATGTGACAGTTCAGCAGAGAGGCGATGCAGGTGTATAGGATGTCACTCTTGTTGTGGAGTTCACTGATTTGTGATCACATGTTGGACAGGTTAGAGAGCCATTTAGTAATGCACTTGACCAGGGATGCACTTGTGGAAAGCATAGCAAAGGAGGCAGTGTGTGAAGTCTTGCTGAACTTGTGTGAGCACGGAACTGTAGAGCCAGACACGTGGTGGAGTGCGGTGGCCTTCAGGTCTGGTGAAAGTTCATAATGGTGTAGAAAATCCAACTCGATCACAGGTTCATCCATGTCAGCAATGTGGAAGCTCCAAGGGTAAGTGTGAACCGGTTATAGGTGAAGTGATCTTGATGGAGCCATGGACTGCAAAAGAATAAATGGCAGTGATCAAGGCAAGGGTAGGAGGTGATAGTGCATCAGCAGCGTACTTGGCCAGGATTATGCTAACATTGGCACCAGAATCGACGAGAAAGCAGATGCCAGTTGACATGTCTGGCATAGAGGTGTTGTCGCTGGAGTGAGTGAGTGGTGCAGCATTGGACTATAGATGCCGTGAAGGAACTTGGTGGTACATGGCACCTAAATGTGCCTGCCGGTCTCATTTTAGTACGCACAAGGTGGGAGGATTGCGGGCGGAGTCCCTGTAAGAAGCATGGAACCAGCACAATGGTAGGCCGGTTGGCAGGGTGATGTGGTGTGGGAGGGGACCGTAGCTGACTGCGTCAGGGCCAGTAGCCAATCGGGTTGCTGCTCGCGCATGGTTGGCAGCCTGTTGGCAGTACCTTCTGTAGGCTGCTAGGTGGCAGCTCCTGATTGGCAACCGAGGCACTGCGGTCAGTGCACTGGCCTCTGCCAGCAGAGTGCAAAACTGGAGGTACAGGCATGCCACTTGAGGGTGATGGAGATGGCATTTGTGACATGCAGTGTTGGTGACAAATGATAGCAAAAGCCTGATCCACCACGCATAAACAAACCTCTAGTGGGTCAATGACTTGAGATGGTCGACAACATTGCAGATCCAAAGATATCGTCATGATCCAATGTCACGTAATGTTTAACCATCAGTTAATGCACGTAGGTGCTGCCAAAGCTGCGTAGGAGTGTGGTCGTCAAGGTGCTCTTCATGAATAATGTGGTGGATCGCTTCCACCAGAGAGTGAGAAAGATGCTGGGTAAGCAGTGCTTTCATTGTCAAATATTTGTGCGAGGCAGGCAGTAAGTGAAGCAAGTCATTGATGAGGCTCATACGAGTGTGGAGGTGGCTCACCAGGCAGACAAAACGGGTGTCGTCCAAAATGCTGTGGATGTCCAGTAGGTTATCCACTAAGGCAAACTAAGTCTTTGGGTTACATTTCTGCAAAACAGGTAGCTCAAGACACCTGCCAGGTGACACATGTTGGGGCAGTACCAGCAGATGGAGATCAGTGCAAACACAGGAGGATGCCTTAGGAAGTGCAGTAGTGGTGAACAGTGAGTCACCCGAGGCCTGCGTGGGGCAGTGGCCACTTGCAGCACATGGTGCACAGGGAGCGGGCATACAAGATGTCACAGTTTGTCCAATCTGCAAGCCCGACAAAGAACACAGTATGGGTGTAATGGCCATCTGGGGTGAGGTGGTGCGACACTATTCATATGAGAATGTGCTACACCAGGCATAGAAACGTTAATCACAGTTCTGGATCTTTGTCAGCACATCAAACCATCCCGAAGATGACATAGATTAAACCACAATATCTTTAACTGGCAGGTCGTCAACTTTGTCGTTAGGCAGTGTGCACTGTCCATGTTGTGGCTGTTGTGCTGCCATGCTAGGCGGTGGCCATGTTGTGCCAGGTAAGGTTAGGTGGACACTGCATGGCTGGGCATAAATAATTGTTCACTTTTAACCAAATCTTAAGTAGGTACACTTGTCCACTCATGGTTGCAAGCACAGTTAATGGAGCCTGTTACACTTGGACCAAAAGACATTGTGGCATAAACAATGTAGGCTGGCACAAGAAGTTCTTAAATTATGAAAACAAGCACAAAATAACTCGATGAGATAATGATGGTGTCAATCACCACTGTGGTTATTATGTGGAATCAGTTGGAGACAACACACAATAAATATCGAATATGCATTTATTAATCACTGGTACATGACAAATATGGCAGCAGTAAGAGTTACATGCCGAAAGAGAAGACTAGAACAAAGAAATCCAAAGAAGCAAAAGTCACAAAGTTAGGGAGCTCTGCTCCAGAGATGTCACAAGTTGCTTGGTAGGGGTTTATTCTACTGAACTACTACTGGGTGTCACCCATTATTAGTGATCTCTATTACAAAATTTACCTGTATTTTAATGTGTTACTAATTTCTTCTATGTTTGTAATTTTACTTATTACAAGACTTCCTTACATGTAACACTTCAAAATATACCAATGAAAAATTTTTGGACCTCTGTGGACAAATAATGATTTACTAAAGATGAGACAGGAACTGAAGTTGAAGGTAGCAAAGCAAAGTCTGTAATGCTTAAGTTTTTAAATATTCCTTTACAACAGAAAACCCTGAATATTTCCCCCCATTTAATTCTTGTAACCACTGAAAAGATGAATGAAATAAGTACTAGTGTCAGTGATGGTTAGAACCAGCTGAAATCATTCAAATTAAATGAAGCTCCAGGGCTAGATGGAATTCCTGTTAGTCTATACTGGATTTGCAGCTGATTTAGGCCCTCTTCCAACTATAATCTATCCTAGATAACTCAAATCATGCCAATTTCTTGGGAAAAATCACAGGACACACCTGTCTGAAAGAAGAACAGTAAAAGTGATCAACAAAACTACCATCCAATATCCTTGACATGAATCTGTTGTTGAATCATTCTGAGTTAAACATAATGAGGTATCTTGAACATAATGACCACCAAAATGCCAACCAGCATTGATTGCAAAAACAAACTTGCACTTTCTTCACATGACATACGGAAAGCTTTGGTCCAAGGCATTCAGGTACATGCTGTATTTCTTGACTTCCAAAAAGTATTTTCATACCACACTTACACTTATTGTCAAAAGTATGAGCATAAGGGGGAATAAAGTGGAATTTGTGACTGGGCTGAGGTCTTTTTGGTAGGGAGGATGCAACATGTTACCTTGGATGGAGAGTGTAAAGGAACACCCTCCTCTAACGTTACCTTTATTCAGCTGAAGTTATTGATACCAAAATACTTTACCTTTTAAAAAGGTTAATGTTATCTCAGCAGTTTAACTAAAATAATTTCATATGATATTGTATATAATACATTATATTTCAGGCTAAAATGTGTAAATATAAATAACTTTTTCTTTGTTACAATCGATATGTACTAACTCCGTATGTACAGTTAAAATTACTCTGCCTTTGAAACATTTGAAATATCGAAATATTCACACTTAAAATTCCTATTATTAATTACACAATCTGACACTAATTATTAAATTTCATGGATTGATTTCTAAAATAATGGTATAGATCAATAGAAAACAAAGTTTGTGAACTCCTTCGAATATTCTTAGTACCACAGAATGAAGTAGTACTGGGCACACATCTGATATGAACAGATGTTTTTATGTTTGTCAATAACAGTGTAATTTTTGATAATGAAGTGGAAATTGTATGGCCAGTATGGACTATAAAAATGTGAAAAAATAAAAAGATAAAAACAGGCAATTCTTCAGTAATTCTCACGTCATTTTGAACCTACAATACCAAAAATTTCAACCTCAAGAATTGACCCCTAGATGTGGAAAAACTGGAGTGAACTGTGAGAAAAGAAGATATTAAAAATGTTTGTTGTAAATCTTACTACTCTTGAAGCTTATTAAAAGCTTTCATCTTGAAATGAGTGACAATAAACAAATGAAATGAGGGAGGGTAAGATTACAGGATTCAGTGTCAGAGGTAGAAGTAACTTCAGGTGTGTCCCAGGTAAGTGTTGTTTACTCTTGCTTTTTGTTGTATATTAATGACCTTGCAGACAATATTAATAATAAAACAAGGTTTCTTGAAGATGATATTTATCTATAATGTACTACCTGAAAGAAGCTGCATAAATATTCAGTCTCATATTTATAAGCTGTTGAAATGGTGCACAGATTGGGAACATGCTTTAAATGTTTAGAAATGCAAATTTTGAAGTTCACAAAACTAAAAAGTGTAGTATCCTATGATTAATATGTCACCATTAGAATGAAACAACTCATACAAATAGCTGGGTGTTAACACATGGTAGGGATATGAAATAAAATAACAATACACATTGTCATGGATTAAGTAGGTGGTAGACTTCAGTTTATTAGTAGAATACTCTGATCTGCAGTCTGTCTACAAAGGAGATTGTTTGCAAATCACTCATACAACTGATTCTAGAATATTGCTAAAATGTGTGGGACCTATACCAGATAAGACTAACAGGGGGTGCAAATGGTCACAGGTTTGTTTAATCTGCAGGAGAGCAATAGAGATGAAGGAACTGAACTGGAAGAGTCTTAAATATAGGTGTAAACTATCCCTAGAAAGCCTGTTAATAAAGTTTCAAGAACCAGCTTAAAATAATTACTCTAGGAATATACCCCCTATGTATCACTTCCATAGGGATTGTGAAGATCACATTAGAATAATTACTGCAAGCACACAGAGGCATTCAAACAATTGTTCTTTCAAAGTTCCATGCATGAATGGAACAAGAAAAATTCATCATACCCCTTACCTCAGTGATTTGCACAGTATAGGAATAGATGTACCTTAAGAAATTATTGAAAAAATGCGGAACTTACTGTTGTAACATATTTGGGAAAAGTCTGATAAAACAGAATTGTGCTTCTGAAAACCAACCAAAAAGTTCTCAAAACGCAAAACACACTGATCGCAAGGCACACTGTGATAACAGCATAGAACAGCCTGATAAATTTGAATGTTCAGGTGTTCATAAGTGAAAATGTGGTAAATCAAAAAGTTTTCACAGGACTGGACGAAATTTACAAAAACTTTAAAAAACATCTGAATATGAATGATGTGAACCTATCTTTATTTGAAACACACTTGCAGGAATAAAACTACACAGCCACTGACTTGATAAAGTACCTATTAGTTCTATGTATTGCTGAAGAGGTGACTTACTAAAAATTTTGAGAAATAGAAATTTTCACATAGTAATGAAACATCCCAGTATTTTAAATGAACACACTCTAAAGTCATTTCACTAGGATTCTTAAATGTCATTTCTTTGTTCTTCTAGGAGAAACTATACAAATTAAAAGTAGCATTAGATAATGTGCAACTCAAATAATTCTTAATTGTATGGCCACTGCCAATGGGAACTTTGTAAAACCAATCAGCACATGGTATTTTTTCTGAATATATTCATACATATAGAACATGTATTACTGCATAATCACAAAATATCACAATTGGCATACACTAAAGAGCAATATGTATAAGCCAAGTCACATGATAATCACATAAAAAAACATACACAACCATGAAATGGCTCTATAGTTAAGTATTAGTCTCTGGCAGTATAGATACTGCCAATGGTGGACAATGTATGAAGTACAGTAAAAATAACTACCAAAATGCAGCTATGTCAAACAACTGACATTTGCAATTTTAAATCAAATTCAAAATGTCTGATCTAAATTATAGTAACATCACAAAGACCTCAAGTGTATTAGTTGAACTTCACAGCAATACTTAGAATTTACATTTCAGGTATCTTAATTTACAGGTGTGTATCGGAGAGATCCTGACATTGAAATATTCATAGACATTAGCGATGTCTCGGAGCTCAAAGGACACAGCATCAATTCTCAACTGATTATTGGAGGAAACATGACTCTAACAGAAGCTATGGAATTATTTTACAATATTTCAAAGACTAATAAAAACTTCAGCTACACTAAAGTGTTGGCAGATCATATAGATTTGGTTGCAAATGTTCCAGTCCGAAATGTAAGAATGGTAACCTTTGTGCCAACTACTATTTGCAGAAGTACAGGAATGTTAATGTTGGTTTATCTGTTTCAGGCTGGAACTATTGCTGGAAATCTCATATTAAAACATGAGCACCCAGAATTTCCATCAGATATTTTCGTGATGTTGGAGGCTGTTGATGCAAAAATAGATATAAGTAGGTGCACATCATACATTAAACTTAGTGTAAAATTCATGCTATTTTTATTAACAACTCCAAAACTGTTTAAAATGTTACTCAGTGTGACAAACAAATGTTCAGAAATTAAGTAGTTTTATTTTAATAAATAGACAAGAACTGTTAATGTTTCAACTTGTCTTCATAGTTGACAAGACTGGAGCACAGACTACTGTCAGTCCACTGGAGTATTTGGAAGTTGACATGAAGCAGAAGATTATAAAGAGCATTACTTTGCAGCCCTATGATAATAACTATTTCTTGAAAACATACAAGGTGAGTTTTCAATATCATATGGCACGTGCAGGGAGCAAAAGGCTATTTATGATTTGTACAGAAACTAGATGGCAATTATGAGTTGAGGAGCATGACATGGAAGCAGTGGTTGGGAAGGGAGTGAGACAGGGTTGTAGGCTATCCCCAATGTTATTCAGTCTGTCTATTGAGCAAGCAGTAAAAGAAACAAAATAAAAGTTTGGAGAAGGTATTAAGATCCATGGAGAGGAAATAAAAACTTTGAGGTTTATAGACACAACTGTAATTTTGACACACACACACACACACACACACACACACACACACACACACACACACACACACACACAGCAAAGGATCTGGAAGAGCAGTTGAAAAGAATGGACAGTGTCTTAAAAGGAGGATATAAGACAAACATTAACAAAAGCAAAATGAGGGTAATGAAAGAGTCAAATTAAATCGGGCAATGCTGAGGGAATTAGTTTAAGAAATAAAATGCTTTAAGTAGTAAGAGTTCTGCTATTTGGAAAGCAAAATAGCTGCTGATTGTTGAAGTAGGGAGGATAGAAAAGCTAGACTTGCGATGGCAATGAAAGTGTTTCTGAAGAAGAGAAATTTAACATGCAGTATAAATCTGTCAGGAAGCCTTTTCTGAAAGTATTTTTATGGAGTGTAGCCATGTATGGAAGTGAAACATGGATATGAACAGTTCAGACAGAGAGATTAGAAGGTTTCAAAGATTTAGACAAAACTAATGATGCATTGAAACCATAACTTTTTAAGGTTCTCCTCCAAGCAGTTGAAGGCATTTTTCATGTCTGCGCTCACTGTTAAATCTTTGCTTTCTGGAATTTACTTAAATACCTAAACTTAAGAGTACTTTTGGTCCAGAAATTGGTTTTAACCATTGCTTCTGATAGGAAGAAGTCATTTGGATAAAATATCTGGCCTCACTCATCAGAACTGTAACACCTTCCAAATATCTAAAACAAAAGAAGAAAGGTTCATTTGTTTTCCTTTGTTCACTGTTACTACAATTCCTGAAAAATCAACTGTTTCTGATGCTTTTTAACACTGTATAATCTTAGATTACTGGTTAAATTTGAACTAGAACCGAAAAACAAAATAACTCAAATGATTTCCTTGAAACATTCATTGAAACAAATGTCTTACAGTACAGAAGAATCTCCCCGAATCCATACATTTGTGCTTGATGTTTAATGATGTGACCCTTAATTATGTGACCCTGTAAAGGTCATTAAAATACCATGTACTGGCAAGCATGTAAAGATGCATAATTGAAACAAAATGTAGGTATTAATCATAAAAATGCTGTAGCTAAGGGAAGGTTTCAAATTTCATTTCTGTGTACTTCATTTGTTCCTACAACAAAATATCAGGCTACAGTTGTCAATGAAAGAATTTCAGAGATGTGAAAGTTTTTTTTGAGCTAAATGTAAGTGTATTGAATAAATCTTAAACATCACACTGGTACATGCAGTTTATACACACACAGGCTAAATCACACATTGTAGAATTAGTAGTAAATTTGTCACACCAAAAACCAGCAGCTATGGCTACTGCCTCAGTTGTAGGAAGAAATGCTTCTCCTGCCACTAATTTAATAGGACAGCTTAAGTAATCTGCATTAATAAGACCCTTGTAAATGTCTGCAAGATCAGCACTCATGCAAGGACTTCCTTAACCAGAACTATTAGGTGACTAGTACCTAACAGTATGGTACTACAAAGGAGGGAAATTTCTTTGTTACTGGTGTCAAATTTGATTTCTGAAGACTACAACCAGGTTCTTTCATGGAGAGTATGGAAGCAGTACCAGAAGAAAATGCTTACAAATCCTGAAACCACTGTGTATTGTATTTTTATTGATCCAGGCAATCATAGTATTGTACAGCTGTACATATGATACTGGACAGGTCAAGAGAGCTATTTACAAGTAATTTTTATAAATTGATTTTTACATTATTTTGTAGCAAGGAAATTATCTATCTTAAATAAAACAGTTAGTACAAATCATAGAATTGTAAGGTTGTACATATGATATTGGACAGGTCAAGAGAACATATTTGCAAGTAATTTTTAATAAATTGATTTTACATTATTTTGCAATGAGGAAGTTAGCTATCTTTAACAAAACAGTAAATACAAATGTTGTATTGTAAAATACAAACAGCCAATACAAATGTAATAGTAAAGTAGTCCAGTGTATTTGATAGACATGCACAATATATAATAATCCAGTATATTTCATAGACATGCACAGCATATAATTTTCAGACCTAATTGAACATTTATCATAAAATTGTTTACAATTTTAACACCTTTCAAAAAAATGAACTGCATAAAAGCAATGGTCCAAGAGATTTTTAACTTATTTGTGAAGGCTCTTGGGTTCTTTATTGCTTTGATTTCATTTGGTAAATTATTATACATTTGTATCCCAATATTTAAAACACTTTTTTGGTAGCAGGTAGTTCTGGACTGAATCATATGTAGGTCAGATTGCTGCCTTTTTGCATAGTTATGAATATCTCCATTGAATTTGTGTGCAGTCACTGTCTAACAGGTATGACTTGACAAATGAGATATTATAAATGTAAGCAGAGGGCAGTGTCATAATGTCATTTAAATTATCTAATCATATGACCACTGATGTACTAAAGGTGTTCCTATTTTGGTCTCAAGGCCATCCTAGTGTGATGAGCAATTCTGACAAATCACACATGTTTATGATCTTTGTGTGGTGTAGGGGCCAAAACTCATTGAATGTTTTATATAATTGAAGCAGAGCTGCTGTTGAATGTAAATTACAAGCATATTGTCTGAAAGCTCTGTTATGTGCACATAAAATGTAATTTTAGCTTCTCATTATGTAATATACATGTCATTTTAATAAAATTCTGCTTTCAGATTATGCCTAGAGCTCAAAATGCACATGCTTATGTAAATGCAGGATTTTTATTTAACTTGGATATGAAGAATGTTGGCAAAATAATTTCCAGGCCTAGAATAGTGTTTGGAGGCATTTCAGCTCAGTTGGTAAGCAGTAACTTACTCACAATTTTGTACATAGTCCTATAAAATGAACTATACATTTAGTGAATAATACTCAGGTACTGAGTATTTCCTTAAACCAATCAAATAACAACTGCATGATTTATGTGTTCTATTGCTGATGGATAACTTCACATCAAAATACATACTGACAAATAGTTAAACAAAATGGGCACTTAGCTATGTTTTGAAGTACAAAGATTTGTTCTGATAACTATGAGAACTTTGGTTTGACATTATCAGTATGATAGTTTTGCATGGCATTGTAAGACAGAGGCTGCCTTGAAATGGCAAGTTATGGATATGATCCTAAAATTTTCATCACACACAGCAACAAACCTGCTCTTAAGAAACTGGAGAGCAAAATGTGTTTCAAAAGTTTGGCATGTCATGTAATCTCATAAATTCTCTGAACTAGACCAATATGTGTTGGCAGTGTCAACAGCATGCACTGAGTGGCTGTGGCTGTTGGGTGAAGCAGTGTACTGATCAGTGTCAAGCAGTAGAGTTAGCACAAGACAGGGTTACTTTACAAATCTAGCCATGCACAGTTGTTGCCCTTGCCAATATGTGGCTCCAAATGGCTGCATTTACTAAATGTTAGTATGAAAACAAGTGACAGAACTAAAATTTGTATGGATTGTATTTAAAGTTTCCCATTATGTAAAACTGTTTGTCTCCCCTTGAATTAGGCTGAATTGTCTTCATTCTAAATTTTATATTCAAAAATATAACTGCAGAGATGTATTCATGTTTCTGGTGTGTCATAGACTAAAGCATATGCAATTTCTTTGATGGTGCATAGCAAGTTCAGCCAAAATTGGAAAGTCGTAGTTCATTAATACAATAATCGGTAACATGACATACGGATATAGTAAATGCGATCGTGAGAGTTAAAAAAAATTGACACAATGGTACATTATGCACCCACTGCCATACAACCATACGGTAGCTTGTGAAATGTGGATGTAAGTGAAAAGTCTGACTTAAAGGAGGACAGTGCTATTTAACATATTGCCACAAAGGTTATGTGGTTTCAATAAAATACTGCAGTACAATTTAAGAAACTAAATTATCCTGATTTGCGGATGGTGAAAACTTCTCAAACTACTTACAATCCTGCATCGTGCACTACAATCATATCAGAAATGAAAGCAATTCTGTTAATACTTCCAGGAGCCTTACGTGAAATACATACATCAAAACAGTTTTGCATCACCTCGGTTCTGAGAGTTCCAGACCATTTACAGTAAATTGGAATATAGATTGCCATAAACATAATTTCTGCCTTTTTATATTGCTCATGAAAACCACACATTGCATGTTGTATCTACAGTGAGATCTTGACAGGTGGTAGTCCAGATTGCTGTACACACTGATACCTCTAATACTCATAATGCCACACCAAAACAGAAGGGAACATCCACCTCACTGTACTCAATGGACAGCGTGGCTATGGAATTCACCTGACTGGGTTGCCTCCAGACATGTCTCCGACAATTGTCTGGCTGAAGGCATACACGACACTCACTGGTGAAGAGAACATGATGCCAATCCTGAGTGGTCCATTTGGCATTTCACTGGGCCCATCTGTACTGCCCTGCATGGTGTCGTGGTTGCAAAGATGGACATCACCATGGACATCAGGAGTGAAGTTGCACATATTGCAGACTATTGCACACAGTTTGTCATAACACAATGTCCTGTGGCTGCATGAAAAAGATTGTTCAACATGGTGGCGTTGCTGTTGGGTAGTGATCACCTGCTGCAGTAGTAGCCTTGGGCAGCCTCAGTAAGGCATGTCATATACAGTTCCAGGCTGTCAAGGGTGATCACATTCTTTGTTTTGTGAACCTTAGACATTTTGGTACCCACTCTACACAATTTACAAGAACCAAAGCCGTCTGTGACAATGTTAAAGAGCTAGGCTTGAAATTAGTCACATTTTTAGAAAGGTCAGAAATTAAGACATGAATTTTGTGAAAGTTTATCACTTATGTCTGAATGTCTTTCTTGATCACTTTCATCAAGCACATCTGTGCAGTCTGCGTTACCAACCTTGAATTCTCTGCACCATTCCCACACAAGTCATACAACCCCATCATCATACAAATACCACACTGTTGTTGTTGTTGTTGTTGTTGTTGTTGTCTTCAGTCCTGAGACTGGTTCGATGCAGGTCTCCATGCTACTCCATTCTGTGCAAGCTTCATTTCCCAGTACCTACTGCAACCTACATCCTTCTAAATCTGCTTAGTGTATTCATCTCTTGGTCTCCCCCTACGATTTTTACCCTCCACTCTGCCCTCCAATACTAAATTGGTGATCCCTTGAAGCCTCAGAACATGTCCTACCAACCAATCCCTTCTTCTGGTCAAGTTGTGCCACAAACTTCTCTTCTCCCCAATCCTATTCAATACTTCCTCATTAGTTATGTGATCTACCCATCTAATCTTCAGCATTCTTCTGTAGCACCACATTTCGAAAGCTTCTATTCTCTTCTTGTCCAAACTATTTATCGTCCATGTTTCACTTCCATACATGGCTACACTCCATACAAATACTTTCAGAAAAGACTTCCTGACACTTAAATCTATACTCGATGTTAACAAATTTCTCTTCTTCTAAATGCTTTCCTTGCCATCACCAGTCTACATTTTATATCCTCTCTACTTTGACCATCATCAGTTATTTTGCTCACCAAATAGCAAAACTCCTTTACTACTTTGTGTCTCATTTCCTAATCTAATTCCCTCAGCATCACCCAACTAAATTCGACTACAATCCATTATCCTCGTTTTGCTTTTGTTGATGTTCATCTTATATCCTCCTTTCAAGACACTGTCCATTCCATTCAACTACTCTTCCAAGTCCTTTGCTGACTCTGACAGAATGACAATGTCATCAGCGAACCTCAAAGTTTTTATTTCTTCTCCATGGATTTTAATACCTACCCCAAATTTTTCTTTTGTTTCCTTTACTGCTTGCTCAATATACAGATTGAATAACATCAGGGAGAGGCTACAGCCCTGTCTCACTCCTTTCCCAACCACTGCTTCCCTTTCATACCCCTCGACTCTTATAACTGCCATCTGGTTTCTGTACAAATTGTAAATAGCCTTGCTCCCTGTATTTTACCCCTGCCACCTTTAGAATTTGAAAAAGAGTATTCCAGTCAACATTGTCAAAAGCTTTCTCCCAGTCTACAAATGCTAGAAACATAGGTTTGCTTTCCTTAATCTTTCTTCTAAGATAAGTCGTAAGGTCAGTATTGCCTCACGTGTTCCAGTATTTCTACGGAATCCAAACTGATCTTCCCCGAGGTTGGCTTCTGCTAGTTTTTCCATTCGTCTGTAAAGAATTTGTGTTAGTATTTTGCAGCTGTGGCTTATTAAACTGATTGTTCAGTAATTTTCACATATGTCAACACCTACTCCTTCCACCTTTGTGCTTTCCCTTCTTTGCTTAGAACTGGGTTTGCATCTGAGCTCTTGATATTCATACAAGTGGTTCTCTCTTCTCCAAAGGTCTCTTCAATTTTCCTGTAGGCAGTATCTATCTTACCCCTAGTGAGATAAGCCTCTACATCTTTACATTTGTCCTCTAGCCATCTGTGCTTAGCCACATACAACCTTCTTTCATGATTCTTAAACCAAGTGTTAGCTATGATTAAGTTGTGTTCTGTGCAAAATTCTAACAGGCAGCTTCCTCTTGCATTTCTTAGCCCCAATCCATATTCACCTACATTTCCTTCTCTCCCTTTTCCTACTACCGAATTCCAGTCACCCATGACTATTAAATTTTTGTCACCCTTCACTATCTGAATAATTTCTTTTATTTCATCATACATTTATTCACCACACTACAATGAATTTTTTCTGCACTGTTCCTTCAGCTTTCAGGTATTGAATGACATAACATACCTCATAATTGGAGAAGAAATAACTGTCCATTTACATTGCCTGCTGCTTACACAGAGATGAATAAGATGACTGACAGACACAATGTTACCATCAGTCACCTTTTTCAATCAAGAGTCCCATAAAACTATAATCATTTGTCTAATACTAATGACCAACCAGAGGTCAATTTATCAGTAGCTCTAAGATTTTTCATGGTGAACAGGTCACTCCTTTATTTAGAGCCAAGACTTTTAGCCTACTCTAAGTTTTGGAGACCCTTAGATTGAGGACAAAGGGATATTGTGATTTCTGGAGGTGGGTTATTCCAGTGTGTCTCCTGAGGCATGCTGCACCAGAAGTGTCTCTTGATGCATGCTTCCCATCAGTACTGGTTATATTCCCCGTTGTATGTTATTAAATTACATTCATGAATAGAATAGTCACACGCAGTTATCACACCCACAATAGTTACTCACAAACTAGTAATTGATCAAATGCCATGATGGTGTGAGATGAAAAGCAGCATGTTAAAATCTAATCCTTTTAATGAAATTTTATTATTCAACAAAAAGAACTGTAAACCTGACAGAACTGGGAAGTAACTTAGTTATGACAAAGTATAGCTATATTTCTTAAAAGTAGTGTACACAGATATTTCATGGTGCAAGTGGAGAAAGTGACACCACAAAATGATTTCCTGAACAGCTGTGTAATATTGCTACTAACGTTAAATATGAACAAGAAAAGCTGATAATGTGCAAAATATTCATGTTGCGTAAGCCAATGGTGTAAATTATAGCAGGAAGAACACGCATCTGAGCAGTGGAATGAAGATACCTGATCCAAAGAAATATTTACAAAAGGCACAGAACATTTGTTGGCAGCAATTAACATGGTATTATAACACTACTGCAAAACTGATTAATGGAAACATCACTTCTTTTGTCACAAAAAAATTTTACCTGTGGGATTTCTTTTTAAAAATTCTGCTTTCAGTATTAGTCTGATGAAAACTTTATTATACACCTATTCAAATCTACAACCTGTATCTCAAATCATGAAAAAGATTAAGAATAACTGTAACTGCTATTCAGATGTAACATACAACAATAAAATCTAAGAGTCAGACAAAATTACTATCATATTTATGGGTGTTCACTTGGTCGGTGCAGTAAAACTGATTCACCCCTTCAATGGGTGCGCTTGTGGCAGTTAACCGCAAGATTGTTTCCTTATTGTATCACAGTTAGCATTACAGTTGTGACCACATCTAGATATGTATTTGTTATTCTCAACAGATGTCACCAATTACTATATTTGTGCAATTCTTGCTTTTAGCAGTTTGGTTGCTATTGTTGTTTGAAATATGAGTGTTGCATTTGTGGTGTGTTTGCTGCTACATGCCTTGTGATTTAGGTATTTTCTACATTTTTGTTTTTCTTATGCCTCAAGGCAGTCTTTCTTTATATTAGATACAATCAATATTTGAATTGAATCAGTTTTATTACTTTTTACAATCTTGGATATTGATTTGCTGCAATATGTTACTTTCATAAAAACATGCTTCATTAGGTCTCATTAAAGGTGTGGAAATCCAGAAAAAGAGGGCATTTCACAGGGACCATCTAATTGTATGTGTTGAAGACTATGAGAGTATTGAGCGAATTGTCAGAAAAATTACAAGAATCATCTGATTCATGTTAATCTGAGTCTGAAGAGGAAGTTATTGAAGAAGAAAACCACAGCACTGACTCTGAACAATTAAGAGGTTGAAGAGGGGAGACAACAAAGATGATTACCAATTTTATGTAGAAAAAAATAAACTATTTGGATAAGTGAACTGCTTCCTCCTCCTTCTAAAATCAAGGCAAAGAACATTCTAAAAGTTTTGCCAGGTCCAAAAGCAAGTGCTGAAATTACAGAAAAATAAACTGATGTATTCTACCTATTTATTACTGATTGGATGATTGACAACTTTGTTGAAAATACAAACTGTTACTTCCAGAATAGTAAGAGCTGAAGTCCAATATTAAAGAGAATGGGACTGCAAAGACCCCACTAAACAAGATATAAAGGCTCTTTTACGTGCATTGCATCTAACAGGTACAAAGAAAGGATTACATACAAATTGCTGTGAACTGTGGGATGCAAATTGTACAGGAATGATTATTTTATGAGCTCACTTCAGTTAAAAGTGCTTTCACTTTCTGCTTAGAACTCTTAGGTTCGACAATGTGCAGGCTGGCCGTGTGGCATCGCCTGCTCTGCCTGTGAGGGGACATGTGGCTGCTCCTTCAGCAAGGTCCGAGCAGGCACACGGGGGGGAGGGGTTTATTAGTTATTGGGAGCTCCAACGTTAGGCGGGTGATGGAGCCCCTTAGGGAAATAGCGAGAAGGTCGGGGAAGAAGGCCAGTGTTCACTCTGTCTGCTTGCCGGGGGGGTCTCATCCGAGATGTGGAGGAGGCCCTACCAGCGGCGATAGAGAGCACTGGGTGCACCCGACTGCAAATTGTTGCTCATGTCGGCACCAATGACTCCTGCCGTCTGGGTTCAGAGGTCATCCTCAGTTCGTACAGGCGGTTGGCGGAATTGGTGAAGGCGGAGAGCCTCGCTCGCGGGGTGGAATCAGAGCTAACTATTTGTAGTATCGTTCCCAGAACCGATCGCGGTCCTCTGGTTTGGAGCCGAGTGGAAGGCTTAAACCAGAGGCTCAGACGATTCTGCGGAGATCTGGGGTGCAAATTTCTCGACCTCCGCTATCGGGTGGAGAAATGTAGGGTCCCCCTGAATAGGTCAGGCATGCACTACACGCCGGAAGCGGCTACAAGGGTAGCGGAGTAAGTGTGGAGTGCACATGCGGGTTTTTTAGGTTAGAGAATCCCCTCCCTAGGCCCGACAAGACGCCTCCTGAGACGCGGCAAGATAGGAGTAGGCAAAATGCAACAGGGAATAACAATATTAATGTGCTAATAGTAAACTGCAGGAGCGTCTATAGAAAGGTCCCAGAACTGCTCTCATTAATAAACGATCACAACGCCCATATAGTACTAGGGACAGAAAGTTGGCTGAAACCAGACGTAAACAGTAACGAAATCCTAAACTCAGATTGGAATGTATACCGCAGAGACAGGCTGAACAGTGAAGGGGGAGGCGTGTTTTATAGCGGTAAGAAGTGCAATAGTATCGAAGGAAATTGACGGAGATCCGAAATGTGAAATGATTTGGGTGAAGGTCGCGGTTAAAGCAGGCTCAGACATGGTAATTGGATGTCTCTATAGGCCCCCTGGCTCAGCAGCTGTTGTGGCTGAGCACCTGAAGGATAATTTGGAAAATATTTCGAGTAGATTTCCCCACCATGTTATAGTTCTGGGTGGAGATTTTAATTTGCCGGATATAGACTGGGAGACTCAGACGTTCATAACGGGTGGCAGGGACAAAGAATCCAGTGAAATTTTTTTAAGTGCTTTATCTGAAAACTACCTTGAGCAGTTAAACAGAGAACCGACTCGTGGCGATAACATATTAGACCTTCTGGTGACAAACAGACCCGAACTATTTGAAAAAGTTAACGCAGAACAGGGAATCAGTGAACATAAAGCGGTTACTGCATCGATGATTTCAGCCGTAAATAGGAATATTAAAAAGGGTAGGAAGATTTTTCTGTTTAGAAAAAGTGACAAAAAGCAGATTTCAGAGTACCTGTTGGCTCAACACAAAAGTTTTGTCTCAAGTACTGATAGTGTTGAGGATCAGTGGACAAAGTTCAAAACCATCGTACAATATGCGTTAGATGAGTATGTGCCAAGCAAGATCGTAAGAGATGGAAAAGAGCCACCGTGGTTCAACAACCGAGTTAGAAAACTGCTGCGGAAGCAAAGGGAACTTCACAGCAAACATAAACATAGCCAAAGCCTTGCAGACAAACAAAAATTACGCGAAGCGAAATGTAGTGTGAAGAGAGCTATGCGAGAGGCGTTCAATGAATTCGAAAGTAAAGTTCTATGTACTGACTTGGCAGAAAATCCTAAGAAATTTTGGTCTTATGTCAAAGCGGTAGGTGGATCAAAACAAAATGTCCAGACACTCTGTGACCAAAATGGTACTGAAACAGAGGATGACAGAATAAAGGCCGAAATACTAAATGTCTTTTTCCAAAGTTGTTTCACAGAGGAAGATTGCACTGTAGTTCCTTCTCTAGATTGTTGCACAGATGACAAAATGGTAGATATCAAAATAGACGACAGAGGGATAGAGAAACAATTAAAATCGCTCAAAAGAGGAAAGGCCGTTGGACCTGATGGGATACCAGTTCGATTTTACACAGAGTACGCGAAGGAACTTGCCCCCCATCTTGCAGCGGTGTACCGTAGGTCTCTAGAAGAGCGTTGCGTTCCAAAGAATTGGAAAAGAGCACAGATCATCCCAGTTTTCAAGAAGGGACGTCGAACAGATGTGCAGAACTATAGACCCATATCTCTAACGTCGATCAGTTGTAGAATTTTGGAACACGTATTGTGTTCGAGTATAATGACTTTTCTGGAGACTAGAAATCTACTCTGTAGGGATCAGCATGGGTTTCGAAAAAGACGGTCATGTGAAACCCAGCTCGCGCTATTCGTCCACGAGTCTCAGAGGGCCATAGACACGGGTTCACAGGTAGATGCCGTGTTTCTTGACTTCCGCAAGGCGTTCGATACAGTTCCCCACAGTCGTTTATTGAACAAAGTAAGAGCATATGGACTATCAGGCCAATTGTGTGATTGGATTGAGGAGTTCCTAGATAACAGGACGCAGCATGTTATTCTCAATGGAGAGAAGTCTTCCGAAGTAAGAGTAATTTCAGGTGTGCCGCAGGGGTGTCATAGGACCGTTGCTATTCACAATATACATAAATGACCTGGTGGATGACATCGGAAGTTCACTGAGGCTTTTTGCAGATGATGCTGTGGTGTATCGAGAGGTTGTAACAATGGAAAAATGTACTGAAATGCAGGAGGATCTGCAGCGAATTGACGCATGGTGCAGGGAATGGCAACTGAATCTCAATGTAGACAAGTGTAATGTGCTGCGAATACACAGAAAGATAGATCCTTTATCATTTAGCTACAAAATAGCAGGTCAGCAACTGGAAGCAGTTAATACCATAAATTATCTGGGAGTACGCATTAGGAGTGATTTAAAATGGAATGATCATATAATGTTGATTGTCGGTAAAGCAGATGCCAGACTGAGATTCATTGGAAGAATCCTGAGGAAATGCAATCCGAAAACAAAGGAAGTAGGTTACAGTACGCTTGTTTGCCCACTGCTTGAATACTGCTCAGCAGTGTGGGATCCGTACCAGATAGGGTTGATACAAGACATAGAGAAGATCCAACGGAGAGCAGCGCACTTCGTTACAGGATCATTTAGTAATCGCGAAAGCGTTACGGAGATGATAGATAAACTCCAGTGGAAGACTCTGCAGGAGAGACGCTCAGTAGCTCGGTACGGGCTTTTGTCAAAGTTTCGAGAACATACCTTCACCGAAGAGTCAAGCAGTATATTGCTCCCTCCTACGTATATCTCGCGAAGAGACCATGAGGATAAAATCAGAGAGATTAGAGCCCACACAGAGGCATACTGACAATCCTTCTTTCCACGAACAATAAGAGACTGGAATAGAAGGGAGAACCGATAGAGGTACTGAAGGTACCCTCCGCCACACACCGTCAGGTGGCTTGTGGAGTATGGATGTAGATGTAGATGTAGACAACCTGGGTACCTGGAATGAAAGAAAATAGTGACAAACTAGCACATATTCAGGACTTCCATCAAGAGTTTAACAGCTGCCTTACTCTCTAAAATGTCAGCAAGTTTGTCACTATTGACGAGATGTTGCATCCTTCCAGAGGATACTGCAGATTCGTACGGTATATCTCTAATAATCCGGCAAAATATGGGATCGAGATTTATGCCTTGTGTGATGCCAAAACATTTTACACCCTGAACTTTAAAATTTACTGTGGCAAGCAGATGCCAGGACCCTACCTGAAGTCTAACAAGCCTAATGACATTGTGCAAAGATTTGTGACTGCAGTTGGGAAAACAAACAGAAATCTTAAGACTGACAATTACTACAGTAGCTACCATCTGTCTGAAAATCTCCTTGGCAAAGGTTCTACTTTCTTGGGAACCATGAAAAAAATAAGGAAATATATCAAGAATTCCAAGCAAATAAAACCTGAGAAGTTATGACTTTTTGGTTTTCAAGATGATTTTTGTATGGTCTAGACTGTCACTAAAAAAACAAAGGTGTGAATTTTTTATCAACAATGCACAGCACAAATGAAATAGAGACAAAGAAATTAAGTCAATTTGAGATACAATGCTACCAAAGGAGATGTAGACACTGTAAAGCACATTAGCTCATCATACAGCACTTCCAGAATAACACGACGATGGCCACTTGTACTTTTCTACAGACATCTAGATATTGCTGGCAGAAATGTGCACATTATTTTCAAATTAAACAATCCTGATAATAAAGAAAGAAGACTAAATTTTTTGAAACATCTTGCTCTGGACCTAATAGAACATTTAAATCAATGAGCATTACTTGACACTTTGACACTTCTCAAGGATATTCATGCCTTCTTGACCAAGTATAGGCTTGAAGAAAAGACCAAGGAGTTAGCAAAACCTGGAATTTGTTACATATGTGGCAGGCATAAAAACAGAACCAAAACAGTATGTATGAAACGCAAGAAACAGTGTCAATGTGAAAGTGAGCTACAGATGGAAGTTAACTAATTTACTCAAAATCATAAACAGGAGTCAGAGTTTATGAATGCTCCATTTCATAATGTGTTCCCTTATTACTTTCTTTTCACATGAATCAGTGCAACTAAGTGACATAATGAAAGCAATAAAGAATATCATCATTGTTATAAATTACAATGACAATAAGATAATTGTGAAGGCAACAAATAAATAAGATTATTCTTATAGAACCATATAATGTTATGTTTTCTCTAATAAAATGTAACTCGTGATTATATAAAGCTTATTTTTCTTAAGGTTAAAAATGTAATACTAATTGCAATGTAAAAGCTGCAATGCACCCACTCATGGAGGTATGAAAGACAAGCCCACCGAAGGGTTAAATTTGAATAGGAAATAATGAGCTAATCATACCAAATATGAAAAAAATTAGATTAAAAATTGTAAAATACCATCTTACTGCATACATATTTTTAAAAGACAAAATAGGCAGCTGATAAGTGATATTTTGGATAATGTGCACTTTTCCTTTCATATTATGCATGAGTATGTGATCAGAGGAGTAACAATTCACATTTCAAATAGGTACATGCTGCAGAAACAGAGAGATTCTTGGAGGGTAAAAATATTTTTGAATTGGACATCCTGCAAGAAACACTGAAAATTTTAGATTCTGAGCTTACACCTTCAGAGACACCACTGGAGGCTTCACCAGAATACCGTAAGAATTTGGCTGAAGCTTTGTTATACAAGGTATGTCACTGGAATATTTAATAGAGTTACACTAAAAGCAGACTTGTGGTTAAAATGGAAAATTCTTGTCTGTTCCTTAAATTTACTAAGATTTTTATTGGGTTCAAATTACTACTAGATTTTATGACAATATTAAAAACCATTGCAGTGTGTGCTGAGTATATCTCCGGAAACAGTAAGATCTGTACTCAGAAGTGGAGGTGAACTGCTGAAGAGGCCATTGTCATCTGGGAAACAAGACTATGACACACACAAGGAATTGTGGCCCCTTGGAAAGCCAGTGCCAAAAATTGAAGCTCTTGTGCAATGTTCTGGTAAATATTAAATCTATTTATTGGTTCAGTTTAATTATATGCATCAGTTTCATTACACACATGTCTAACACAAATAGTATTTATAGTGTTGCTAACTTTAATGAGATGTGATTAGTGCTGCTCACACATGATATAGTACTGGAGCTGGATTAAAGGCACCCATCTTAATGTGTCATCTTGCTCTGTTAAACAGCAGGGCTGTGAAAGTGCTGTAATTTATACAGTATGTCTGTCAAACAACAGTGACATTTCCCAAAGTTGGGGAAAATAAAAAGTCATGAAATTTCATAGAACACAGAAATACGGACCATCGAAGTTTGCACAAAAAAAGTCAGGCAGTACAGAGCTCTGTAATACATACCATTAAAGAGACAGCAACAGCAGAGATAACCAATGTTTTTTGAACTTATTAATTATTATTATTAATTAATTCTGTGTAAAGGGAAATCCATAAATTTTGGGACTATGCAGAACATGCACTATATTCAATTCTGTGTAGCAGTCACAACAATTAATGTAGCACTTGAACAGGAGTTAGTAAGTAGAGTAGAATGATCAATTTTAATTAGCAAGTACGCTCACATTTGAAGTGAGAGAAGCTTCTTACTGAGCTTCTCAGACAACAAAGTTCAATTAATTTTGTTCTTTATACAATTGTAGGGACTGGAAACAAAAAATCAACCTCATGAAATATTTTCATATTCCCACTTATTCCACAGAAAATTGTTCCACAAGATGTTACTAACCAATTTGAAAGAATGTACATGTTGCCTGAAAGTAAGCAGTAAGAAAATATACTAGTTCTACATTTCCATAAAAGAATCAATCAGATGGTGTATAGAATATGTAATAAACAGCAGCAAGAAAGGAATCACAGTTTACTGAGGTCATTTCTCTCCTTCCCTTCTTCCTATTACTTATTTAGGTGCATTTGAGCCATGCTCTTAAATTACATTTTCTAATGTTATTATGAACATTTCCTACATTTAAAAACCATTTATTTCAGGTGAAGCAAAGTATGTGAATGATGTACTCACTATTCCTGGTGAACTATATTGTGCATTTGCTGTAACTGAAATTGCAAATGGTCATATCAGAAGTATAGATGCCACAGATGCTTTGGTAAGTCCTTACTTATTGTTTGTTACATAGCAGTGGTAATCATTAAACAAGTAAAGACTTAAAGCATTCAGAATGATACTGATAACAAAGTTTAATGACTTTGGTTTCCAAAGACTGCTTCAGTACTAATAACAAACAAAAATAAATGCTGCACCGTTTGAGGTGTCATATCATGGATTGTACAGCACCTCCTGCAGGAGGTTAGTCCTCCCTCAGGTGTGTGGAATATCTGAAGCTAAGCACCAATTTTCAAACCTATGAAAATTAATATAAAATAGCTATGTAGCACATGGAAAGGGCAAGGCAAGGAGAAGTTAGAGAAAAGAGCTTCTATAGAAAATACTGATACAGAGGAATTAAGGAAAGCATGCTTGGTTGCACTTAAGCTGTGTATTACATTAGCATATTAACTGTTTCTAAGGAAAGTGTAGAGCAGCAGTTTTAAGTTCCCTGTCCAGCTAATGCTTAGTTTCCTGAAAGAAAAAACGTGCCTCCAAAACAACTCTTAACATTTTCTTTCACACACGTATGGTTTGTAATGAGAAAACTGTTTGGTGTACTTCAGCTTACATTGTTATTTCTTCAGGATAAGAACTGAAGTCACAGGCGGTAATGTTCCTTAAAAAATCTGCTCATTCTTAACTATTCTTGTCTAAATCTGAAAATCACACTTTTAAACTCCATTTCTATGAGCTGGTGAGCACAACCAAAACATATATTGTAGTTTCCACTTTCTCATTTTGTGTGCAGGAGAGAGAACTCCATAATGTTACACATTCAATTTGCACTAAGTTTGAAATAGCTATTAGTGATGCACAGGTATGATGCAGAAAAGGCACATGATCATGTCTTGTTCAGAGTTACATTCAGGGCACAAGCCATAGTGCTTTTAATGTCTTGTACTTGAGTAATTTTCTTGCTTGGATTTGAACTGATTCAATTATGCTGTACAGTGGGTGTTGCATTCTGCTTGAATTTTTTCAGGCTGTTCCAGGTGTAGTTGCTTTTTATGATGCAAAAGACATACCAGGAAAGAACAACTTTTTTCCTAGAATGATTTTTAGCTTTGAAGATGAAGAGGTAAAGCACTGATTAATATGAATTATAATGTAATGCTGAATTGTATTCTATGGAGAAAGGTAAAATAATGTGGTGATTACTGTTGCAGCTATTTTGTTCTGGGAATGTTAAGTACAATGGACAACCAGTGGGGGTTGTTGTAGCACAATCTCATGATACTGCAGTCAAGGCTGCTAAGTTGGTGAAGATAGACTATGATGTTGTAAATAAGCCTGTAATTCACTTGAGAGAGGTAATAAAGTCTGGTGATAAAAGTAGAATGGATGTAGCAGGAGAAATGAAGCCAACAGAAACTGGACGTAAGTATATGGCCATTGGTGCAAAAATGTGATAGTCTTTAAAATGTAATAGTTGTTTAATATAATACAGTTAATGACTCCCACACACATTTGAACTTGCAAACAATGTTTACAATGAAATTTATTTTATAATTTGGAGACCAAGTTTGCACTCTCACTTACCTTTTCAGGCTGTATGTTTAATGTGAATAATAGGATGATAATTTAAAGGCCACAATTAGTGCCGCCTCCTGATCATGACAATGGCTTGGAACACTTAGTTTTTCATTGACAAAACTGTGCAGAAAAAGATTAATTACCTTCCTCAGCATAGAAATGATGAAACTGCTTCAACCCTCTGCTACATGCGTGATTTTTTTACCTCCACTACACGCGCGTGGACTGAATCTGCATTGCATTTTATACCATTTTCATGAACAATTCTGATATTGCAGTTGGCAAATATATTAGTCTGGATAACATAAATAAAACAATAAATTCATAAACACAATGTATTTCAGCATGAGTAGTGTACATGACATATTTTAACTCGTAATTTACCCGTAAACCAAAAAGAACATTTATTGTACTCGCTGAAATTTACGTTCATTCTGTTTTTTCACTGTTTTTCCAAATGAATATTAACCAACACTTATCTTAAGTAAATTAGTTCAGAAACTTATTCAGAAAACTATAGTTTACAGCCTCACTGTCAATTTGAGTAAATAACTCATGGTGGTTGCCATTTTCACTGCACTCACTGCACAGATATGCACTGACATGTTCCAGGCATACAAATTTATTGCACACATTGCAGGAAAATCTCATCGGTCTGTTTTTTTCCTATAACAGGAGTTGCATCTTCCTCAAACTGTTGTTTGTGGAGGTCTACGAAGAGCTTCACTGTTGGTAATCCCAAATTTTCCTTGATACAATTCTTGATGTTCACTGGTGTACTTAGATGATTGACCTTCATTGTCATATAATCATGCAACAGTTCTTTGGCAAGAACTTTTAGATAGTCTTTTCTGGGAATTGTTAAATCCGAATTGCTCTTGTAAATTATAAATGGCCACCTTCTGGTAATTCTTGTCACAGAGTATGTACATTTCATCTCATCAACTTTATCCACACCAAATTTAGTCTTGTCGTAAAATATTATTTCCGGCTTGCACTTTCCCAAATCACTGTCATCATCATCATCATCATCATCATCATGATCATCATCATCATCATCATCATCATCATCATGATCATCATGATCATCATCATCATCATCATGATCATCATCATCATCATGATCATCATGATGATCATCATCATGATCATCATGATGATCATCATCATGATCATCATGATGATCATCATGATGATCATCATGATGATCATCATGATGATCATCATGATGATCATCATGATGATCATCATGATGATCATCATGATGATCATCATGATGATCATCATGATCATCATGATCATCATGATCATCATGATCCAACCATTGTCAGCTTGTCATTTTTCAACAAGTCAGCCACAAGTGGAATTGATGTGAACCAATTATAACATGTTACATTTCTGCCAGATTTGGATATGCATTTCACCATTCTTTTGACGATAGCATGAGGTGTTATCACAGAGATAAGGCCCATCAACTTGCTTTCCACAGTATATTTCTAAATGGTTAGTATAGAACATCCTTGCATCTATAAGTGCAAACATTTTTATACCATATTTCTCCAGTTTTGATTGATTGTAATATATAAATCCACATCTGCCCCTGAATGAATGCATCCAGCATTTCATCTACTGTAACTAGTTCTGATAAACTATGTTTCTTGCAGTTTTCATTGAACTGATCTATCAAGAATTGAACAGCAGCTAATTTGTCTATTTCCTTCCAATGAGCTCTCTTTCTGATGTCAAATCTCAGACATGTCAGCAAGAAACGAAAATGGTTCATGTCCATTGAAAGTCCGAAGTACTCCACTCCAGTACTATCTGCAGCCCAGAGATCTAGTAAATTTGTGTGTGATGTTCATAGCACACCCGCCAAGAAAAGGAGTCCTAAACAAGCTTTGATTTCTGTAATGTTAGTGTTTGCAGCATCTCTTTCTCTGGAGTATTTAGAACGGATGGTAGCAATGTAAATATTAGTGCAGCAAACAATTTCTTCTAAAATGTCATCCGTGAAGAAAAGTTGTAAACAATCAATTGGATGCTTGGCATTTTTTGCTTCACCTATGACTCCAGGTAAATGCCTGACAATATTATGTTGTCTTCTTACTCTTTTGCTTTGGATTAGCGGTTGATGGCTCCATTGCATACAGTCTATCCCAAAATACAAGTCAAATTTTTCAATAGAATCACTTTCATCCAGCGACTGTTCCTTATCCGAATAGTGATCACTTTTGAATATTGACTCCAGATCACTACATTCTTCATTACCAAGATCTTCGTCTAACCACTGCAAAACCTGATCGTCATCCACTGTTCTTCTGAAAAAAGTGTATAACTTATTTCACTAATCGGTGTTGGTCAATGAAAAGACTCATAATTGTGTGACAGTTAGGATAATAAATAAATATAAAAGTTTCTAAAAGTAACTGTCTGTTTTGCAATATTATAAAGGAAGTAACCTCCTTACCTGCAATACATCTGTAAAAGAACTAATGATAGAACCACGCCACACAAATGCACACACGTGGACTGACACTTCGCACCTCAAGAGATTGCTGCTTCTGGCAATAATGACTAATTTCAATTGTTGCCAATAATTCATTACGGAAGGAGGGGATGGTAGTAGAAAAAGCAGCTAATGGAAATCTTGAATTTATAAGTGATTTTTGATGGAAAGATAAAACTGCGGACTCACAGTCCATGGTGCGTGTAACGGAGGGTTAAAATGATGAAAATAATCAGTTTTGACATTATATTGTACTTTGATAGATAAAGAAATCTGCTCACAAAGTGATGGCAGAACAACACACACACAACGTTTTAGGTATGCAAGCTTTTGGAGCCAGTGACACCTTTTTCCAGGAGAGCGGTTGAAGGGGAAGGAAGACAGGTGAAGGAAAAGAACTGGAGAGGTTTAGGAAATGGGGTAGAGTTCAGAAAAATCATTCAGAACCCCAGGTAAGTCGACACTTAGTAGACGTTACCTGGGGTCCTGAATGACTTCTGAACTCTACCCCATTTCCTAAACCTCTAGTTCTCTTGCTTCACCTGTCTCCTTTCCACTTCATCCCTTCTGCTGGAAGGAGTCACTGGTTCCACAAGTTTGCATAACTAAAACATTTCTTTAAATATGTATTCTCTGCTGCAGCTTGGTGGGTAGAATATATCATCTGTCAAACTGTTTAAAAATGAGTTATGAACACCTGAGCAAAACACTTACCATTAAATGCAGCCATTGAAGAAATTTTGATAAAGGTGTACAGTAATATCAGAAGCACTAATGATTTCTGATTAAGAGAAGTCATAAAATGATAATTTGCCATTTGAAGTTGTTTTGTTATTTTGTCTGGTTATTAAAGGTACATCACATTACACTGCAAGAGGGAATATTAAGTGTTTCATGAACTATGGAAAGAAAATACAAGCAAGAAATACTTCTTAATACTTATGGATGTTCCTATTTTTCTTTTTCTAGTAGTTAAAGCTGGTCAGTGGATTCAGTTAGTAATTTGTTACCACCTAGTGGAGTCCATTTTGTTGTCTCCAGAGAAAATGGAAGTGTTAATTAAATTTAATTGTATCAGATTAGATCCAGCCAGAATGCTTGGTTACTGACTAGCTTGCTCCAAATGGATATTTGCAGTACTGTCATACATTATAAGAAATTTGATAAAAAAGGGCAAACACCTTCACTGACTATTGTGGTAAGCTTTAAATGCCACAGAAAGTGGCATTTTCTGATACTGCTATTGTTCATCATGAAACCTTATATTTAGATGCAAATGCCTTGCTATCACAAGGTATTTAGTGCCTTGTGCCCAATCCAAAGGTTAGAAGCTCAAATCAAAGCTATTCACTTATTGCTTCTTCACCTCTGGTAAGGATATTTTTATGTGAAATATGGCAAGTTGCACCATGGTATGGAGGTCATATTGAACTGTGGGTCCCCTAAAATTGGTTGGGTAAGTTGGGTCCAAGGTGGGAGTGAGGCAAGGGCAACCCACCTATGAGGACCATGACTGTAGCATGTATTGGAAAATGAAATATATTTATCAGATGTGTGGCAGTGACAGTTAAGTCACTGATAAAAAAAAATCCAAATTCATTTTTCCTCCCTCATGTGTCATAACCAACACTATTCTTGTTGCTTCAAACAAAATTTTGATCTTAAAAACTTTACTATATCCTTTCACAGTTCTGTCCCCTTAAAAAAAACCTCTATCCAACTATAAATAAAACCAGATTTATAAATTATGCAGTATATACTATTCTGCATATAGGCTGTTTCATTCCCATAAATTGAAAATTCTGTAGTAGATAGAAAATTTTTCTAGTTCCCTACATTTCTAATCCCTCTGAATTACACAAATATGATGATTTATGAAAACTGTTGTATTCATCAAATTTTTGATAAGCAAAGCACTTGGCTTCATGCACCTCTTCAAAATTTGCACCCCTTTCCAACAAGAGCAAGCAAGGTTCAGTGAAAACGTAGAAAGCATGTGTCTCTAGATAATTTTGCTGTGATCACCACTAAAAGAAACATTCTGGAAGGCTTTTCTGCTGCAGTCAAATAATATAGGTAACTGCTGTGAGTTCCTGGGGATGAAAGCAATGAAAAATGGTCTAGTAACTTCTGTGAAACCAAGAATGTAAAATGAATTTGTGTGCCTGCAGAAAAAAAAAATCTTTCACAGGAAAAGAAATTACTTACATAAAACCCCTCAGGGGTTAATCGTTCGTTTGCTGAGTACAGGCTTGGTGACCCTGGGGTTCCTGAGGTGGGGACTTGTGCCACCAGTCCTCTTTCACCATAAGCTCTGGTCATACTTCAGCAACCACTGTGCGGCACAGCAGTGGAATGTTCTGTGTTTTGGAGAACAGGGGTCTTGGCTTCACCACTAGGAACACAAGGAACCTCAAGGTGTGCTACGTGTTGAGGTGGTAAATGGCTGTTGAGGTGGTAAATGGCTGTTGAGGTGGTAAATGGCTGTTGAGGTGGTAAATGGCTGTTGAGGTGGTAAATGGCTGTTGAGGTGGTAAATGGCTGTTGAGGTGGTAAATGGCTGTTGAGGTGGTAAATGGCTGTTGAGGTGGTAAATGGCTGTTGAGGTGGTAAATGGCTGTTGAGGTGGTAAATGGCTGTTGAGGTGGTAAATGGCTGTTGAGGTGGTAAATGGCTGTTGAGGTGGTAAATGGCTGTTGAGGTGGTAAATGGCTGTTGAGGTGGTAAATGGCTGTTGAGGTGGTAAATGGCTGTTGAGGTGGTAAATGGCTGTTGAGGTGGTAAATGGCTGTTGAGGTGGTAAATGGCTGTTGAGGTGGTAAATGGCTGTTGAGGTGGTAAATGGCTGTTGAGGTGGTAAATGGCTGTTGAGGTGGTAAATGGCTGTTGAGGTGGTAAATGGCTGTTGAGGTGGTAAATGGCTGTTGAGGTGGTAAATGGCTGTTGAGGTGGTAAATGGCTGTTGAGGTGGTAAATGGCTGTTGAGGTGGTAAATGGCTGTTGAGGTGGTAAATGGCTGTTGAGGTGGCAAATGGCTGTTGAGGTGGCAAATGGCTGTTGAGGTGGCAAATGGCTGTTGAGGTGGCAAATGGCTGTTGAGGTGGCAAATGGCTGTTGAGGTGGCAAATGGCTGTTGAGGTGGCAAATGGCTGTTGAGGTGGCAAATGGCTGTTGAGGTGGCAAATGGCTGTTGAGGTGGCAAATGGCTGTTGAGGTGGCAAATGGCTGTTGAGGTGGCAAATGGCTGTTGAGGTGGCAAATGGCTGTTGAGGTGGCAAATGGCTGTTGAGGTGGCAAATGGCTGTTGAGGTGGCAAATGGCTGTTGAGGTGGCAAATGGCTGTTGAGGTGGCAAATGGCTGTTGAGGTGGCAAATGGCTGTTGAGGTGGCAAATGGCTGTTGAGGTGGCAAATGGCTGTTGAGGTGGCAAATGGCTGTTGAGGTGGCAAATGGCTGTTGAGGTGGCAAATGGCTGTTGAGGTGGCAAATGGCTGTTGAGGTGGCAAATGGCTGTTGAGGTGGCAAATGGCTGTTGAGGTGGCAAATGGCTGTTGAGGTGGCAAATGGCTGTTGAGGTGGCAAATGGCTGTTGAGGTGGCAAATGGCTGTTGAGGTGGCAAATGGCTGTTGAGGTGGCAAATGGCTGTTGAGGTGGCAAATGGCTGTTGAGGTGGCAAATGGCTGTTGAGGTGGCAAATGGCTGTTGAGGTGGCAAATGGCTGTTGAGGTGGCAAATGGCTGTTGAGGTGGCAAATGGCTGTTGAGGTGGCAAATGGCTGTTGAGGTGGCAAATGGCTGTTGAGGTGGCAAATGGCTGTTGAGGTGGCAAATGGCTGTTGAGGTGGCAAATGGCTGTTGAGGTGGCAAATGGCTGTTGAGGTGGCAAATGGCTGTTGAGGTGGCAAATGGCTGTTGAGGTGGCAAATGGCTGTTGAGGTGGCAAATGGCTGTTGAGGTGGCAAATGGCTGTTGAGGTGGCAAATGGCTGTTGAGGTGGCAAATGGCTGTTGAGGTGGCAAATGGCTGTTGAGGTGGCAAATGGCTGTTGAGGTGGCAAATGGCTGTTGAGGTGGCAAATGGCTGTTGAGGTGGCAAATGGCTGTTGAGGTGGCAAATGGCTGTTGAGGTGGCAAATGGCTGTTGAGGTGAACCAGTCTTTAGCGGGCAACCTGTGGGGCACCTGCCACCCCCCCCCCCACCCCCTGCCCCCCAGTTGTATAAGGTTCTGCCTGGCCTGGGTCAACAATTGTTTCCCTCGCATCTCGTGGGATCCCTATGGAACTATCTCATGAAACTACTACTCCTGACGAGATGGATGTACCACCAGGCAGCACCTACACTCTTTCCTCAGAGAGCTCATTTGGTGAGTCCTCCCAAAAAGAAGCCTCAGAGTAATAGTAACAAGGCATTAGTGTGATATAACACTTTCATTGTACTGTCCGCCCCGATAGCTGAGTGGTTAGCGTAACTGATTGCCGTCCTATGGGCCCGGGATGACTTCCTGGCTGGGTCAGGAATTTTCCTCACTCAGGGACTGGGTGTTGTGTTGTCTTCATCATCATCATCTCATCCCCATCTGGCATGCAGGCCACCCAATGTGGCATTGAATGTAATAAGACCTGCAACAAGGCAGCCAGACCTGCCCCATAAGGGGCCTCCTGGCCAATGACGCCAAATGCTCATTTCCATTTACGTTTCCATTGTACTAAAGTGAAATAGGGGAAGCTTTGAGAAGATATCCCCTTTCTATATTCACAAGGCAGTGCAACACTTTTAGTTGAAACTGCCAATTCCAACTAAGTATCTAAGCTTCTGGGATGTAAGGCCTTAGGTGACTACCCAGTTGAGGCTGAGTTCCATAACACCCTTAACTTCAGTAAGGGCATCATTACCTGCTCCAGTATAATGGCAGTGGATCCCAGGAGTTACATGAAGAGTGGAAGAAACAGAGTGTCACGGAGGTGCAGAATTACATGAGGAGAGTCAATGGGAAGTTGGAAAAACCAGCAATGTTTATTCTAATGTTTAGTATTCCAGAAATATCCAGAAAATGTAGGGTTTACAATGAGGAAAGGAACTTTTGAGTTGAAAGTAGACGCATACCTTATGGTGAAGCTAAAAAGGCTTTCAGAGCCATGCAACCACTAGTTTTTGCAACTTCTTTTGCATCAGCCCTTAAGACACCAATCGCTAAGTGTGATGCGTCCCCACAAACTCAGACCCTAGATTCAAGTAAAAGCACATGCACTTGTTAATGTACCTGTGGGGGAAATGCTCCACTTGAAACTGATGTCATTCAGAAGCTGTCAGCAGTAGTCTTACCACCTAAACCACATACATAAGAAGCCAACTAAGCATCCCCGCAACCCAGGCAACTGCCACCTCCTGTCAGTAAAGAAAAAGTCCTTCAAAAAGTAGTTCAGAGTCCAAGAAAGTGGTAGGTAAACCTTCATATTGATGAGCTATCTCACTTTGATGGAGACTATGCTCTTGAGGATAGGGACTCCCAATAAGAGGAACCAGAGAGCACAGAACTGGCTAACATTCCCCCGACCTCCCTGGTAAATCACCACCTCCGAGGAGAAAGAACAGAACCACCATCGCTAACAAATGGCTTCCTAAGGGATTTCTGTATTGCAGTGGAATTTGAATGGATATCACTACCATTAGGAAGAATTGAAGCTGCCAGTTCAGGATAGACCTTTCTGCATCTGCTTACAAGAAACACATCTTAGTCACAGACACACTTGCATTATGGGACTACCACATATACAGGAAGGATGATACTACTGGAGACAGGACTAAAGGTGGAGTGGCTATTTTCCTTGACGACAGATGCCACTCCTCTCCTGTCTCTCTTACCATAACCATGCAAGCAATTGGTGTGGAAGTTACCCCACCCTTTACTATCACAGTGTGTTCTACCTACCCACCCCCTAATGATTTGGATGCAGACACACTGACAGACCTCTTCCAGGCACTCCAACACCCATTGTGGGGGGTCTTCAAGGCCGAAAATGTGCTATGGGACTCGGCTACTACCTGCTCCAGGGATCGGATGATCGAGCGACTTGTCCATTCTGAGAACATCTGCCTTCTGAACATGGGTCAGATGTCTCACTTCTCCACAGCTACAGGGTCTTTTTCAGCTATTGACCTCAGTTTTTGTTCCCCAGCTATTACAGACTTGATTAAGTGGGAAGTGGCTCCAGATTTACATTCTAGTGACCACTTCCCAGTGTGGATCCATCTGCCAACTAGGACGGCGGCCAACAGGTGACCACGCAGGTGGATGATACAAAGGGCTAATTGGTTACAGTACAGTCAACAGGCTATTTCTGAACAAAAGGGTTGCGCACAGGAGGTGGTGGCCCATATTACTCAAGATATCCAAAGGGCTGCCACAGAGTCCACCCCTTGATCTAATAACCACCTCAGATGATGGCCTATACCTTTGTGGAATGACGCCTGTCGATTGACTATCAGGGCCAGATGGGCAGCTCTGCAGAACTTTAGTGTCCAACTACAGACAATCTTCATGCCTTCATGCCTTCAGGTCTGCGAGAGCACATGCAAGACAAGTGATCAAAGAACAGGAGAGGGCTTCTTGGAGGGAATTCACTACTTCCATTAATCGGTCCACTTCTGTTGCATATGTCTGGGAATCAATACAACAGACTTCAGGCAAGGATAATCCACATCCCCTTATGGCCTTGTCAAATAATGGGGTCTTGGTGGACATGCCAGAAGTCACAGCTCACCTTCTTTACTGTTACTCTCACCCAGACAAGCTCCTGCTGTTCAGGTATTCCATCAAACTGCAGAAATGAGGAAGCTGAATTTCTTCTTGTGTAATGAGGAAGTCTACAACCTTACATTCTCCATTTGGGAACTGGAATCAGCTTTATCTTTAGCCATAAGACACTACTTCAGGACATGATGAGATCTATTATACCATGATTAGATTAGATTAGATTAATACTTGTTCCGTAGATCATGAATACGACACTTCATAATGATGTGGAACGTGTCAGGTTAATGAAAGATGTCTGTACAAGATATTACACTACACAAAATATTGCATGACACTAATATTTAAGTAGTTGTAGTAGTAGTAGTAGTTGTTGTTGTTGTTTTTTTTTTCCTTAATTTATATCTAAAAATTCTGCCAATGAGTAGGAGGAGTTGTCATCTAAAAATTTTTTAAATTTATTTTTAAATGTTAGTTTGCTATTTGTCGGGCTTCTGATGCTGTTTGGTAGGTGACCAAAGACTTTGGTGGCAGCATAATTTACCTCTTTCTGTGCCAAAGTCAGATTTAACCCTGCATAGTGAAGATTCTATCTCCTGGTGTTATAGCCATGCACACTGCTATTACTTTTGAACTGCGTTGGATTATTAACAAAAAATTTCATAAGTGAATATATATATATATTGTGAGGTTACTGTGAGGATCCCTAGATCCTTAAATAGATGTCTGCAGAATGACCATGGGTGGGCTCCAGCAATTATTCTGATAACACGTTTTTGAGCAATGAATACTTTTCTACTCAATGATGAATTACCCCAGAATATGATGCCATATGAAAGCAGTGAATGAAAGTAGGCATAGTAAACTAATTTACTGTGATTCTTATCACCAAAATTTGCAATAACCCTAATAGCATACGTAGCTGAACTCAGACGTTTCAGCAGACCATCAATGTGTTGCTTCTAGTTTAACCTCTCATCAATGGACACACGTAAAAACTTTGAAAATTCTACCTTAGCTACAGACTTCTGTTCAAAGTCTATATTTATTACTGGAGTTGGGCCATTTACAGTATGGAACTGTATATACTGTGTTTTATCAAAATTTAAAGAGTCTGTTTGCTGAGAACCACTTAATTTTGTGAAAAAACATAATTTACAATAACATCACTTAGTTCTTGTATTTTGGATGTTATTACTATACTTGTACCATCAGCAAAAAGAACTAACTTTACATCTTCGTCAATGTGGAATGGTAAGTCATTAATGCATATCAAGAATAGTAAAGGACCTAAGACCGAACACACTGGGACCCCGTACTTGATAGCCCCCCCAGTTTGAGGAATCAGCAGTTGTTTTAACATTACATGAACCACTTATTTCAACTTTCTGCATTCTTCCAGTTAAGTATGAATTAAACCATTTGTGCACTGCCCCACTCAAACCATAATGATTTAGCTTGTCGTTTTCGTCTTCAGTCCTGAGACTGGTTTGATGCAGCTCTCCATGCTACTCTATCCTGTGCAAGCTTCATCTCCCAGTACTTATTGCAACTTACATCCTTCTGAATCTGCTTAGTGTATTCATCTCTTGGTCTCCCTCTAAGATTTTTACCCTCGACGCTGCCCTCCAATGCTAAATTAGTGATCCCTTGATGCCTCAGAACATGTCCTACCAACCGGTCCATTCTTCTTGTCAAGTTGTGCCACAAACTCCTCTTCTCCCCAATCCTATTCAATACTTCCTCATTAGTCATGTGATCTACCCATCTAATCTTCAGCATTCTTCTGTAGCACCAAATTTCGAAAGCTTCTATTCTCTTCTTGTCCAAACTATTTATCGTCCATGTTTCACTTCCATACATGGCTACACTCCATACATATACTTTCAGAAAAGACTTCCTGACACTTAAATCTATACTCGATGTTAACAAATTTCTCTTCTTCAGAAACGCTTTCCTTGCCATTGCCAGTCTACATTTTATATCCTCTCTACTTCAATCATCATCAGTTATTTTGCTCCCCAAATAGCAAAACTCCTTTACTACTTTAAGTGTCTCATTTCCTAATCTAATTCCCTAAGCATCACCCAACTTAATTCGACTACATTCCATTATCCTGGTTTTGCTTTTGTTGACGTTCATCTTATACCCTCCTTTCAAGACATGGTCCATTCCGTTTAACTGCTCTTCAAAGCCCTTTGCTGTCTGACAGAATTACAACGTCATGGGCGAACCTCAAAGTTTTTTTCTTCTCCATGGACTTTAATACCAACTCCGAATTTTTCTTTAGTTTCCTTTACTGCTTGCTCAATATACAGATTGAATAACATCGGGGACAGGCTACAACCCTGTCTTGCTCCCTTCCCAACCACTGCTTCCCTTTCATGCCCCTCGACTCTTATAACTGCCATCTGGTTTCTGTACAAATTGTAAATAGCCTTTTGCTCCCTGTATTTTACCCTGCCACCTTTAGAATTTGAAAGAGAGTATTCCAGTCAACATTGTCAAAAGCTTTCTCTAAGTCTACAAATGCTAGAAATGTAGGTTTGCCTTTCCTTAATCTATTTTATAAGATAAGTCATAGGGTCAGTATTGCCACACGTGTTCCAACATTTCTGCGGAATCCAAACTGATCTTCCCCGAGGTTGGCTTCTACCAGTTTTTCCATTCGCTTGTAAAGAATTCGCGTTAGTATTTTGCAGCTATGACTTATTCAACTGATAGTTCGGTAATTTTCACATCTGTCAACACCTGCTTTCTTTGGGATTGGAATTATTATATTCTTCTTGAAGTCTGAGGGTATTTCACCTGTCTCATACATCTTGCTCACCAGATGGTAGAGTTTCATCAGGACTGGCTCTCCCAAGGCTGTCAGTTGTTCCAATGGAATGCTGTCTACTCAGGGGGCCTTGTTTCGACTCAGATTTTTCAGTTCTCTGTCAAACTCTTCACGCAGTATCATATCTCCTATTTCAACTTCATCTACATCCTCTTCCATTTCCATAATATTGTCCTCAAGTACATCGCCCTTGTATAAACCCTCTATATACTCCTTCCACCTTTGTGCTTTCCCTTCTTTGCTTAGAACTGGGTTTCCATCTGAGCTCTTGATATTCGTACAAGTGGTTCTCTTTTCTCCGAAGGTCTCTCTTATTTTCCTGTAGGCAGTATCTGTGTTATCCCTAGTGAGATAAGCCTTTACATCCTTACATTTGTCCTCTAGCCATCCCTGCTTACCCATTTTGCACTTCCTGTCGATCTCATTTTTGAGACGTTCGTATTCCTTTTTGACTGCTTCATTTACTGTGTTTTTATATTTTCTCCTTTCATCACTTAAATTCAATATTTCTTCTGTTACCCAAGGATTTCTACTAGCTCTCGTCTTTTTACCTACTTATCTAAAAGAATTCCAGGATTTACACAATCAAAGGCATTTGAGAGATCACAAAAAATACCAATGGGTGATGTCCACTTATTCAGAGCATTTAACTTTTGATCAGTGAAAGCGTATATAGCATTTCCTGTTGAAAAGCCTTTCTGAAAACCAAACTGACATTTTGTTAGTACTTTGTTTTTATAAATATGGGAGGTTACTCTTGAATACATTACTTACTCAAAAATTTTTGATAGAGCTGTCAGAAGAGAGATTGGGCAGTAGTTGTTGACATCCGATGTATCCCCCTCTTTATGCAATGGTTTTACAATGGCATATTTCAGTCTATCGGGGAAAACACCCTGCTCCAAAGAGCTATTACATACATGGCTGAGAATCCTACTTATCTGTGGGGAACAAGCTTTAAGTACCTTGCTGGAAATGCCATCAATTCCGTAAGAGCTTTTACTTTTCAGTGTGTTTATTATTTTACTGATTTCAGAGGGAGACGTTGGTGGAATTGCAGTTATTTCAAACTGCACAGGTATGCCCTCTTCTATTAGTAGCCTTGCCTCTTCTAGTGAAGATCTAGATCCTACTTTCTCCACAACATTTAAAAAATGGTTATTGAAAATATTTTCAATTTCTGATTGTTTGTTAGTACGCTTGTCATTCAGTTTTATGGCACTAAAGTCTTCCTGTTCTCTTGATTGCCCTGTTTCCCTTTCAATAATATTCCAAATTGCTTTAATTTTATTATCAAAGTTACTGATGTCAAACATGATACACATGCTTCTGGACTTTTTAATAACTTTTAGTACCGCACAATAGTTTTTATAATATTGAACAATTTTGGGGTCAGTACTCCCACTTGCTGTTAGATACAGTTCTCTTTTACGGTTGCAAGATATTCTTATTCCTTTAGTTAGCCAAGGTTTTTTATATGTTTTCCTGAAATTGTGGTTTCCTGAAATTGTGGTTTCCTGAAATTGTGGTTTCCTGAAATTGTGGTTTCCTGAAATTGTGGTTTCCTGAAATTGTGGTTTCCTGAAATTGTGGTTTCCTGAAATTGTGGTTTCCTGAAATTGTGGTTTCCTGAAATTGTGGTTTCCTGAAATTGTGGTTTCCTGAAATTGTGGTTTCCTGAAATTGTGGTTTCCTGAAATTGTGGTTTCCTGAAATTGTGGTTTCCTGAAATTGTGGTTTCCTGAAATTGTGGTTTCCTGAAATTGTGGTTTCCTGAAATTGTGGTTTCCTGAAATTGTGGTTTCCTGAAATTGTGGTTTCCTGAAATTGTGGTTTCCTGAAATTGTGGTTTCCTGAAATTGTGGTTTCCTGAAATTGTGGTTTCCTGAAATTGTGGTTTCCTGAAATTGTGGTTTCCTGAAATTGTGGTTTCCTGAAATTGTGGTTTCCTGAAATTGTGGTTTCCTGAAATTGTGGTTTCCTGAAATTGTGGTTTCCTGAAATTGTGGTTTCCTGAAATTGTGGTTTCCTGAAATTGTGGTTTCCTGAAATTGTGGTTTCCTGAAATTGTGGTTTCCTGAAATTGTGGTTTCCTGAAATTGTGGTTTCCTGAAATTGTGGTTTCCTGAAATTGTGGTTTCCTGAAATTGTGGTTTCCTGAAATTGTGGTTTCCTGAAATTGTGGTTTCCTGAAATTGTGGTTTCCTGAAATTGTGGTTTCCTGAAATTGTGGTTTCCTGAAATTGTGGTTTCCTGAAATTGTGGTTTCCTGAAATTGTGGTTTCCTGAAATTGTGGTTTCCTGAAATTGTGGTTTCCTGAAATTGTGGTTTCCTGAAATTGTGGTTTCCTGAAATTGTGGTTTCCTGAAATTGTGGTTTCCTGAAATTGTGGTTTCCTGAAATTGTGGTTTCCTGAAATTGTGGTTTCCTGAAATTGTGGTTTCCTGAAATTGTGGTTTCCTGAAATTGTGGTTTCCTGAAATTGTGGTTTCCTGAAATTGTGGTTTCCTGAAATTGTGGTTTCCTGAAATTGTGGTTTCCTGAAATTGTGGTTTCCTGAAATTGTGGTTTCCTGAAATTGTGGTTTCCTGAAATTGTGGTTTCCTGAAATTGTGGTTTCCTGAAATTGTGGTTTCCTGAAATTGTGGTTTCCTGAAATTGTGGTTTCCTGAAATTGTGGTTTCCTGAAATTGTGGTTTCCTGAAATTGTGGTTTCCTGAAATTGTGGTTTCCTGAAATTGTGGTTTCCTGAAATTGTGGTTTCCTGAAATTGTGGTTTCCTGAAATTGTGGTTTCCTGAAATTGTGGTTTCCTGAAATTGTGGTTTCCTGAAATTGTGGTTTCCTGAAATTGTGGTTTCCTGAAATTGTGGTTTCCTGAAATTGTGGTTTCCTGAAATTGTGGTTTCCTGATTTTCTCGGGACAACAATTTTCAAATACCCTTAAAAATGTATCGTGAAATAAGTTATATTTCAAGTTTGCATCTGGTTCCTTATACACTTTATCCCAGTCTAGCTGCTGTAGGCTTTCCCTAAAGTTTGCAATATTTACAGGGTTATTACAAATGATTGAAACGATTTCACAGCTCTACAATAACTTTATTATTTGAGATATTTTCACAATGCTTTGCACACACATACAAAAACTCAGTTTTTTTAGGCATTCACAAATGTTCGATATGTGCCCCTTTAGTGATTCAACAGACATCAAGCCGATAATAAAGTTCCTCCCACACTCGGCACATGTCCCCATCAATGAGTTCGAAAGCATCGTTGATGCGAGCTCGCAGTTCTGGCACGTTTCTTGGTAGAGGAGGTTTAAACACTGAATCTTTCACATAACCCCACAGAAAGAAATCGCATGGGTTTAAGTCGGGAGAGCGTGGAGGTCATGACATGAATTGCTGATCATCATCTCCACCACGACCGATCCATCGGTTTTCCAATCTCCTGTTTAAGAAATGCTGAACATCATGATGGAAGTGCGGTGGAGCACCATCCTGTTGAAAGATGAAGTTGGCACTCTCGGTCTCCAGTTGTGGCATGAGCCAATTGTCCAGCATGTCCAGATACACGTGTCCTGTAACGTTTTTTTCGCAGAAGAAAAAGGGGCCGTAAACTTTAAACCGTGAGATTGCACAAAACATGTTAACTTTTGGTGAATTGCGAATTTGCTGCACGAATGCGTGAGGATTCTCTACCGCCCAGATTCGCACATTGTGTCTGTTCACTTCACCATTAAGAAAAAATGTTGCTTCATCACTGAAAAAAAGTTTCACACTGAACGCATCCTCTTCCATGAGCTGTTGCAACTGCGCCGAAAATTCAAAGCGTTTGACTTTGTCATTGGGTGTCAGGGCTTGTAGCAATTGTAAACGGTAAGGCTTCTGCTTTAGCCTTTTCCGTAAGATTTTCCAAACCATCAGCTGTGGTACGTTTAGCTCCCTGCTTGCTTTATTCATAGACTTCTGTGGGCTACGCGTGAAACTTGCCTGCACGCGTTCAACCGTTTCTTCGCTCACTGCAGGCCGACCCGTTGATTTCCCCTTACAGAGGCATTCAGAAGCTTTAAACTGCGCATACCATCGCCGAATGGAGTTAGCAGTTGGTGGATCTTTGTTGAACTTCGTCCTGAAGTGTCGTTGCACTGTTATGACTGACTGATGTGAGTGCATTTCAAGCACGACATATGCTTTCTCAGCTCCTGTCGCCATTTTGTCTTGCTGCGCTCTCGAGCGCTCTGGTGGCAGAAACCTGAAGTGCGGCTTCAGCCTAACAAAACTGAGTTTTTCTGTGTGTCTGTAGTGTGTCATGACCATATGTCAATGAATGGAGCTACAGCGAATTTATGAAATCGCTTCAATCATTTGTAATAGCCCTGTATATTGTTAATTGAATGCACTGCTTTGAAAGTCTGATTTGATATACTGCATGGAGCTATGTCATGTACTGTAACTAGCTGTGCACCATGATCTGAAAGACTATTCTCAACAGGATAAGCATTTATGTCCTTGAACTTATCTTGGTCTATAAAAAAGTTATCTATCAATGTACTGCTGTTCTTTGTTATCCAAGTAGGAAAATCAATGACGGAGCTCAAATTGAAAGAACTGAGTAATACTACAAGGTCATTCTTCCTATTACACTCTTTCAGGGAATCAACATTGAAATCCCCACAAATGATAATTTGCTTCCCCCTGTCTGACAGATAGCACAACAAAGCATCCAAGTTTTCTAGAAATAGCTGGAAATTCCCTGAAGGGAACCTATACACTGTTACAATTATGAAAGTGCCATCATTTAAAGTTCAGTGGCACATGCTTCCATAAGTTGCTCTACACAAAATTTTTTAGTTTCTAAATTTTTTACAATGTGGAAGCTTTTGACATATATGGCAACTCGTCCTCATCATATTATCTCTACTTACATGTGCAGCTAATTTGTACTCATTGATGATAACCTTTTGCCTATCAGTGACAATGTGATGCTCAGACAGGAGTAGTACAGCTATTACATTCTCTGTTTCTACATGTTCTAAACAAAGCAGAAGCTCATCAATTTTATTCTTCAATCCCCCAATATTTTTATGAAATACACTAACATTATTTTTCACTTTACTTTTGTGAGTATCTTGAACTTTTTAACATCTTTAGTACTTGCCTGGCTGAGATTCCCACTGGACACTGATCTTACACTAAGAGTTTCCACCATGAGATGTAGTTCCTCCCCCATTTAAATTTCCTGCTATCAGCCCAGCCAGTTTACCCTTCCCTTTCTCGTTAAGGTGTAGGCCATGTCTAGTATAGTCCAACCTACAGTGTATCAACAGGAACCACACCAATGTGTGGCCCTGCACCAGATCAAAGTAGCCGTTCCAACTCCAAATTAACTCTCCTGACAGAAGAGCTCAAATGAGGTTGGTCGTGGCGCTCCAGAACCGACACAAACCCAACACTGGTATGACTTGATGTTGATGCAATCTTTGCCAGGTCACACTTCATGCTGTATTGACGGATCTCTGTCAATACTGTTGCCCGGCCCACCCACAATAGCCACAGTATCTTCCTTAGCAAAGCTTCTACATAGTAAACCTAAATCCTCTGTAACCTGCCCCAGTCCAGCACTAGGTTTGAAAAAACTTGTGAGCTGGTATTCTGACCCTAATTCATCCTGCAGAAGTTGGCCCACACCCCTAGCATGCGAACTACCTAGCAACAAGACTTTCTTTCTCTTTGCAGACTTCCCTACATTTTTATTCAATTTGCTGCTGAAAGCTTGTTGAGCCCTGTCTACATCTACTTCTATGAGAGGCTCATCAGTTTCTGATTGAGGCAACAGGTCAAACCTATTTTGTTCATTAATAACAAAGCTGTCGGAAGAATTTCTTGGCCTGTTCCTTATGCCTGTTGCCACTTCCCACCCCTGTTTACCCTTTCCCCCCCTTAACCTGCCCAGTTCTCACCTAGCCTCATCTAACTCAGCCTGAAGGGCAGCAATTTTCCCCTCCTGTTCCACAACCTTTCTATCTCTACTGCATAGCCTACAGAACCACTGACGAGTCTCGCTCATTTTCCCAATTCCCATGCCACTACAATCGCCCCAATGAAGAAAGTTACTACAATCATCGCACCAGCCCCTGGAGCTAATGATTCTACAGCATGTCTGGCACTTTACACTCATGGTACAAATCAATTTTAGTGACAGAAAGACAATTAAGTTACCGGAAAACAATGAAAATACGTGTACGAAAATTAGGCCTACTCGCAACTATGTAAACAGTGGTTCAGAAGTTTTTTACTGGAAATTACTTAAGAGATGACGATACTCTACAGATATAAAGGGACAGCAAAAGTATTTAGCACACTAAACTATCAGTAAATGCATTTGAAATTGCGGTATGAAGTTTAATCTGAAAGCTCAAAATTTCGGCCTGGCCGCGATATGTAAACAAAACAAACTTTACGTGATTACTGTGAAAATATGGGAGTAAGACAAGAACCTTTAATGGGATGCTTGAAGAGCACTATAATTAATGTAATAAATTAAAGTGTTAAAAACAGCTTATTACTTATCTTGTAAGAGAGCTGGAACTCAGACGTCCGTATAGCATGCGCAGGGCTACACTTAGTCACCTGTGCCCTGAAGCAAAAGGTCAGTTCCTCTTTTTTCAATAAGATCTGGTTTGATGGACAGTGCCCCATGACTTGGAAAGAGGCAATATTAATTCCATTCTGGAAACCAGGCAAGGACCATAGCACCCCTAGCAGTTATTGGAGTGTTGCCCTTACCAGCTGTGTGGGTAAGACTCTTGAACGCATGGTCAACTGCCACCTCATCTGGCTGCTTAAGTCCTGAGGTAACTCAAGCCACTCAGTGAGGTTTCAGGTGCTACCTTTCCTCTCTTGACAACTTAGTCCTACTGCAGATGACGATACAGATGTCCCCCTTATGCTGAAACCATTTTGTTTGTGTTTTTTTCACATTGAAAAAGCATATGACACTACTTGCAGCTACATCCTTCGCGAACTTCAAGGATGGGAATTATGTGGACATCTGCCATTCTGTGCCAATCCTTTCTCGAGGACTGGTGTTTTTGTTATCACATTGGCGATGCCATGTCTGATTGCTATGTTCAGGAGAATGGTGTGCCCCAGGGCAGTGTCCTCAATGTCACATTGTTTGCCATCACTTTCCTCCACCATCTGGAGCCCTGTCAAATGCTCTTTGTTTGTGGATAACTTTGCAATCTTCTCCTCTTCCTCTGATCATAAGACGATGACGACAAGGTGGCTACAGCTGACCATTAGGAGGCTGGAAACCTGGCCCCACACAACTGGTTTTCAGTTCTCACTTGAGAAGACTATTTGTGTCCATTTTAATCATGCTCATCAGAGTTTTAACCAACCAAAGCTTACAATGGGGGACTGTGTTTTGTGTTTTCAAGACAATGCGTGCTTTTTGGGTTTATTATTTGACTCTAAACTAACAAGGCTCTCACACCTGAAAGACCTAAAAACAAAGGGCTTCCAGTTGTTGAACATTTTGAAATGCCTTGACGGATAAATGTGGGGAGCTGACAGGTCCCACCTTCTGCAGTTTTATAGGGCATTTGTTTGATCACACTTAGACTAGGACAGCATGGTCTATAGATTGGCCCATCCTTCCTACCTTTGGATGTCAGATGTTGTCCACCATGAGGGCATTCAGATATTGAGTGGAGCCTTTTGGACCAGCCCAGTTCAGTCTGTGTGCAGAGGCTGGAAAACCACCATTCTGGATTCGGTGACATATCCTTTTGGGTCTATAGGCACTGAAAATCTGTCATTGGCATTTAGTTCAGTGATCCAACCCACCTTCGAACAACTGTTCAGGAATTGGCCCCAAGCGACCCAGCCGTTTGGTATACATGCTACAGACTGTCTCAAGGATCGGGATCTCTTGTGCATGAAAATATACACCCAGGAATGGAACACACTGCCACTTTGGTGTCTTCAGAGGCCCAAAGTGATTTTAAGCTTGACACAGTACACAAAAAGTTGTATTCCTGATTTGGTTTTTACAACTTTGTTTCCATCTACTGTATTTTAAGTATGTACCATAGTTTTAACATTATTTATACAGATGGATCCCAGCAGGGATCTGTTCTGCAGTTTTCCCTGATGTGGCTTTTAAAGTGCATCTTCCAGAACAATTTAAAAGTTATGATATGGAGTTACATGGCCTTCTGATGGCACTGGAGAGGGCTCACAGACATCACTGCAGGAGTTTTCTTGTGTGTTCAGACTCTTAGTGCGCTGCAGGCACTTCATTAAATGTATTTGGTAGACACGCTTATTCAGTTCATCCATGACTCCTTACAGTGGCTCCAACACGATGGCAAGGAAGTAATCTTTAGCTTGGTACCTGGCCACATTGGGATACAGGGTAACGACATGGCTGACAGATTCTAAGGAAGGATGTTGGAATGGTGCTGTCCATCAATGTCCAATCCCGCTGCATGCCATTCTCATTTTCTGACAGATGCATCCTGTGTCAGTGGGAGACTGACTGGTTACAGACAACAAACTGTGGTTGCTCAAATAGACCACAAACGCTTGGCGAACTTTGTCAGCCTCACTGCTTGAAGGAAGTTTTGCTTATCATACTGCACATTGGGCATAGCCCTTTCACACACAGCTTCCTCCTCTGGTGGGAGAATATACCATTCTGTGAAGTTTGTGGTGTGCTGCTTTCAGTTCCACATTTTGTGGCTATGTGTGTCCTGTAGACTGATATTAAGGCAGCCCTTGGTCTCACTGGAGATCTGCCCACCATCCTTGCAGATACCGATACCGGTGTTGCAAGGGCGTTGCAAGGGCGTTGCAAGGCAAGGAACGGTCAGGCCTCATCCCTAAACTGGTGGGGAAGGGCGGCAGACTTCAATATGTTGTAGACTGATCCACATGTGGGGACAGCCTTTGTCCCCACCCATGAGATTTGCATGTTGACTTTTTGTCATTGCATTGATTAGCATGATGTTGAGAGCCCCACAACCCCAATCAACAGCTACTTAAATAAAAAAATATCTAAGTTTTTAGAATCTGAACAAGGTTAAACTTTATTTTTGAACTAAAAAATAATAGCCACTGTGGTCCCACAAGATATGTGCAGTTAAAAAACTTCATTAGGTTTGAAAACAGTGAATCCTTGTAAAGAATCTATTAACACAGAGGAATAAATCCAATTTTGTCCTCAATGTGAAAAAGTTAATACAACATTACTTTTAGACAGCATTAATTATTCTAATGATTTGTCATATTTGCATTACTTTAATGGTCCTGTAACTCACAATTTAGAGCATACCAACAGAGATTACATATATAACGAAGTTAAGTATCAATGAAAATAATCACTTTTTGAAAATACAATCTAATTGGACAGATAAAACTACTTGCCAAGCAGAAATAACATACAAAAGTATTGAAATTTGCAAGCTTTCTCACAGACTCTCTAGCAGGAGTAGCCACAAGCTCCAAAAGCTTGAAAATTTAAAGATATTTAAGTGTTTCTCCTACTGCCAATTCGTGAGTAGGTTCACACACCCAGTTGTATCACAGATGATGTTATGTTTGACATAGTAAACAAATTTTATACATAATAGTATTTTGTAAAATAATTACATGCAGCATATTTATAACATACTTATAAAAACAAATAAGGTTGAGAGAATAGTATGGTGAAGAATATTTGATCAGTAGTAATAATTTTTATAGCATTCCAAAAACTCTCAGAAGGTAGTTGTCAACCAATTACTTTTCAGCTTCATTCCAAACTTCTGTAAGTTTGGTACCCATTTGAAACAACTGGATAGCATGAGTTTGTACAATATAATGCCAGTATGATACTTCACCTCTAGAAATGTTTGTAATTACTGTATTTCTTATCTTGGGTTCCTAGTAACATAAGAAAGAAAATAAATTGTGCTTGAAGATATTTTCTTCTTTTCAAGGTGCTTGCTTCTGTGAAAACAAGTATTACATGTGGAAACAAGAGGCAGTACATTGGCTCTTAAATATTGCTCTACAGGAGTCTTTGTATTTAGCATGTTTTATTATTCTGGTGCTCCTTTCCAATAGTGTAGGGCCGGCCACAGCTTGCCAAACTTATGTGCAGAATATGCAGACCAAGGCCTGGCCTATTACTAAGCTTTGCTTGGTCCTTCTCAGAAGTGCCTAGAACATTCAGCATTGTGGTGCAGTATTTTGCAGTTGGTACAACTCTAAGATTTAAGCAGAAGTGTGGTGTCAGTGCTGTTTACCCTTTGATATGTGTTGGTGGTATAAGGAACATTCACAGACACAGGGAATATTTGCACAAAGAGGTGACTGCCATCACAATCCTTTAAAGTGAATAGGAATAACAGAAGAGAGGGGTGAGAATTCTCAATTGGCACAAGTAGTGGGTACTGCTTATTTGCAACAAAATGACATTGTACTACCATGCAGTTGACCCCTGGTAGCAGACTGTCATACTTAATGGCCTGGGTTTGATTCCTGGCTGGGTCAGATTTTCTCCACTCAGGGACTGAATGTTGTGTTGGCCTTCTCATCATTATTTCATCCCCATCAATACGAAAGTTGCTGAAGTGGCACTGTGCTTACTGGCTGAGGTAGAGATTTTGAAAACTTTCCTGTCTCAACTTGTCCTCTGCCACCCTCTTAAATACTGCTGCCCCCCCCCCCCCCCCCCCGCCACACACACAATTTCAGTGTGGCTCATGACACTCTGCATTGATTTATCCCTCTGCAACCCAGGACTTCTCCCACGAAGACTTGTGTGGTAGTGACCACTTTCTCATTTTCCTGCGACTCCCCCGGATGCCTACCAAGATGGGCTTCAAACAAGGCAGATTTGGAAGCTTATGCCTCCGCTGTCACTGATGAATCTCCCCCACATTGTACCATTGCTGTGGTAGTTGAGCAGGTCACTATAATGATCATTCCTGTGGCAGAAAACATGTTCCCCTGTTCTTTAAGGTGCCCTCAGTGGAAGTCAGTCCCTTGGTGGTCACTGGAAATCACTGAGGCCATTAAAGAATGCCGGCAAGCTCTACAGCGACATAAGCAACACCCTTCCCTAGAGCACCTAACAGCTTCTAAATGGCTCAATGCCTGCATTTGCCAACTTGTAAAAAGATGTAAACTGGCGTGTTGGGAGTGGTACATCTCGACCATTGGGTGCCACATGTCACCTTCCCATGTCTGGACAAAGATCAGATGTGTTTGTGGGTACCAGACCCCAACAGGAGTTAATGGCGTTAACATAAATGGTGTTTTACCTACAGACACAAACTCAATTTCTGAGCAAATTGCTCCAGCCTCTGTGTCAGAGGATTATCCCCAGCATTTTGCACCCTCAAATGGTGGATGGAGAGTAAAGCCTTCTCCTTCACTGAATGTCACAGTGAACACTATAATGCTCCATTTACAAAGAGGGAGCTCCTCAGTGTCCTTGCACATTGCCTTGACACAGCTACTGGGCCAGAACGGATCCACAGTCAGATGATTAAACATTTCTCATCTGCCTACAAGTGACATCTCCTAGTCATCAACTGGATCTGGTGCAATGGTCTCTCTCCATCGCAATAGCGAGAGACCACCATCATTCCAGTGCTCAACACAGTAAAAACCAGCTTGATGTGGATAGCTATTGGCCAATCAGCATCACCAATGTTCTTTGTAAGCCATTAGATGTATGGTAAGTCTGCAGTTGTGGGTCCTGGAGTCACATGGCCTGCTGTCTGCATGTCAGGGCAGTTTCCGCCAGGGTTGCTCTATCACTGATAACCTAGTTTCCCTAAAATCTGCCATCTGAACAGCCTTTTCCAGATGCCAAAACCAGGTTGCCATCTTTTTTGATTTACGAAAAGCTTATGACACACCCAGGTGACACTGTGTGCTTGGCACGCCGTGTGCTTGGCACGCCGTGTGCTTGGCACGCCGTGTGCTTGGCACGCCGTGTGCTTGGCACGCCGTGTGCTTGGCACGCCGTGTGCTTGGCACGCCGTGTGCTTGGCACGCCGTGTGCTTGGCACGCCGTGTGCTTGGCACGCCGTGTGCTTGGCACGCCGTGTGCTTGGCACGCCGTGTGCTTGGCACGCCCAGGGCCTGTTCCCGATTTTTATCCAAAATTTCCTATAAAGCCATACTTCCCATGTCAAAGTTGGTGCTTCCCATAGTTCCCCCACAGGGCTATGTATTGAGTGTATCTCTATTTATAGTGACCATTAACAGTCTAGTACCAGCTGTCAGGCTGTTGGTCTCACATTCTCTATATGCAGATGACTACTGCATTTCATACTCTCCTCCAGTATTGGTGTTGCCAAGTGGCGTCTACAGGGAGCCATCCACGTGGTGCAGTCATTGGCTCTAGCCGACAGATTCCAGTTTTCAGTCACAAAATCGTGTTGTGCATTTCTGTCAGTGTCCAGTGAATCAGAACTTCACGTTAATGACTATCCCCTCACTGTAGTGGAGACATATCGATTCTTAGGACTGGTTTTTGATGCCCAATTGACTTGACTTCCTCACCTTCATCAGCTTAAGCAGGAGTGCTAGCAACAATGCCCTGCACTGCCTGAGTAACCCCAGTTGGTGTGCAGATCACTCTATGTGGCTGCAGCTCTACACAGCCCTTGTTCAATCCTGCCTTGACTATAGGAACTCTGTTAATGGTTCAGCGGTGCCGTAAGCATTGCATTAACTCAACCCAGTGCACCACTGTGGCGTTAGACTGGCAACAGTAGCTTTCAGGAAGAGTCCGGTGACCAGCATCCTGTTGGAGGCCGGAGTCCCTCCATTGAAGGTTAGTCATGCACAGCAGCTCACCAGTTATGTTGCACACATTCATAGTTCTCCTGAGCATCTGAATCACCATCTCCTCTTCCCATCCACGTCAGTTCATCTCCCATGTTGGAGGCCCAGGTCATGGCTTAAGATTGTGGTTCGTGTAGGATCTGTTCTGTCTGATGTAGAGTCCTTGCCTTTACCACCTATACTCGAGGTCCATTCATGTATACCTCCATGTATACACCTAGGCCGAAGCTTCACCTGGACATTTCACGTGGTCCTAAGGACTCGGTTAACCCCGCAGCTCTGTTGTCACTTCCTGTCAATTCCAGAAATGTTACCAAGATCATGAAGTGGTTTACACTGAAGACATGATGGCTGATGATCATGTTGGCTTCACGTATGTTCATGGAGGACATGTTGAAGAGCACTTCTTGCGAGATGGTTGCAGTGTTTTCACTGTAGAACTGGCGGCCATTTCTCATGCTCTTGAGTGCATCCACTCATGCCCTGGCGAGTCATATCTCCTCTGTACTGACTCCTTGAGCAGCCTACAAGCTATCAACCAGTGCTACCCTCACCATCCTTTGGAGTCCATCTATGCTCTGGACTGGTCCCATCATTCAGTGGTGTTTGTGTGGACCCAAGACAAGCCTTGAGCAGCCACAGGTGAAGTATCAGTGCAGTAGTGAGTCACATATTTAGCTTTCATATTTGTTTTGTAGTTTGATTCTTAATTTCTTTCCAAATGTTAGTGCACTTGAATATTTAATTACATAAAATCCTTGCATATTCTCGTATTTGAAAGGAGTAACATTGCTTATCAATAGTCGTAGAGTACAAATTCGCATAGTCGTTAGATAATAGCAGTGGGATGGATAGGTGTGTGCTTGCTGTGTGCGGGCGCAGGAGGAAGTGCTTGCTGTGTGCGGGCGCAGGAGGAACTGGCCGCGGTTCGCGAGCAGCTGAGCATGCTGTTGGCCATGGTCAGCCACCTACAGGCTGCTGCCTCGAGGTGCAGCGACGGTGGAGGGTCTGATGCGTCGCTTGAGACACCCCAGGTGTCGCTTGCTGCGTCAGCTGACTCAGCCACCGAGGCACCTTCTAGTGTACCCGGCGCGTTGGGGTTGCTCTCACCTCAGAGTGAGTGGCGGACTGCAACGCGTTTGCGTCGCTTAAGGCAGAGGGCAAATGTGGAGACTGGCTGGCCGGCCTTGCCCGTTCATCCTGTCAGTGGGCAGGTGGCTGCCCCTTCAGCAGGGCCCAAGCAGGCACACAGGGGCAGAGGCTTGCTGGTTATTGGGAGCTCCAACATTAGGTGGGTGATGGAGCCCCTTAGGGAAATAGTGTACAGGGCTGGAAAGAAATCCAATGTGCACTCTGTTTGTCTGCCGGGGGGCCTCATCCAAGATGTGGAGGCGGTGTTTTAGGCTAGGCAGTAGTCGGAGGTGTCCTGATGAACACTCAACAGTCAATGTGTAGGCAGGGAAATCCTGACATGCTCAGTGTAAAGATGCCTCAACTATCAAGATATTAGCAGCAAATTTTCAGTGTGTTCAGAATAAAGTTCCTGAATTTCCTGCCCTCCAGGAAGCGCATGGCGTGCAAATTATTCTCAGGACTGAGACCTGGCTGAACCCTGAGATAGGAAGTTCTGAAATATTTAGTGAGGGTTGGAACGTGTATCAGAAAGTCAGATTAGACACCATAGGAGGTGGTGTCTTCATTGCAGTTGACAAAAATATTGTCTACTGAGGTCAAAGTAGTGTGGTTGTGAAGTTATCTGGACACGTTTAACAGGGCTAGGGGAAATAAAGTTAATTGTGGGGTGTTATTACCAGCCACCAGGTTCCACCATGAATCATTCAAAGGTAGTCTACACTCTGAATCACAGAAGTACCCAGATCATGCTATATTAGATGGAGGCGACTTCAACCTACCTAGTATAGACTGGGATGTCTATGGAATCATTACAGGTGGTACAGACAAGTCATATGAATTACTTTTGAACATGAAACTCCCTGGCAGATTAAAACTGTGTGCCGGACTGAGACTCAAACTCGGGATCTTTGCCTTTTATGGGCAAGTGCTCTACCAATCTCCCAGGAAGTTTCATATCAGCGCACAGTCCACTGCAGAGTGAAAGTCTCATTCTACCTTTGAACACATTATCCAAAAACTGTCTTCAGTAACTAAATCAACAGCAAATGCGTAATGGAAATATTTTAGATCTGGTAGCCACAAACAGACCAGACCTCATAGACAGTGTCATTGTTGAGACAGGGATTAGTGATCATGATGTTGTCATTACAACTACGGTTGCGAAAGTTAAAAAGTCGGTCAAGAAGGCTAGGAGAGTATTCTTACTAGAAAGAGCAGATAAGCCGTTGTTAGCATCCCAATTAGTAAATGAATCGACTTCATTTACCTCAGGTGTGATGGACGTGGAAGAATTATGAGCAAATTTTAAACACATTGTAAATCACACATTGGAGAAGTATGTGCCGAGAAAGTGGGTTACGGACGGAAAAGACCCACCGTGGTTTAACAGCGCAATTCGGAGAATGCTCAGGAAGCAAAGACAGTTGCACTCACGGTACAAGAAAGATGGGTAGAATGAGGACATGCAAAAGTTAGCAGAGATTCATGCTGCTGTAAAAAGAGCAATGCACGAAGCTTTCAACAACTACCACCGTCGTACCTTAGCAAAAGATCTTGCTGAAAACCCAAGGAAATTCTGGTCTTATGTAAAATCAGTAAGGGGGGTGAAGGCTTCCATCCAGTCACTCACTGATCAGTCTGGCCTGGCAGCGAAAGACAGCAAAACGAAAGCTGAAATTTTAAATTTAGCATTTGAGAAATCTTTCACTCAGGAGGATCATACAAACATACCGCCGTTTGAGTCTCGTACAGATTCCCGTATGGAGGACATAGTGATAGATATCCCTGGGGTTGTGAAACAGCTGAATGGGTTGAAAAATAAATAAATAAATAAATAAATAAATAAATAAATAAATAAATAAATAAATAAATAAATAAATAAATAAATAAATAAATAAATAAATAAATAAATAAATAAATAAATAAATAAATAAATAAATAAATAAATAAATAAATAAATCGCCAGGTTCTGATGGGATTCCAATTCAGTTTTACAAAGAGCACTCTACTGCATTGGCTCCTTACTTAGCTTGCATTTATCGTGAATCTCTTGCCCAACGTAAAGTCCCGAGCGACTGGAAAAAAGCACAGGTGATGCCTGTATATAAGAAGGGTAGAAGGACAGATCCTCAAAATTACAGACCAATAGCCTTAACATTGGTTTGTTGCAGGATTCTCGAACATATTCTCAGTTCGAATATAATGAATTCCCTTGAGACAGAGAAGTTGCTGTCCATGCATCAGCACGGCTTTCATCGCTTCTGCGAAACACAACTCAACCTTTTTTCACATGATATCTTGCAAACCCTGGATGAAGGGTATCAGACTGATGCCATATTCCTTTACTTCCGGAAAGTGTTAGACCTGGTGCCCCACTGCAGACTCCTAACTAAGATACAAGCATATGGGATTTGTTCCCAAGTATGTGTGTGGCTCGAAGACTTCTTAAGTATTATAACCCATTACGTTGGCCTCGATGGTGAGTGTTCATTGGAAGTGAGGGTATCATCTGGACTGCCCCAGGGAAGTGTGATAGGTCCGCTGTTGTTTCCTATCTACATAAATGGTCTTTTGGATAGGGTGGATAGCAATGTGCAGCTGTTTGCGGATGATGCTGTGGTGTATGGGAAGGTATCGTCATTGAGTGACTGTAGGATGATACAAGATGACTTGGACAGGATTTTTGATTGGTGTAAAGAATGGCAGCTAACTCTAAATATAGATAAACTTAAATTAATGCAGATGAATAGGAAAAAGAATCCTGTAATGTTTGAACACTCCATTAGTAGTATAGTGCTTAACACAGTCACGTCAATTAAATATTTGGGCGTAACATTGCAGAGCAATATGAAGTGGGACAAGCATGTAATGGCAGTTGTGGGGAAGGTGGACAGTCGTCTTCAGTTCATTGGTAGAATTTTGGGAAGATGTGGTTCATCTGTAAAGGAGACTGCTTATAAAACACTAATACGACCTATTCTTGAGTACTGCTAGAGCGTTTGGGATCTCTATCAGGTCGGATTGAGGGAGGACATAGAAGCAATTCAGAGGTAGCCTGCTAGATTTGTTACTGGTAGGTTTGATCATCATGCGAGTGTTACGGAAATCCTTCAGGAACTCGGGTGGGAGTCTCTAGAGGAAAGGAGGCGCTACTGAGGAAATTTAGAGAACCAGCATTTGAGGTTGACTGCAGTACAATTTTACTGCTGCCAACTTAAATTTTGCGGAAAGACCACAAAGATAAGAGAGATTAGGGCTCGTACAGAGGTATACAGGCAGTCATTTTCCCCTTGTTCTGTTTGGGAGTGGAACAGGGAGAAAAGATGCTAGTTGTGGTATGAGGTACCCTCCATCATGCACCATATGGTGGATTGTGGAGTATGTATGTAGATGTAGAATCCCAGACAATGAGCTTGCTGACAGGCTGGCAAAACAGGCTATGCAGAAACTGCTTCTGGAGATGGGCATCTCTGAATCTGACCTGCATTCTGTCTTAAGCCGAAGGGTGTTTTGGCTTTGGGAGATTTAATGGCATAACAGTACACACAACAATCCACATGTCATTAAGGAGACTACAAATGTGTGGAAGTCTTCCTTGCAGTCCTCTTGCATGGAATCAGTTGTCCTCTGCTGGCTCCGTATTGGCCAAATATGGCTAATGCTTGGTTGCCTCCTCCATCGTGAGGACCGACATAGGTGTCACTGTGGCTCACAAATGACTGTCGTCCACCTCTTGCTGGACTGCCCACTTTCCACCTCTCTGGTGGAATTTTAACTTTCGCAGAACCCTACCTTCGGTGTTGGGTGTCGATGCCTCAACAGCAGCTTTAGTTTTATGTTTTATTCGTGAGGATGGCTCTTATCATTTGATCTAAGTTTTAGCCTGTGTCCTTTGTCCCTCTGTGTCCTCCACCCTAGTGCTTTCAGGGTGGAGGTTTTAACATGTTGTAGAGTGGATGGCTTCTTGACTTTGCCTTTTTCTCCTTGTGGTCAGCCAGCCGTGGTAATCTGGTCTCTGGTTTTGTTATCTTCATGTTTCTTGCATCTCTCTCTGCTTTTCTTGTCCAGTTTTGTCAATTTTAATGTTTGTTGCCCTTCTGTCATTCCTGTGGTTTTCTCCTTTATTCCAGGTATGTTTTGTATGTCTGTTATTTTACTCCCACCCTTATGGAATTATTTTAATCAGAACAAGGGACTGATGATCCAGTAGTTTGGTACCTCCCCCTCTCTTTCAAACCAACCACCCAACCAGTTTAATTGCAACAGCTAGTCTGCCATGCACTAGAATGTCAGGTATTGTTGTTCTAATTACTTTGAGATTCTAAACAGGGTGGGTATAATGCAATCACAATACTGGATGCAGCCTTACATGCTCATCTTTGTGTGCAATGTGTTAATTCACTTTGTAGATGAGTTATCATAATTCTTTCTGTAGGAAGTTGAGATGGTTTTGTGAAGTCTGCTAGAAGAGTGAGTGTTTTTCCATAAAAGAGGTCCATGGTGGACACATGAGCTACTTTATAAGCTGTACATCTAAAAGAAAACATTTCAGGGATTATTCTCAGTGACATAAGGGAGCAATATTAATCATTGGTTGCCAGTGGTTTACAAACTGATACTTTATGGGTGGTAAACTGTTCAGAAGTGCTGGACACTGCATATGTGAAGTTCAGCAAAAAGTACTGACTCAAAATGTCAGCCTTGTTCTGTTACTGTGGTAAAGCACTGAAACAGGAAATCCACAGTTTGACAAATTCTTTTGCAGTGGTTTTGGCAGTACTTGTGTAGCCTCAAACCTGGATGTTTCTCATTTTATCACTGAAAGAATAAAATTTTAACCATTAGAATTGGGAAGGGGCCAAAAAGTCTAATTGAATGTGGCAAAAGTGGCACTTTGGAATAGAATAGAATAATGGCAGTCATGTTTCTGCATCCCATCCTGATTTGGAATGTTGTCAGGCATTACATACTTAAATCAGATTTGCAGTCTTTCTTTACATTTGGCCAGATGAAGCAATCTGTGATGAGCTTGGCTCATGTAATTCATTGAAAATGGCTCATCTTGAGGTGGGTGGCACCAGTGGACAAAGACAAGTTTGGGAGATGTCACATAGAACTTGTTTTGGAGAGACAGGTATGTCATGGCCCTCAATGTGCAATCCTGTTGCTTCACCGTGTAAGAGCTTGTGAAACTGTGAATTCTCTAGTTGTGTTCTTGAAAGTTTGTCAAAACCAGTATCAGTTGACTGTTCATCCATGAAAGGAAATTTGCCATGACATTCTCAACACAGTACTACTGATTGATATCTGTAGTGAATTGCCTGATGAAATCGAAATCATGGAAGTACCATGGGCAACTTTCTTTTTCAAGGCAACTAGAAACACTGAAGTTGGACATTCCAGGGGCTCGTGCTGCTATTGGCTAAAGTGAAAGACATCATTGGGAATATTGTTCTACTGCAAGAGCTTAAAACCAGCTTCATGAATTGAGTGTTGTTAAATAGTGATGTACATTCTTAATATCACTTGAGTCTAAAATTATAATATGAAATACTCTTGTGTAACAATAACCATCTTCAAAGACATAATACTAAGAGCTATAACATCCTACAGTGTTCATAAATACTCCTGTAGCTCAGGAAGATGATGATGCAACCCACTGAAGATTTTTCTTTGCAGCAAGTTTTTTGTCACTACATCACACTTAGATACATGTTGCCCATGGAAACTGTAAAATCACTTAACTCTTATTTTATTGGACCTGTTGAACAAGAAGTGAGCATCTCTCTGGAGATTAGAAGTCCAGTCATTACTGGTGATGTAATCTGAATCAACCATTCTCTGCTATCTTCATATTGCCCTTACCAGATTTACCCACGGTTCCTTTACTCCACAATGAGTGCCCCCCCCCCCCCCCTCCCCACCATTCCCAACACACCTTTGTAGTTCAAGGCTCTCCTCATGGTGTTCCATATTTTGCTGGACTACCCTTGACTTTAGATCCTAAACACTAAGTATATCTGCCCACTTTTCTTGTCCTGTATGTTAGAGGAAGGTCCTCATGTGGTTACATTTGCCCTCAGTTTTTTTTTCACCTCTCAGGTTTAAGTACACACACACACACACACACACACACACCTGGAAATGGAAAAAAGAACACATTGACACCGGTGTGTCAAACCCACCATACTTGCTCCGGACACTGCGAGAGGGCTGTACAAGCAATGATCACACGCATGGCACAGCGGACACACCAGGAACCGCGGTGTTGGCCGTCGAATGGCACTAGCTGCGCAGCATTTGTGCACCGCTGCCGTCAGTGTCAGCCAGTTTGCCACGGCATACGGAGCTCCATCGCAGTCTTTAACACTGGTAGCATGCCGCGACAGCGTGGACATGAACCGTATGTGCAGTTGACGGACTTTGAGTGAGGGCGTATAGTGGGCATGCGGGAGGCCAGGTGGACGTACCGCCGAATTGCTCAACATGTGGGGCGTGAGGTCTTCACAGTACATCAACGTTGTCGCCAGTGGTCGGCGGAAGGCGCATGTGCCCGTCGACCTGGGACCGGACCGCAGCGACGCACGGATGCACGCCAAGACCGTAGGATCCTATGCAGTGCCGTAGGGGACCGCACCGCCACTTCCCAGCAAATTAGGGACACTGTTGCTCCTGGGGTATCGGCGAGAACCATTCGCAACCATCTCCATGAAGCTGGGCTACAGTCCCGCACACTGTTAGGCCGTCTTCCGCTCACGCCCCAACATCGTGCAGCCCGCCTCCAGTGGTGACGTGACAGGCGTGAATGGAGGGACGAATGGAGACGTGTCGTCTTCAGCGATGAGAGTCGCTTCTGCCTTGGTGCCAATGATGGTCGTATGCGTGTTTGGCGCCGTGCAGGTGAGCGCCACAATCAGGACTGCATACGACCGAGGCCCACAGGGCCAACACCCGGCATCATGGTGTGGGGAGCGATCTCCTACACTGGCCGTACACCACTGGTGATCGTCGAGGGGACACTGAATAGTGCACGGTACATCCAAACCGTCATCGAACCCATCGTTCTACCATTCCTAGACCGGCAAGGGAACTTGCTGTTCCAACAGGACAATGCACATCCGCATGTATCCCGTGCCACCCAACGTGCTCTAGAAGGTGTAAGTCAACTACCCTGGCCAGCAAGATCTCCGGATCTGTCCCCCATTGAGCATGTTTGGGACTGGATGAAGCATCGTCTCACGCGGTCTGCACGTCCAGCACGAACGCTGGTCCAACTGAGACGCCAGGTGGAAATGGCATGGCAAGCCGTTCCACAGGACTACATCCAGCATATCTACGTTCATCTCCATGGGAGAATAGCAGCCTGCATTGCTGCGAAAGGTGGATATACACTGTACTAGTGCCAACATTGTGCATGCTCTGTTGCCTGTGTCTATGTGCCTGTGGTTCTGTCAGTGTGATCATGTGATGTATCTGACCCCAGGAATGTGTCAATAAAGTTTCCCCTTCCAGGGACAATGAATTCACGGTGTTCTTATTTCAATTTCGAGGAGTGTATATATATATATATGTGCATATGCAACAGTAGTCAGTAATGAACTGAGTCAAAGACTGACACCTTGCCAGAGCCATAGTGTTCCTAGATTGCACAAATGCTGCTAGGCCACAACAAGACTTACCTGAAATTTTTGTCTAGCTGATTGGTTTTTCTGCCTGTTGTGAAGATAAATGTTGCAGGGAAGAGTTTCTCTAAGTTTCTAAAAACTGACACTTGAGGGACTCCATGTCAGATTTTTTGTGTATTACAAAATTAGAAATTTTGTTAGTCTTTTTATTTAAAATTACACATTAAGTCATGGAGGTAAGAACGAATCCACCCATTTTGTAAGTGTCATACTGCATAATTATTTAGTTTCTGCTGTAGAATAGTGTGATCAGTTACACCAGAAAATTACTATGGTTAAAGAATATGCCATAAACTCATTGCTTGTTACTGACTACAGTTAGTAGTTTGTCTAGAAAGGCAAAAATATATGACTGGTTTGACCTGCTATTTCTGAATTAATGTTGTGAATCAATCATTTGTGTATTCAAGAAGGATGTTAGTCTTCCATGAAACAGTTTTCCAAGAATTTGGCTGAAGCCTGACAAAACTGATACAGCCTGTAGTTTCAAACTTTACATTTGGCTACTTTTTTTTGTGCAGTGGCGTAATGTTGGTAATTTTTACCTTTTTGGAATATACCACTCAAGAAATATGTATTGTAAATATGTTACTAGTTCTAAAAAATACTGCACTGGATTTGATTACAATATCTAGTATTTCATCAGCACCAGCTGAATAATTTTTGGGTAATTTTTTTCAACCATAAATAATTGCTCAGGTATTGTGGGAGACACAAATAGTGTTCTTGCATAAATGTTTTAATCTGGTTGTGGTATATTGCTATATGACTGTGTTTGTTAATCAGGTTTTGTGCCGTATTTGAAGAGTAATTGTTAAATTTAGTGGCCACTACTGTGAGGTCAGTTATTTCACTCTTATTTTCACAAAGTTCTTGGTTATTCTATTGATATTGCACTCGTTTCTTTTCTGATGACATCTTTCAGAAAAAGACTTCTGTCCACAATGCTGAAAAATTCAGCATGCTAAAGAGGAATTAAAAGAATATTATCCCAAACTTATTATATAAAGGATGTTTCAGGAAAAGAGAAGACTAAGCATGTAATTAAGGGCAGCTTTGATGTGGGTTCCCAATATCATTACACAATGGAAACGCAGTGTGCTGTGTGTATCCCATCTGAAGATGGATTGGATGTCTACCCTGCCACACAATGGATGGACTTGACACACATTGCCATATCAGAGGCACTAAAAATACCAGAAAACAGGTAAAGATGGCAATTTCATCGCATATTCATAGATAAAAGTTCAGAATTTCGATGCAAATTGATACTGGAGGGAAGATCCTGCTGTGTACTCAAAACTTTACATAATCTATTATACTAGAGTCTCATTTCCAAATTCCTGATGTTAATGTATTTCACTGTACCAAAATTTCAATACCAAAGATAAATTACTCTTTTGTGTACATGGTAATGACCTTTCCTTCCAGTGTAATTCCTACAGTACAAAGCCATTTCACAATAACCAGAAAATAAGAAAATCAAAGGTATTTGTGTAATTGCATAATATAATAGTCATTAGCTGTTTGCTGACAGTGTAAAGAGTTCATAAATGTTGCTTAAGTCTGCAGAAATTTTGCTAGAAATGATGTGGAATTTTTTTTCTCAGTACTATTGCCATTTTGTTGATATATTGTGGCTAAAGATGACCTTCCAACCATCAACTAAAAATTAAAATATTAGGTACACAAATTTCAGATAGCTTACATAATTTTCTTCATAATTTTCATGCAAGACAAATTTGTCTCAAATGGAAAAGATTTGAAAGGTGGAGCTTGAAATGTCCTATTTGTTTAGTCATTACTAATAAATATGTGAAATCATTATCATCAATGTGTGCACACACATTAACATCATTAGGAAATCTCCGTTTACACGTACAATATTATTTTCATGCTTTGATTAGTGTGACTTATGAAAATGAAATATCTGTGCATAAAACAGGTACACGAATGAAGTGCATAAATTTCGATAATCTACTTTCACTCATAATCTATATTACAATGATATGAAATTTTCTGGAAATGCTGAAGTATTACTGTGAAGTTTAACATATTTATTTTCCTCATTATTTTAAACTACTAAATCTGGGCTGCTACAAGTAATTTATACTAAAATGACATTCTGCATCATGATTCCATCAAAGGACAGAAGTCAGGTAACCAACTGAAATGTTATTCTAATCCAGTTCCCAAAAACTTCACAGTATTACTATTGCCAATGGAATTTATGGTGACATAAGTATCTATAATTACGAGCATAAACTTTGTGCTTATCCCAGTACAAATTGTAAGAAAATTTCCATGTTGGGATTCCCACAACTTCTTGGAAATTTTCAGTATCCCATAAATGTATGTAGTTTGCAAATTTCCAGTCTGTGATGCTTTGGGTTATCATTGAACTACATGTAACAGAACATAGTAGCATAAAATTTTTGCAGCTGTGGTATCTGATAGAGTTGAACATATATTTCCACATAAAACTTATCTACATAAGATAGCCTACAAACATGGAAGGCTTAAAAGTTACTGTAAAGAGCAATATCAAATGACCTATATCTCTAACATCAAAGAGTAACTGTAATGACAAATACTTGTCATGCAGAATGTTTATACAGCACTGTACATTTCCGTTTGTGGAGACAGAATGAGATGCTACATGGATCTCCCCCCCCCCCCCCCCCCCAGACTTAATATCATCACAGATAGAACTTCACATGTCACTCTCCATGCTTAACATGTTGTTGTGCCAGTGCAACCAGTGGTTTCAGTGGGATGTGAGGTACCAGTCTTCAGTGGTGTCTTCTTCTGAGGTCCCTGGTGTCTGCAGTGTCTCATGGTGGCTGCAGCATATGGGGACATTGTCTGGTGCTATACTCCTTTCTTCTAATTTGCCTCCTGCCATCCTTGCTGTGTCAAATGCATTGAAAAATGTGGGCCTGTAGCTCAAGTGCAACATTCATAGCAATACCATTTATTCTAATCTGGAATGTGTGGTCACGTCTACTAATCACCAGGTTGGTCCATTATATGGTGGCTGCAACTGCTTGTGTACTGCATTATTTTGGAAGAAAATGTGCGTGCAATTCTCAAGATTTGCAAACACAAACAAGTGTCTCCCAGACTGACTTTTGAGTGCCGTTTATCTAAGCTGGCATACACGCCCTCATAATCCAGTGGCAAAGTCTGATGCACCATCTGTATAATCTGTTATACTGTGCAAGAATTCTCCTGGCAGATTTAATGTTAGACTCTACAGTAGCTCCGTTGCTGCAGACTTTAGATCACTTTTGAATGATGCCCATAGTCAAAGTAGTAAAATAGGTAGTGCCTCCATCCAATTCTGCATTGTGAGACAAAAAAAGTTAGCACCACAGTATTGGCTGTGATCTTGGAAGGTGCTGTAATGGCTATATGATACGTGAATGGCATCTTCCAACCAATAGTGCAACCATATTGGCAGCATATTGGCGAGGCATTCGTCTTTGTGGAGAACAATTCACGTTCCCATCATGCACATCTTGTGAATGACTTCCTTCAGGATAATGGCACCGCTTGACTAGTTGCCAGCATGTTATCCAGACATGAACCCTTGTGAACATGTCTGGGATATATTGAAATGGGCTGTTTATGGATGATGTGACCCACCAACCACTCTCAGGGATCTACACTGAATCACCATTGAGGAGTGGGTCAATCTGGACCAACACTGCCTCAAAGAACTTGTGGATAGTATGCCATGATGAATACAAGCATACATCAATGCAAGAGGATGTCCTACTGGGTATTAGGGGTACCCGTGTGTACACAATCCGGACCACCACCTGTGAAGGTCTTGCTGTATAGTGGTAAAACATGCAATGAGTGGTTTTCATGGGCAATAAAAAGGGCAGAAATGATATTTGTTTATCTCTATTCCAATCTTCTGTACAGGTTCCGGAACTGTTGGAACTGAGGTGATGCAAATCTTCTTTTTGTGTACATTTACATTACATTACTCGTTTTCCATGGCTCCCTTGGAGAGGAGTCTCTGGGATGTGGAAAGAGTCAAGTTTCTTTATTTTACTTGGATACGTGGATAGTGTGCAATTCCAATGCAGACAGAGTTATGAGCTATGAGCTACAATCCTTGTGAAGATATTCATTGATGGACTAGGAAGAGTTCTTTAATTCACTCTGAAACCAATCTTTATCACTTAAAACACCTTTGATATGCTGTGGTAAGTTACTGAATATATGAATACCCATGTATTTTACTCCTTTTTGTACTAATGCTAAGATTTTATAGCTCTTATACAGATTGTTTTTGGTTCTGGTATTATAACCATGTTTTGCACTATTTTGTGTAAAAAGACATGTTGGAAATGACAAAGGACATCAGTGAGTATACGTACTGAGAAGTAGTAATTAGAATATAAAGTTTCTTAAAGAGGTCTCTGCATCATGATCTAGAGCTGACACCAGATATAATTCTAATGACTCTTTTCTGAATTTTGAAAATGTTCTCTTTGTGAGAGGAGTTTCCCCAAAAGATGATTCCATAACTCATTAGTGAATGGAAGTAGGCTGAGTAAACTAACTTCATTTTTAAATCACCTATTTCTGTTATCATACATACTGCAAATGTAGCTGAACTAAAGTGTTTCATTAAGTCTAGAGTGTGAGTTTCCCAATTTAGATGGTGGTCAATTTGTAGCCCTAAAAATTGGACAGTGTCTACAACTTTAATTTCATAGTTTGAATAAATTATATTTATAGGGTCAGGTAATCTTTGTGAGGTAGTAAACTGTATGTAATGGGTCGTCTCAAAAGGACATTGGAAATTTCAGTGGTCTTATGTCCAAAAGGAAAAAAATCACTATTCACAAAATAAAGTAACAAAAACCATAAATTTTATTTGCCCAAGTGTTTGCCTGTGCTATAAGGCTTATTTTGCAAAACATTTACAGGTTAAGTCTCCTTGTTTACACAATTTTTTTTGTAGAATGCAAAAATGCAACTACATATTTTTCCTGTTCAGTTGGTTTCATTGTAAGTCAAATTTTCTCAACATTCATTATATTGTAGAATATCTAACCTCTAAGTTTTTCATTGTTTGAAAGAAAAAAGGCAATTTTTTTACAACTCTTGGGGCAGTTTCTCATATCCATTAAATAAATGACAACTTCAAAAATTTAGGTACTGTAAAATGGAAAGAGTAAAATGACAAAATATGGTATGATATACTTCTCTATAGGGAAAACAAATGTGCAAATTTTCATCTAAATCTGAGACTGGATGAGAGCGCCTGGATTATGTACCATGGCATTGTCCTGTATTGAGACAAGTGGAACTTACACATGCCTGTCCTGTGTTAAATGGACTGTCAGATCACTATGCCCAGTCAGATTAATTTACTCAGCTTCATGTACAGTCCAGAAACAGTGAGATGTTGATTAATAGTAAAACATAAGATTTTAAAGAAAACTTACAAAAATGTTGATTGCAGTTAAGTTGGCAATAAGACCACTGATATTTCTACTTATTTCTTAATGGGGTTGCATCCATTTTTTGAAAGCATTTTTCTATTGTCAACACAGTAATAGAAATCCCTGACATGTACAAATATCTGAAAGAGCTATACCTAAAGCCATCACCATAAACTCTTCAAGGTACTGCAAGACCATCACATCTCAAAGCAAATAACAAATTTGAAGAGTTCATTCACACATGCAGCACCCTCTCCTTAAGCATGTCAGTGTCAGACTACAGGAGCGTGCTGTGATGTCTGTAGCAGATGTTTCATTGCCATAGATCATCCTCCACAGAGTCTCAACTTTCCTACATCAGATTTTCGTTTGTTGGCAAAACACCTTCAAGGACCTCACTTTGATAATGATTAAGTGATGCAAGTAGATTTTAGGTTGTGGCTCCATCAACAAACATTCTACAGAGATGGCGTCAACAAGCTGGATCTCTTAGTGGGAGAGTTAGTTTTGAAAGTGGCTACGTTGAGAAACAAGGATAGAGGCATTACTTCTTGATATGCCCTTGTATCTTATGCCTGGATTGGGTGAGTATGTCAGGTGTGAGGAAGTGCTGCATGCTGCAGATCAGCCAAGGGACTTTGACTGCTCTGGCCTGTACATCAATCTGACCAATCTCTGATGCACTTTTATCGCCTGTAGCTCTGAAATTGTACTCAGTGCCTCAATTTCACCATTCCCTTTTACTATCACAATTATATCAGGTTTATGGCTGATGTGACAAACTCCAGATGGGATACTTCATAATGGAGGTATTACATCCCTGTTAACCCTATAAATCATAGACATGAAGAAAATTTTTAATGTGAATGTTTGTCAGGAGCAAATGTCATTGCAACCAGGAGCTTAAATGATGCTTCTGTACTGAAAGCTAGCTTTATCATGTGTTTTGATTATAGCAGATTCAAAGAAAGATCTTAACTCTGAGGTGTTAAGGGTACCTTTTATAGATATGACAATTAAGGCAGCTTGGTTATATACCACTTTAGAGTTGCTTTGCCAATTAGTCACACCTGCATTGTTTAGAGAATGGAATGTTAATAATGTTGAAACTGATATTGTAAGGTGTATAGATGATTTTAAGGAACTCTGGATACCACGAAAACTACAGAGATTGTTCCCTTCTATACAGCATCAACATGCAAGTAAGACGACTTGGTGGTGGTTATGGAGCAAAGATATCACGCAATACACTGGTGAGCACAGCCTGTGCATTAGCTGCATATCTTCAAAACAAGCCAGTTAGATTCATAATGACACTTGAAGCAAACATGGAATCAATAGGGAAAAGGTTAGACTGTGCTATGGATTATGAGGTAAGTGTGGAATAATTAATTTCATTTCAGGACTGAAAAGATGCATTAGTCTCCTTAGTTATTCCTTATTTCTTTAGAGTTTGAGTTCTGTTTTCAGATCCTCCCACCAGAGGTTACAGTCCTCCCTCTGGAATGAGTGTGCATGTTGTTCTTCGCATAAGTTAGGCTAAGTTAGTTTAAGTAGTGTGCAAGTATAGGGACCGATGACCTCAGCAGTTTGGTCCCTTAGCAATTCACACACATTTGAACGTTTTTCTGTTTCCAGGATAGTGGATATTATCTGTAGGCTGAGAGTTTATACAGATCAGAAAAAAATGTGGCGTCCACTTTTACTGCCATGCAACTGTGAGAAAAAGAGCAGAAGATATGTTGAAACTGCAATTGTTGTAGTTCATGCAGAATGTTAGACAAATGTTGTCATGTGATACTGGGCTGTTTTTCATCTGAGGAGCAATGTTACATTGGACATTAATAGTGAATGTGAAATCCTTAGATGTTAGGTAAAAATGGTTGTTCAAATAGTGCTTAATTCTGAATGTTATTAATTAATTACTAACTTTCAGAATTACCAGTATCTGTGTGCAAGTAACGAATATATAAATAAAAAGCTACAAGGGATTGATTAAACTTACCCCGTTTTGCCCATCTTAACTGTTCTGCCATTCTTTCATCTTCATGTTAAAAATTTATAATGGGTTGCTATTGTTTGCATAAGTCTGACCTGTTTTCATTTTAAATGATGTATTGTGATGAATATTTGTCACATAATCACCTACATTTTTATAAAAATGTCGCATACCGTCTTCACCATTTCAATAAGTGGACCAACATACTTTGTGATTATTTAATAGTTTGTCAGTACTTCAGTGGGAGCTGCTTTTTGGATGTGCTTCACTTTCAGCATTTTCAGAAATGAATGACTAGTGGAATAATTTATAGCTTTTTATTAATGAGATGCATATGTTGAGCATGAGTTGGCAGGTAGCAATACACTATGTGATCAAAAGTATCTGGATATCTGGCTGAAATTGACTTAAAAGTTCGTGGTGCCCTCTATAGGTAATGCTGGAGTTAAGTATGGTGTTGGCTCCCATTTAGCCTTGATCACAGCTTCCACTCTTGCAGACGTATGTTCAATAAGGTGCTGGAAGGTTTCTTGGGAATGACAGCCCATTCTTCAGAGTGCCGCACTGAGGAGAGGTCTTGATGTCGGTCAGTGAGTCCTGGCACAAAGTCGGTGTTCCAAAAACATCCCAAAGGTATTCTGTAGGATTCAGGTCAGTACTCTGTGCAGGCCAGTCCATTACAGGAATATTATTGTCAGGTAACAACTCTGCCACAGGTCATGCATTATGAACAGGTGATCGATCGTCTTGAAAGATGCAATCGCCATCCCTGAATTGCTCTTAAACAGTCAGAAACAAGAAGGTGCTTAAAACATCAGTGTAGGCCTGCGCTGTGGTCGTGCCATGCAAAACAACAAGGGGCACAAGCCCCCTCCATGGAAAGCACAATAACACCATAACACCATAACACCACCACCAACAAATTTTACTGTTCACACTACACACACTGGCAGATGAAGTTCACTGGGCATTTCCTCTACCCACACCCTGTCATTGGATTGTTACACTGTGTACTGTGATAAGTCACTCAACACAATGTTCATCTGCTGTTCAATTGTCCAATGTTTACACTCCTTGCACCAAGCAAGGCATTGTTTGGCATTTACTAGGTTATGAGCAGCGGTTTGACCATGAAATCAGTTTCCTTATGTATTGCCTAACTGTCATAGTACTTGCATTGGATCCTGATTCACTTTGGAATTTCTGTGTGATGGTCTGGTTATATGTTTGCTTATTACACATTATGACCCGCTTCAACTGTAAACAGTCTGTCAGTCAACAAATGAGGTTCACCTGTACACTTTTGTGCTGTATTCCAGTTTACTCTCACATCAGAAACAGTGAACCTACGGATGTTTAGGTGTGTGGAAATCTTGCGTACAGATGTAAACCACCCAACACCTGACCATGTTCGAAGTCTGAGAGTTCCATGGAGTGCTCCATTCTGCTCTCTTACTTTGTCTAATGACTACTGAGGTTGCTGATATGGAGTACCTGGCAGTAGGTGGGAGTACAATGTACTTACATGAAAAACGTGTTTTTTTTTAGGGTGTCTGGATACTTTTGATCAGTGTATTTTCATTGATAGCTTCATTCAGTGGCACCATGTATGTGTCAATGTCTATCAGCGTAAAAAAATCAGGAAACATATATGAAGATATTGTACATGATATAATTTTGTTGCATAATTGAAGCATTTCATTGCAGCCTGTTTCTTAAAAACAAAGCAGATTAAATAGTGTGTGTACTGCAAGTTTCACAGTAAATTGAACTTCCTCTAGGTTGGCGTAGATGATGATGGAGTCATAACTTATTTGGAAGCAAAGATGTATCATAACTGTGGTGCTCATAGGAATGATAGTTCTGCAGGTGTTGCACTTGAATCATTCAAGAACTGTTACGATAACAGCACTTGGAATGTTACTGCTTACAATGTCATCACAGATGTTGCACCTAACACATGGTGCAGAGCACCAGGTTTGTTAATTCATTATTATATTACTTTAAATATGAAGTTCCCAGTTTTTACAGAAAATGTGCACTTTTAGGAGTACTGTCAAACTGTAAACTTGCTAATGTTTGTAGTAACTTCTGTCCCCATGCAGTAGACTGGGGAATAGTAGCAACAAGACACATTAACTTGCAGAACATGATTTCATTCACACATTGAGAATACATAAGAACACAGCAGAGGAAGCTGAACAGGAGCTGCTGGACGTAAAGTTCTGTAGCCACACAAGAGGGTGAAGGTGCTGTCCTGTGCAAGTGGGAGGAGTTTCATGGAGTTCTGGTCCATAGATGCAGGTGTAGAGGGGTGTTTATCCAGAGCACACCTTCACCTGAGATTTTGGTCAGGATATGGTCCTTATCTGTCAATCAGTTGAATGTGGGATATGAATGCTTCAGGTTTTGCTGTCAGAGACACAATATAGATGAAGGCTGTGCCGTCTAATATCTCAAATGAGTCCATGTAAGCTAAGGCCCATATTGTTGACTATAACTGTAAATGGGGGAGGGAGGGGGGAGGAGAGTGGGAGAGGAGAGCTACACAGGAGCATATTTCATTGCACACTTCACATGCTGTATTGGTGAATTCATCAATGCCTGGAGTCTTCTGAAGACTGGAACCAATTTTGTCTCTGACAAAGCTGCCTAAGTGCTGCCTCACAGAAGTAAAAATATCCAATTTTTTTTTCCAGACCTTGTTCTTCTCAGTGTTTCATACCAGCAGTCAAGTACTTGTAACTATGGACACTATACAGTTCTCTCTGAAAATTTTGTATTTTCTCTGGCAACAGAAGTTTGAGTCTTGAAAATTGCAACTGCATTGGCTGGATCCAAAAAAGCATAAACTCACTAATTTTGTCAAAATTCTCACACAACATAGCTGCACACTCAATTAATGATCTCAATCGAATTTGGAAGGGGCAGGCTAGTAGTTTCCCTGCAGGCAACAACATGACTTGGAGCTTTTAGTAGAATTTTCTTTAGGACAGATACGAATTGACCTTTGATGTCATATTCATTCGTTATGGATTCACAAACCCTGTGAAGGGCCTGAACCAAGCAGGTCACATGATTCAGCTAGGGAAATAAATTTAAATTGGTTAACAGCTGAAACCATGTATGGAGCCTGGTCTGTAACTACAAGAAGTTTGTCAAACTAGATGCCAGTCAGCCAGAGTTTCAGGTAAAAGTCTATAGTTGATAGCATTACTGTACTGGCACTGGCTTTCTGCAGCTCATGTAGTTCTAACAACATGGGCTTACCTTCCTCCCCTGCAAGGAGAAAAACTAAAATGTTCAAAACATACTGTTCCATTGAATATATAGTTCCATCCACAATGATTCCTGCATCACAATTACACAACTTTCTTGTTCATTCTTTGTATGGTGTCCTGGTAAATAGGCTCCATTTAGTTTTTCTCAAATTACACTCCTCAAGCATTCACACCTTCGTGTAATTTTATTTTGGGAACGGAGGGGGGGGATTGGAGAGGCATCAGTCTCCTGCAACCTAAATCCTCAATTATTTGCTGGATGTATTCCAATTTGTCTTCCTCCAGTTTTTTCAGTCAACAGCTCCCACTAGTACTATGGAAGTCATACCCTGCTGTGTTCACAGATGTTCTACCTTCCTGTCCCTTCTCCTTATCAGTGTTTTCCACATATTCATTTCCTCTTCTATTCTGCACAGAATCTCCCTTTCCTGACCTTTTCAGTCCAACTAATGTTAAACATTCACCTGTAGCACCACATCTCAAATGCTTTGATTCTCTTCTGTTCCAGTTTCCCACAGCCCATGTTTCACTAATATACAATGCTGTGCTCCAGACCTACATTCTCAGCAATTTCTTCCTCAAATTAAGGTGTATCTTTGATACTAGTAGCCGTATCTTAGACAGCAGTGCCCTTTCTGCCAATGGTAGTCTGCTTTTGATCCATCACTGGTTATTATGCTGCCTAGGTAGCAGAATTCCTTAAATTCACCTACTTTGTGACCCTCAATCATAATGTTAATTTTCTTGCTGTTCCCATTTCTGCTACTCATTACTTCAGACTTCCTTTGATTTACACTCAATCCATATTCTATATTCATAAAATTGTTCACTCCATTCAGCATATCATGTAATTCTTCTTCACTTAGGATACAATGTCGTCAGAAAATCGTATCATTGATAGCCTTTCACCTTTAATTTTAATTACACTCTTGAAGCTTTCTATTATTTGCATTATTGCTTCTTCAATGTGCAGATTGTTGAACAGCAGTGACAAAAGACTATATCCTGGTCTTCACCTTTTTTTTTTTTTTTTTTTTTATCATCCAAGCACTTCATTCTTGGTCATCCATTCTTACGCTTCCCTCTTGGATTTGTACATATTGTATGTTACCTCTCTCTCCCTATAGCTTACCCCCATTTTTCTCAGAATTTCAAATATCTTCCATTTTCCACTGTCAAATGATTTTTCCAGCTCAACAAATTCTGTAAACATGTCTCGATTTTTTGTTAGTCTTACTTCCATTATCAACCATATCAGAATTGCCGCTCTGGTGCCTTTGCCTTTTCTAAATCCAAACTGATAGTCATCTAGCACATTCTAAATTTTGTTTTCCATTCTTTTGTATATTATCCTTGTCAGCGACTTAGAAGCAAGAGCTATTATGATGATTGTGAAAGAGCTCTTGCACCTGTTAGCTCTTGCAGTCTTCAGAATTGTGTGGACAATATTTTTTCTGGTAGTCAAATGGTATGTCACCAGACTTGCTCATTCTAAACACCAATGTTATCATCATTTAGTTGCCACTTGCCCCCCCTTCAATGATTTTAGACATTCTGCATTCTGATAAAATGTAATTGATCCCTTCTGCCTTATTTGATCTTAAGTCTTCTGAAGCTCTCTTAAATTCTGAATCTAATACTTGATCCCCTATCTCTTCTAAATAGATGCCTGTTTCTTATTCTATCACATCAGATCTTCCCTCTCATAGAGGCCTTCATTGTATTCTTTCCACCTATCTTTCCTCTCTCTCTCTCTCTCTCTCTCTCTCTCTCTCTCTCTCTCTCTCTCTCTCTCTCTCTCCCCCCCCCCCTCCCACCCTCTCCTCCTCTGCATTTAAAAGTGGAGTTCCCATTGCACTCTCAAGGTTACCACTCATTTCCATTTTACTGTATGATGAGTGAGTCCTTCCGACAATCTTTCCCTTTCCAATTTCTTCACTTTTTCATGCCACCATTTCTTCTTAGCTTCCCTACACTTCCTATTTATTTCATTCCTCAGTGACTTGTATTTCTGTATTTCCCTGAACATATTTGTACTTCCATCTTTCATTGATCAATTGAAGTATTTCTTCTGTTACCCATGGCTTCTTTACAGTTAACTTTTTGTACCTATGTTTTCCTTCCCAGCTTATGTGGGTGCGCTTTGAAGAGTTGTACATTCCTCTTCAACTATACTGCCTACTGAGCTATTCCTTATTGCTGTACCTATAGCCTTAGAGAACTTAAAGCCTGTCTCGTCATTCCATAGTACTTGTATATCCCATTTCTTTGCATATTGGTTCTTCCTGAGTAATGTCTTAAACTTCATCCTAATCTACATCGCTACAAAATTGATTTGAATATATATCTGCTCTTGGGTATGCCTTAATATACAGTATCTGATTTCTGAATTTGTCTGACCGTGATGTGATTCAAATGTTATCTTTCCATATCGCCCAGCCTTTGACACGTTTACGTGCTTCTCTTAGAGTTCTTGAAGAGAGTATTCACTATTACTAGCTGAAATTTGTTACAGAACTTAGTCTCCCCCCATCCCCTCATTCTTTGCCCCAAGCTCTTATTCTCTTGAAAACTTGCCTTCTACTCCTTCCCCTACAACTGCATTCCAGTCCCCCATGACTATGATTTTCATCTCTCTTTACTTACTGTATTCCCCTTTCAGTATCTTCATATACTTCTTTCATCTCTCTTTCAGCTTGCGATGTCATCACATATACCTGAATTATCATTGTCAGTGTTGGTTTGCTGTCAATTTTGATAAGAACAACCCTATCACTGAACTGTTCACTGTAACACTCTTTCCCTTACCTTTCTATTCATAATGAATTGTACTCCCACTATACCATTTTCTGCTATTGTTGATTTACACTATACTCAGCTGACTGGATTTTTTTACTTCACTGATCCCTACTACCATCCTGTAGATGCATGTTATGTGTCTTTAATACAGCACTTTCCATTCTCTTCTGCATCCTCATGCCATTGAGCATTGTTGATTCTTCTGCCTTTATGGGCAGTTTCCCGCCCCAAGGACAAGAGTGCCATGAACCTCTGTCCACTCCTCCCCTCTCTTTGACAAGGCCATTGGCAGAATGATGACGACTTCTTATGCTGGAAGTCTTCAGCTGCCAATGCTGATTGTTAATCAGAATCTAAGCAGTGGTGGGGTTTGATCCTGGAACCAAGAATGTTCAGATTACTGATCAAAGATGCTGCCCCTAGACCACAGGTCCACTGAGTGAAATTCCTACTTGTGTAAGAGCTGCCCACAAATAAATGTTTAATTCTTTCAAATTTTGGCTTCCTGAAGACCTCTGTTGAAATGCATCTCTAACAGAGGTTGTTGTGATTTGTTTGCTTAGAGCTGGAAATGTTTGTTTGATACAATCTCACTGCACAAAACTTACACCCACTACCTCACTTGCAGTCCAATCTTTTATAACACTGCAACAATTACTGGAATGTTCTCATTCATGCTGGAACTGCAGTCTCAGTGATAGCTTCAAGCAGAATCTCAATTCATGGAATTAAGCTGGTTATTGCCCTCAGCATGCCAAACCTCTGCCTCAACATGAGCAGGTGACATATCTCACAATAAGAAACTTGCATTCACAAACAGCAGGCTACTGATCCTTGGGGGGAAAAATCACACTGTCAATTGCATTATTGTGGGCTACTTCATAGCAGTAAAGTGAGAGAAAGAGGTTTAGTTGAACACACAATTATTTTCCTTTGTGGCAGGTGTGCTATCAACTCCTACATGGCATTTACTGAAAGATGTAGGCTTACTTTCCACATGTACACAGCAAACTGTGATGTTACTTGAAAGTTAAATATTTCATATTGATTAGAAACCTTATAGAATAAACTGGAATGAAACATAAAAGAATGAAAGGGGAAGAGGAATTATGGGCATTGTTGGGATGAAAACTGATAAAGGTCACAGATAAGGGAAAAAGGTGCATGAAAAAATGTCTTATTTTCACAACTAGAAACAAAATTTTCACATTGTGATATCTTTCCAAACTCCTTTAATTTACACTAAAGAAAAAAGTGTGCACATAAAATAATCCTAACCCTAGTCATTTTACATTGACTCAGACTAATAAGAAAGCACAACAAAGTATAATATTTTTTTGCTGTATTCTAAGAATAAAGCATTCACACACATTCAGGATAATTCATACAGCTAAAAAATATCAAATCTCTGAAAAGTGTCACTATTGTACAAAACCTGATACTGTTACAGAAGTTTGTTAACACTGACTTACCAGATCAGTGGTGCTTTCATATTTTTTTTATACATTTTGTGTCAAAAGTAAAATCTTGATTCTAATAAGTTAGTGGCTACATAGTATGAATGAATACAGATAATAATCCATACAGTTACAGAAAGTTCAGTTCTGTGCAATATTGCAGTGCATTTTGCTGACATAGAAGTGAAGTGGACAGAAAAGATAGCATCTAACTCTATATTATTCTTCACTTGATATTCATTCAGAAAAAAGCAGAAGAAAGTGACTGAAATAGTTTTACTTATTGCAGGTACTACCGAAGGCACAGCGTTTATTGAAAACATAATGGAGCATATTGCAAAGAATCTTGAGAAAGACCCAATTGATTTGAAAATGAAAAACCTTGTGAAGGGTGATACATTAATGGCTGATATGGTCAGTTACTGGAAGACTGAAACAAATTACTTGGACAGACTAGCAGCTGTCAAAAAATTCAATATGGTTTGTTAAATAATGTTTAAAAATTATTACTGTAACTCCTGGTTCCATTGAGATTTAAACACAGTGCAATAGTATTCACTGATGTAAATAATTTACTTCTTATTCATGCTGATAGTGAAAAGTAGAGTGCTTTATATATGTAGATTAAAATTGCAAATAATTTTGATTTCAAATTGCAGTATTAGATTACTAACAGAAACATACATTCTGTATTTTTCAAACCAACAGGAAAATCGTTGGAGGAAGAGAGGAATTGCAGTTGTCCCAATGTCATACGGGTTTGAGTATTTTGGAAATTTCTATGCCCATGTGTCAATTTATGCTCGTGATGGTACAGTTTCTGTGGCTCATGGTGGAATTGAGTGTGGGCAAGGAGTAAACACAAAGGTAGGAAATTCTTCAGGGATTATATCTCAAAATAAGAATTTGACTTTAAACCTTCCAGTAAAATTAGCAGAAAGAAATGAAACAGTAGTCAGCAAATTTTGATAATGTCGAGGACTACTTATTAGTTCAAATTTTTCTAAAATAGTTATGAAATCTAGTAACTAGTCTGATACAATTTAAAAATATTAAAATGTAATATCACCAATTATTTAAATTAATGTAATGCATACAACTGCTCTGGTAAACTTCCTGGCACTTAGTTGATTGAAAGAGAAAGAGCTTACAGTAAATTTATTACAAAAGGTTGTTGTACCAATAAATCTCTTACATAAATGAAAATTGTTCTGGAAGAGGGATGAACACTACACAGAATTAGACATCTGATACACCACTGGAAGCAATGATGTTCCATTCTAGAGTCAGCTCTTTAGAGAGTGACTCTCTCTAGAAGAGTCTCTCTCTAGAGAGAGAGAGAGAGAGAGAGAGAGAGAGAGAGAGAGAGAGAGAGAGAGAGAGACTATTCAGCTGTTGTATACTTAGCTCTGTAAATCATTGTTAAGTACATACCAGAAAGTAGGATGCTTCAAATTTTACAATTTATCATAGCTTCTTACATTATTTATGAAGAGTGAGATAAAACATTAATGAAACACCTGTGCACCTGCTGTAATTAAATTGTTAGTGTAGGGTAACCATAATGACAATGAAAACATTCAGAACTGATGTCAGATGTAAACACACTGTCTCACAGCCCAAGGAAGGTGATACATATTTATCAGTAAAAAAATTGGTTGCTTTTGGTTGTGGATGCCACAAAAATTCAGGAAACAGAATAGGATGTTCTGAACTTTGGTATTACATAAAACAAATAAAACTCACACTTGATGCATAAATCTGGCGAAATAATCCTTGCACAGTATCTTTATCCTATTATTCGAATATAAGCATTGAATGAGATGTGGGTGAAAATCTGTTAGCTGGTAAGTGTAAATCAATATCCTTATTTGTCAACCCAACACTTATTTCTAGTCAGTGTAACATGCAAAAGAAAGTACTCCAAATTGGTGCCACACAGCCAACTATTAATTCATTCAGATCTACAAGAACTAGATAGTGTAGATCTGTTAGCTATGTTTCTCTTTGAGTTGATAACACAGAGGTTCACTGAGATTTTTAACTGCCACTGTTACTTAAAGTTCATCATTTAACATATGCTCTGCCACAATGTAAGAGGGTCATTTTTAAAGTAACTACTGATATGGAGTTAGAGAAACTTTATTTATGAATGTGAATTGTATCACAAACTACAATAGGCACATTTCTTTATTTTTCAACAGTCACCCTGAAAATTTAAAAAATTCGTCAAGTCACAGCACCAGATTTTGCATCCCATCATCAAAGTTCTCTCCTACCTGACTGTTAAACCAGTTAATAATAGTGTCTTTCCACATGTCATTTTCCAAGCACTTTCCACCATAAAATTCCTTCTGTTGTGGAAATGGATGAAGGTCTGACGGAGCTAAGTCAGAGCTGCATGGCGGATGATCCAATAAATCCCAATGAAATGAAATGTCTGTGCTGCACCTTGAGGCAGAGTATTGTTGTGAAGCAGGACTACATGGCTAGAGAGCAGTCCCCCACTGGTGATTTTGAATAGCATGCCTCAAGTTTAATAATGTTCACAGTATATCTCAGCATTTATTGTTATTCCTTGTGGCAAAAAGTCTAACAGAAGAACGCCTTCCGGTCACAAAAAACCATGGCCATTATTTTCTGTGTTGAAGGTTCTTGCTTGAATTTTTGTTGGGAGTTTGAATGATGCCACTTACTGAATTCACATTTATTCTCTGCAGTGTAGTGCACAATGCATGTTGCATCAGCAGTCACAATGTGATTCAAGAACTGATAACTATCCTTCTGATAGTGCTCTGAAATGGACAATGTGCGATTCACTTTGTTTTTTAACATTTTTGCCACTCGTCTAACATACATTTTTTGTAGTGGAGTTTGTCAGTAGCAATGTGCTATACTGATCTTGAAACTTGTGGAAATTTCTGGTGCAATTCGTCAATAGTGAAGCACCTGTTCTGGCAAATTACCTTGTCTACTTTTTGTATCATGTCAAATTATTTTCCATCATGTGCCTTTGTCTTTACTTCATTAAACAGGCTATAATATTTATGCCCATTTCCATCATCCATTGCACCTGCACCATAAACTTAAACAAGCCACCAGTGAATTTCTACAGGATGAACTTGTTTCACATTTAAGAAACAAATATCTGAATGCACTTCACAATCAGTGGAATTACTGATTGACATGGTGTCAAAGCAGTATAACCATACAACCAACACTGGGAGAGACATGAAGCATAATGTTTGTATAGTGAGAGACTGGCCAAGAGTGGCAAACTGTAAATGGACGTCATGTGAGGAGATGCGTGGACACGATGTACTATCAGTTCTAACTTTATAAATGACCCTGATAGGTATCTTGTTAGATAGTTCTCCATTATCTTGCTGTTATGTTCATGTAGCTTTTTCCATGTGCAAACCCCCCCTCCCACCAGCATTTCCACCCTTAGAGAACACTGTGGAAACTGATATGTAATAATAATTAACAACTATTTGTATTAGTTAAAACTGACAATGGGCATGCTTCCACTAATCTCAAATATTTGCAAGTATAATTTGTTGACAAATACAACTAATAATTTTAGATAACTTCAGGACCAATTTCTAGCACATATTATGGTTTAAAACTGTGTACATGAGCATTCACGTTTTCAACATTGCTTAAATGAATAATACTGCGTAGTACATGAAGCAAAGCTGCTCTGTCATACATGAGATATGCCAGTCTTCCTTCATGCAGTAACTTTATACAGTCAGTGAAATATATAATAAAGAAAAATTGCTGTGGATGTGGAAGATGCTTTCCTTGTATTTCTGTGTTTATTAAGTGAAGTCATGAAGACAACCCATACAGCAATTTTGGGATGTGGACTGTGCAATCTACTCCCTCCTTCCTAGTTGCAGCTATTGTTCATATATGAGCAAAGTGTTTTCTGAAGATTTGAGTGAAGTAAGATTACTATAAACGTTTTAGTTTACTTAACTTTTCTTGTAGAGTGGACTCCAGTTGTTCTTGTCTAGGGGTCTGATTCTCACATTTTAGGTCCTCGTGGCTGACTTGATCTAAAAAACTTTGAAGATTGTTGTTTCAGAATTTTTGTTTTATGTTCATTTATTCTGTCATGTTTTAGTATCGCACGGTGTTTCAGATTTTTCACATTAAAAAGCCAAAATTACATTGTTCACCCAAAATACAACAATACTTCTGATCGCATCAGTGGCATGCTTAAAAGTACTCCACTCTGTGGTAATAACAATATTACAAAGGGTTTACAATTTTTCTTGACAAATGAATTACTATTAGTTTTGATTATTATTTTATAAATGAATCCAGAAATAAACATAATCAACAGTGCTAGATTGTGTAATTAGTAATACAAATTAAGTATGCTAAATAATTTGTAATTTTCAAATGTTTCTAGAAACAATTTTAACTGTACATTCAGAGCTAGTACATATTGTTGTAACATGGAAAATAAAGTAATTCCTTTTCAGTAATTTTAGCTTGAAATATAACATTGTGTATAAAATTATATGAAATTTTTTCGAAAAACAATGAATATAATATTGAGCTGTTCAAAATTCAAAAAATATTGCTGGTATCAACTACTATTGAGGATAAGTAATGCTAGAGGATGCAGTCCCATTACTATGAATTTTAACTTGAATGCTATTTCCAAATGAATTTTCATTAACTTCCCTTCTGAACTGGGTTTTGACACTTTAGCCAGATATTTTTTGTTTCCAGGTTGCCCAAGTGTGTGCTCATGCATTAGGAATACCTCTAGAATTTGTGAGTGTAAAACCATCAAATGTCCTGACAGCTCCTAACAACATTGTGACAGGCGGAAGTGTTGCAAGTGAATCATGTGCATATGTAAGTCTGAGTTCTCAACTTTATGAAATTAGTTTACATTAACAGCTTAACACACAACTTTGTAGATGGAGGTGTTAAGGTACCAATTAACTGTGTAGATGAGGTGTTAAGACATTGTAAGAGTGCGACCTCTACCATCAAGCCATCAACCACATTTCCTCAATAGTCCCTGCTTGCTGCAACCTTCCTTAATTGTCTGCTCCAAATACCACCTCACCACAGTTGAGCAACAGTACCATCATAATTAAGTTAACAAATCACTGCCAGAAGGATATGATAAGTAATCATGTTTGCTCCTTACATTACATATCCATATTCTGCCATAAAGATCAGTTTCCTTGACATTTAAAATTTTACAGATTTCAAAACTAATTGCTACTTTCCTCCTTATGCTAATATGTACTTCAAAATTTATAAACTAATCTAACATTTGAACCCTTTCTCCAGGCAACAATGCGTGCTTGTGAAGAACTAATGCAACGACTGGCACCTGTAAAAGCCAAACTAGAAAACCCAACTTGGAAGGACCTTATTGCTGCAGCATATTCAGCAAATGTAGATCTCTGTTGCAGTTTCATGATGTAAGCTGGCTGTCTTGCCATACAAAATACCCCCAAATGCATTAAAATAAAAAATTATAGTTATAGAACAATGTGCACAATGTCTCTGAAGTTGCATTAAATATTAAAATGGTAATCTCTGCATGTTCTTCAGGTATGCTGGTATTGCAGACACAATAGCTCCATATAAAGTTTATGGTGTTACTGTAGCAGAAGCAGAAATTGATGTACTGACAGGACAACATCAGGTATGTTGGGATAACGTGCAACCAGATAGAAAGTAAACAGTGTGCTCATTAGTAATCATTAGTTCCTTGTAGAAAGACTCATTTTTAAGAAAAACATCCATTAGTTTATTCAAATGTCCATCTAGAAGTCATGCAATAGATTCTTAAAATAATTAACAGTACAACAATACTAAAATTCATACTTTGATGCACCTTGGAATGTTCCAGTTACTACGTGTAGATGTACTGGAAGATGCTGGTGAGAGTTTGAGCCCTGAGGTTGACATAGGTCAAGTGGAAGGAGCCTTTGTTATGGGCCTAGGCTATTGGCTGGAAGAATTCATGGTTTATGACGACAGTACTGGGAAGGCACTAACCAACAGAACATGGGTAACTTTACAGCGAAAATTTAAAAATTAAAACAAAATAATCTGTTGTATTGGAACTTTTAAAGTAACAAATAATTTTAGAATATTAAATATTTGAACATTGTTGCATTCTGAACCAAACCGTGCATGGATCAAAATATTAAAAATGAAATGAATATTTACTTTATGACCATTGTTAAATTCCATAGAAAAAGTGAAATGCATTTTTATTTAGTAAAGGTATTGGTAAAGTTTTTCTGTTTCAAAATATACTTGACATTTGGAAGCTTCAGTAATTATCTCGGTGCAAGAAAATGGCTGACAGTTATTTTTCTTTGTTTTAAGAATTACAAGCCACCTGGAGTTAAGGACATTCCGATAGACTTCAGAATACAACTAAGAAAAAATGCACCCAATCCTGTGGGTGTGCTTCGTTCAAAGGGTTAGTTACCTTCTGCTGTACAGGTATACAAACCATAGTTTTACTCAGTTTTAATGCAACTGAAATTCTGTTCCTTACTGTTTAGCTACTGGTGAGCCACCACTCTGCATGAGTATTGTTGGCTTATTTGCAGTACGAGAAGCTGTATTAGCTGCCAGACAGGATGCTGGTGGTGATGAAAAGTGGTTTGAGATGAGTATGTACCATTCCTCTTTATCTGGGAGTTTAATAAGCATTGATAATAATTAAAACTTGTCTAACTATTAAACACATCATATGTTTCACATAGTTAACATGATTTTGTTTGCAGATCCTCCTGCAACACCAGAGAGAGTTTTCCTCACAAGCAAGACTGACTATAAAAATTTGGTTCTGTAATGGTAGGAGGTACAGAATTCTGTTAACGCTGGGAAAGAGATACTGCTGACTGTTTCTAAACTCAAGATGTTAATTCCTGTTTATATTTTGTGAAATATTTTGTGCTGTATACTCACATATTGTTTGTAAAACCTTAAATTTTTCTTAGCATTTAATGTACAGAAAATGTATATCCACTGTTGAAATTTTGAAAAGATTTTTTATATTGACTGGAGAATGTTGTAAATAAATGTCATATTATTCTTGAATATTTTTAATATTTTGTATTCTTTAGAGAAATCTAAGATGTTTAGAGAAATTTGAGATGGACCTTACTAATTAATGGGATGATAAAGTCCTCGGATTAGTTACACCTTGCATCATAAAACTGACATTTACAAGTTTTTAGATAATCTGATTTTAAAATTACTTTATGGTAACTATAATTCAATAGTGATGTGCTACAAATCTGAGTCTTATAATGAGTAGAGGAGGGAGGAGTGCTAGTAAAGGTTAATATAGGACTAGTATCTGCCCATGTGACATTTATGGTACACTTAGCCTAATGGTAAATGTTAACAAAATTTAATGGAACCTCCCATGCATTTCTGCAGTAGCTCATGCCAGTGAACAATTTTATCCACAGATATTGAAAACCTCTCAAATCAAACCTGTTAAGTGTGGGTGAGGAATATAATGTTACTACTTGTCATTAATTTTAACCTCAAGCTTATGGCATTAAAACAGTCTTTTTACAAAAGACTGACAACTTAATGAAAATTATTCACTCACAGTTTGGCTTCATAAACAAGAAGTTATTTCATACATTTCTGTGTGTACTGCTGTTTGGTCAAACACTTCAGGATAGTAAGAAAATGAAAAGGAATATTCTTAGACACATTTCATCTCTTTCACTACACCATTCTTATTATTAAACATCAAAACTACAATGTACTGGTTTTGCTTAATGTGTGCTCACAAAGCAACCAAAACTATGTAATGGTATAAAATTTATAGACTACAAAACCAAAATAAACTGCTTATCATGAGGCCCCAGACATCTTAGTGATTTAAGAGCACATATGTAATTTGTGTTTTGCACAGTGATCTATATTAACACATGTTGATTTTGTTTTCTGTATTGTACTGGTGCTCAGTGTTAAGGCCTATCAAACAGTTTAATTTTCTGATGGCTGTTAAGAAGCTAAGAAAAGCACAAAAGCAAACCAGCTTGGCAAACCTCCCCACTTAAACCAACAAATTACAAATAACAAAATAGTGGCACTAAATTTCTAGACAGCAAACAATGTAATGTCAAATGATGGCAAAGGGTCACCATTAATATGTTTCCTGCAGCTGACACTGATGTCAACTTGATACATTTGTTCAGTGCTGATAAATTTTGTGTGTTTCTGTGAGTGACTGAAACAGATGAGTATATTATTATGTTCAGCTGTGAAAGTGTTTGCACAAGCAGTGTCTCCAATAAGTGCCTACAAATTTTCTTGTGCTTAGTCTGTGATACATCTTTTTATTGGAAGAGTCAGTCCAAAGACAATGAATTGGAAGTAGATAGCTGGAATCTAAGAATGCACAAGCTTGCAATAGCAGTTAATGTGGAAGTTGAGATCTGTTTTGACATTGCAGATTTGGAAGGCAAGGATTATGATGAAACTGATGTTTAAGAACCCACAGTAGCCAAAATAAATTGAATGAGACTTGGCATAATAAGCCACAAGACATGCAGTATCATGCATTTACAGGTTGAGAATATATGCTAATCCTATTAACAATACACCAATCTACTTACAGATAATGTACTTTACTGCAAAGTTGATCAATTCAACAGAAACATTGTAGATACCTTTGACTGAAAATACAAAGGACAAGACTACTGTTTGTAACTGGAAACACATTATCTAGCTGAAATGCTAGTATTCTTGGGCATTTCATTACATTACTTGGGATAGCTTACAAGGCTCCAGGAAGAAAGATTGTGCTCATTTCTGTTCCTCCATTTTGAAACAGAAATACTATCATGTTGCAATTAGTGCATTGTTAAAAGTCCACAACCAGAAGACCCAAAAGCAATTATAGACTGTACCAAGTATGACCTTTAATAAAGTAATATAACAGAATGTATAAAGTGCATTACCAAGAAGGAAAATTGACAATTGCCATTATTTGGGAGACAAGATTGACATTTATACAGTGTATACTTAAACGTGTGTGTGTGTGTGTGTGTGTGTGTGTGTGTGTGTGTGTGTGTGTGTGTATGCTGAACAATCTCTCTTGACAAAAGTGGAGAATTTCATACTGAAATGGTAAATTTGTTTTTACATTTGCAGGAGAGGAAATTGCATGTTTGTTTGCCATATTTACATAAATATGCAATAATTTTGCAACAGCTAAAACCTTAGTCAATTTGAGACAGTCTTCAAACAGGAGGCACACTCCTAAAGTAACTATTTACTCAAAATGGGTAACACTTGCATGTCACAGAAATTTTGAATCAATAATTATCAAATCTAATTTGTTGGTATTTTCCCAAAAAATGTTGGAATTACACTCCTAAAGTAATTGTAGACACACAACTCAATAAAAGAAATAATATTGTGTACTATCAATAAGGCATGATATTTTGAAAATGCACAGACGAGTATTCCAGTCAACACCATCAAAAGCTTTCTCTAAGTCTACAAATGCTAGAAACATAGGTTTGCCTTTCCTTAACACTTTCGCTGCGGCTGACACTTATAAGCATCACCACAAGCCATGAGCCAGTGCGGCTGATGCTGATAAGCGTCCGCGCTCACTGTCAGATTACTCAGTCTAGTTGCAGCATCTAAGCGTGTAAACTTTTGTTTTGTGTGGTCAGTTATCAAACGTATGTTCTTCGTAACGGTGGATAATGAACAGACACCTGGACCTTCCAATGTGAAAAGTAGCAGGAAAAGTGTTAAATTGACAGAGGGACACTTACTTAGTGTACTAGATGACAATGATTTTCTGTGTAGTGAGGACGAGGCATACCACAGATATTGTCATTCAGAGGCTGCAAAAGAATTGCAGAGTGATGATAGCTGGAAGCATAGCTTTCGAATCTGTTTCGTGAATCTGATGACACAGATCATGATGTTTGTGTGAAAATCGACAATGAAAAAGATCCCGACCTGTCAGAGATAATCCAGGTGAGTCCTGGCATAAAGAACCACATAATATGCAGTATCACCCATTTATGAAGGAAGTAGTTTTGCAAATTCATCCTGCTGGCAATTTCCCTAAGGATTTCTTCAGATTATTGGTAACAGACAAATTGTTGCAACTTGTAGTTGACGAAATGAACGATAATGCTGAGCAAAAATACAAAAGAGGGATCTAGGATCTGTAAATGGAAACTTCTAAGTATAGGTGAATTAATAGTTTTCCTGGGTGTTTCGTTACATATGGGTAACGTTAAATATCCATAATTATTAGACTACTGAAAGAAAGAACCGCCATTAGAGTCTAAGCAGAGACCGGTATTTGATCATATTACACTCTGCAATTTGCAAAAAAAAAAAAAAAAAAAATTCCACTTTCAGAGAACACAAAACCATACGATCTTTTATATAAGATATGACCTATATTGGATTGTTTTAACACAAGAATGTCTCAAGTGTGTTACCAGGGAAGAGATTTATCAACAGAGGAATAAATGTTTCTTTGGAGAGGAAGATTGTCATTTAGACAATACATAAAATGCAAATGTAATAAATGACATTAAGATGTACATGCAGATATACAATCCAGATGGTTTCATAAATAAGTGCACTGTGAACACAGAAAGTAGTGGAGATATGGGAGAAACAGTCATGCTGAAAATATTTTGCATTTGAGCAAGAAAAATCACAAACACACATTGTGCAAAAGTGGGAAGCTACTGCAGGGAAGAAGCAAGTTATGAGGAAGCGGTGTAAGAAGTGCGCGTAACAAAGCAAGAGCACTGATACACCATAGGAGTGTACAACCTGCCCAGACAAACCTGAATGCTGCTTGAACTGCTGTATAATTTCCCATAATTAACAAAAGCGTTATAATATTGGGGAAATTCCAATTATCAAAGACAAATTCCTTTATTTCTTTTGACATTGCATGGTTTCTTCCTATGACGTGAAAAGTTAGAGCTTTTTTCACGAGCACTCAGAAAATGAGGTTTTCTTTTGTATTACGTCGATTTATTTCTTATTGTGTTGTAAAGCATTCACTTCAGTTTCTTGCAAAAGAATTTGTTGTGCTAAATTTGTTTTAATAGCACTGAAATTGAAGTGATAGGGGACATCAGATAAGCCTCCATGTAGGGTGTGTTTGGCTTACTAATTTCTACACATGCAAGCATCCTCTGGGCGTCTGTGATAAATGTAGATGGATAATTATCTCATACCAGGAGCAAACATGCTACTAAATTGACAACCTCTATCAGTCAGTCTTAAAAATGCACATTTGAAGTAAATATAATTTCAAATGAATCCAGTTTCCATTTTCCTTTTTTTTCCTTTTTTCCCTTCTTAATAATTTGCATTTTTGAATCCAAATTTTTACTGAATGCATTGAATTTGTTGCTTGTTTGAATTGTATTTTTTGTTACATTATCAACAAATCATGAACATTTGAATGATGCCTGTAACCACTATAGGTATCAGACAGTAAACAGACTTTAAAACATGAGCACAATACAGTTGAAGCTTATTTGAAGTAATGCATATACAGTGTCATCAAGTCATTATAGAACATGATCCTACAGATCTTACAAGGTCTTGACATCAGCCTGTAGCTCAGGTGTGCTTAGGTGTGTTGGCTGTGAGCGGTACCTGCTGTTTCAGTGTGTCACCAGCCCGCACTCGAGCGTTGCCGGGCCGCACTGGAGAGTTGCGTGCCTGCACCGATGCTGCAGCGAAGGTGTTAATCTATCTTGTAAGATAAGTCATAGGGTCATTATTGCCTCGTGTGTTTCTACATTTCCATGGAATCCAAACCGATCTTCCTCGATGTCGGCTTCTACCAGGTTTTCCACTCGTCTGTAAAGAATTTGTGTTAGTATTTTGCAGCCATGACTTATTAAACTGATAGTTTGGTAATTTTCACATTTGTCAACACCTGCTTTCTTTGGGATTGGAATTATTATATTCCTCTTGACATCTGAGGGTATTTTGCCTGTCTGATACATCTTGCTTACCAGATGGTAGTTTTGTCAGGGCTGGCTCTCCCAAGGCTGTCAGTAGTTCTAATGGAATGTCATCTACTCCCAGGGGCTTGTTTCAAATTAGGTCTTTCAGTGCTCTGTCAAACTCTTCAAGCAGTATCACATCTCCCATTTCATCTTCATCTACATCCTCTTTTATTTCCATAATATTGTCCTCAAGTACATCACCCTTATATGGACAGTCTATATACTCCTTCCACCTTTCTTCTTTCCCTTCTTTGCTTAGAACTGGGTTTCCATCTGAGCTCTTGATATTCATGCAACTGGTTTTCCTTTCTCCAAAGGTCTCTTTAATTTTCCTGTAGGCAGTATTTGTCTTACTCCTATATGCCTCTACATCCTTACATCTGTCCTCTAGCCATCCCTGCTTAGCCATTTTGCACTTCCTGTCTCTCATTTTTGAGACGTTTGTATTCCTTTTTGCCTGCTTCATGTACTGCATTTTTATATTTTTTCCTTTCATCAATTAAATTCATCATTTCTTCTGTTACCCAAGGATTTCTACTAGCCCTCATTTTTTTACCTACTTGATCTTCTGCTGCTTTCACTATTTCATCCATCAAAGCTACCCATTCTTCTACTGTGTTTCTTTCCCCCATTCCTTTCAATCATTCCCTAACGCTCTCCCTGAAACTCTCTACAACCTCAGGTTCTGGCAGTTTATACAGGTCCCATCTCCTTAAATTCCCACCTTTTTGCAGTCTCTTCAGTTTATTTACAGTTCATAGCCAATAGATTGTGGTCAGAGTCCACATCTGCCCCTGGAAATGTCTTACAATTTAAAACTTGGTTCCTAAATCTCTGTCTTATCAGTATATAATCAATCTGAAACCTTCCAGTATCTCCAGGCCTCTTCCATGTATACAACCTTCTTTTATGATTCTTGAACCAAGTGTTAGCTATGATTAAGTTATGCTCTATGCAAAATTCTACCAGGCAGCTTACTCTTTCATTCCTTACTCCCATTCTATATTCACCTACTATGTTTCCTTCTCTTCCTTTTCCTACTATCGAGTTCCAGTCACCCATGACAATTAAATTTTTGTCTCCCCTCACTATCTGAATAATTTCTTTTATCTCATCGGACATTTCATCATTCTCCTAGTCACCTGCGGAGCTAGCTGGTATATAAATTTCTTCAACTGTGGTAAGTGTGGGATTCGTGTCAATCTTGGCCAAAATAATGCATTTACTATGCTGTTTGTAGTAGTTCACCTGCATTCCTATTTTCCTATTCATTATTAAACCTACTCCTGCATTACCCCTATTTTGATTTTTTATTTATAACTCTGTATTCACATTAACAGAAGTCTTGTTCCTCCTCTCACCAAACTTCACTAACTCCCACTACATCTAATTTTAACATATCCATATCCATTTCCATTTCTAAATTTTAAATTTTCTAACCTACCTGTCTGATTAAGGAATCTGACATTCCACGCTCCTATCTGTAGAACACCAGTTTTTTTTCTCCTGATAACATCGTCCTGAGTAGTCCTCGCCTGGAGATCTAAATTGGGGACTATTTTATCTCCGGAATATTTTACCCAAGAGGACACAATCGTCATTTAACCACACAGTAAAGCTGCATGCCCCTGGGAAAAATTACAGCTGTAGTTTCCCCTTGCTTTCAGCCATTCACAGTACCAGCACAGCAAGGCTGTTTTGGTTAGTGTTACAAGGCCAGATCAGTCAATCATCCAGACTGCCCCTGCAACAACTGAAAAGGCTACCCCTTGTCAGGAACCACACGTTTGTCTGGCCTCTAAACAGATACCCCTCCATTGTGGTTGCACCTATGGTACAGCTATCTGTATCGCTGAGGCACGCAAGCCTCTCCACCAATGATAAGGTCATGGGGGGAAACAAAGCTATGCAGTATAAATATAAAATGCAAATAATTAAGGGACTATGCTGTCAATGGAATTTCAAAAAGATGTGAGGAAGAAATTGCATAATTACATATTGTGCAAGGGCAAGAACTAGATGAATAGAAAATAAGTCATAAGGGAAAGGGGTAGAAAATATGCCAGATGAAGCAAGTATACTGTCATCATGCTCCAAATCTATAGCAATGCCATGCAATTCATTTTTATGTGCCTGGCAGAGGGTTTTAGGAACAAATTTCAAACTATTTCTCTACTAATACAAACACCCAACTATCACCAAGACAAGGACAAAATCACAAACAAACAAATACACAAAATACAAGAATAGAAACACAGCATGAAAGAAACAAAGTAAAAGATGGTACACAATGACATACAACCACAAATACACACAGAATATCCAATATTTTCAAAAAACAAGGCATAAAAATAGCACACCAAACAAACAACTCAATTCAGAAATACTTCCCAAAAACAATATGAAAAACTGATCTGTATCAGAAATCAGGAATATGCCAACTGAAATGCAACACATGTGATGGAAGATACATAGTTCAGACCAGGAGGATATTTGACACCAGATACAAAGAACATGTAGGAGCATGGAAGAATACGACAAATCATTCAACTTCTACAAAACAGTTATGTGAACACAAACGTAAAGTTACAACCAGACACAGTCATGGAAATCATGTGGATAAACAACAAAAAACACCACATCCAAAAAACCATAACAGAAAAGGAACAACTCATAAATGATCAGATCAGTCTGGCAAACCACACACTCTTTAAACTGTTTGACCACTTAATATAACATTAAAAGTACACATATAACCACAGGCTCCATTTACCAATACCATTTCCTCCCAGATCTGTTCTATAATCACTGTCCAGGCCATCCCTGTCTTTCCTCCCTCCCCCTCACACCCCCACTCCTCTCACGTCTCTACCTACATACAAGACAATCCCCCCTCCCTCCCTTCCTCCCTCCACATTGTGGCAGTGATGAATGAAAAACAGTTAAGAAAGTCAATTGTAAATAGTGCAGTGCAGGAAATAACGCAAAATGCCAAAAACTGCCAAATGCAGATGTGAAATGAAGCCCCCAACCACTGCTAGCAAGAAGGGAAGGAGCAGTCTATGTACAGAAACACCGTAAGTGGCTTTCAGACCAACTTTATAAAGAAAATGCTGTTTTTAACCTAAAACAATCAAATGTACAAACGTGTGTACCCAATTTACAGAATACCGCAGAAGATGCTTAGCGTGTAAAGAAACACCAATAACACAGAAGATGCTTTGTAAATAAAAGTGAAGAAAGTCTTTTTGTAATTCCTTTTAATTAGATTGCAGTCAGCTCAAGACAGATAACCTATACTGACAGATATTTTTCTGCTATTCAACTCTAACAGGGCATGGGAAAAATGAATGCTTAAATCTTCCTGTGCAAGTTGAGATTTCTCTAATGGTGGTCATTTCTCCCTCTGTAGGCTGCCGAGAAAATATCTTCGCATTCAAAGGAAAAAGTTGGTGATTGGGATATCACAGAAAGATCTTACAGCAATGCTAAATGACTTTGTTTTAATGATTGCCACTGCTCACACACACATCATATCTGTGACTCTACCACCCCAATTCTCAACTCCACAAAAGAGCTGCCCTTCTTTAGACTTTCTTGATATTCTCCATCAATCCTATCTGGTAAGGATGCCATATTACACAGCAATACTCCAGTAGGTGACAAATAAGCATAATGTAAGCAGCCTTTTAGTAGACTTGTTGCATCTTGTAAGCATTCTGCCAATAAAGCAGACCTTGGTTTGCCTTTCCCACAACAGTATCTACGTGATCATTCCAACTGAGTTGTCTTTAATTCTAATTTCTGTATATTAATGGAAGTGACAACCTTTACATATCTGTGATTTATTGTGTAACAGAAATTTAATGTCAATAAAGAGCCAGTTGTGTTTCATAAAAATAGTATTTCTGAATCCATGCTGATTTTGTGACAATAAAGTGGTTTCTTCAAGGTAATTAATAATGTCTTAACACAGTGTATGTTCCAATATGCTACTATGAATAGACACAAGTGATATGGGTGTGCATTTCAGCAGGTTACTCTAAATTCCTTCCTTGAGTATTGGTTGACCTGTGAAATTTTACAGTCTTTAGTTATGGAAATTTTGACAAGTGAGTGTTTTTGTGATTCAGAGTATAGAATTATTACATCAGTATACTCTGAAAGGGATCTAACTAGTAAACAGTCAGGATCAGAGGCCTTGCCTTTATTTAGTGCTTCAAGCTGCTTCATCTACACTGAGGATATCTTCATTTAATTTCTCAAATTGGCAGGTGTTCTTTCAAATACTGAAATATTTATTTTGTCTTCTTTCATGAAGGAATAACTCTGGTTTGGTGGCACTGTCATCAATAACATTTCCTTTGCTGTGGTGTACTGAAGGTACTGGTTGCATCTTGCCACTTGTGTACTTAATATAGTACTATAATCTCTTTTGATTTTCTGTCAACTGTCTGATTAGTGATTCACTGCTGTTGTTACACTTACAATGCATGGTATATGAAGTGGATCCATCACATGAGCTTCTAGATACAGTGAATGGCAGGTACAGATACATCCATATGATGAAACTCGCAAACAAGTTTGCATTTAATATTTCTTCAAAACACTATGCATACTGGGTATCGCTGTAATTGTGTGCTGCATATCTGCTTCCAGGGGTAATAAAAATATGGTTTCAGTATTTTATAAAATTATTGACAGAATTTTAAAATTTGATCATAATTCACTCATTAGGAGGTTTAATGCCATAAGTCAAGCATTTAATTAGGAAACTGTTTTGAGACAACATAACTGACAATGTGCAGATTACCCACACTATATTTACTTACTCCTAAATCTATATGCAACACATTTTGAAGACAGTGTCCATATATGTCCTGCAAAATTAACCCATTATATAACCCATAATGGGCAGTTGTAATTAAAGTGCAGCTACTCATAGTGGTCTAGCGTCTACTGCAAACATAATATGGCAGTGAAACTTGGTAGATATTGAAATACATTAATGTGGAACTGGATAATGATGGAAAAAATTAGTTCAAATTTTGGTTACCAGGTGTAAATCTGGGGCTGTAATTGCAAGAAAGATGTGTAGAAATGTTTCTGTAAATAATAGATTAGGAACAGTACATCAGCAGAAAAGGCACACATTCCATATATCCACAAATGATTTAGCAGACAGGTTGGGCAGCAGTCTGTGGTTGTTTGCTGGTGATGCTGTGATGTGTGGCAAGGTGTCAAAGTTGAGTGACTGTAGGAGGATACAAGATGACTTAGACAAAATTTCTAATTGGTGTGATGAATGGTAGCAGCCTCTAAATGTGGAAAAATGTAACTTAATGTTGATGAATAGGAAAAACAAACCTTTAGTATTGAGATACAGCATTAGTGGTGTCCTCTCAACACAGTCACTTTGTTTTAACATACAGATGTGATGTTGCAAAGCAAGATGAAATGGAGTGAATGTGGGATGATTGTGGTACAGATGGCAAATGGAAGACATTAGTTTATTGGGAGAATTTTAGGAAAGTGAAGGAGACCACATACAGGACATTAATATGACCTGTTCTAGAGTGCTGCTTGAGTGTTTGGGATCTGTATATCAGATTCAATTCAAAGTTGGGCTGCTAGATAAAACGTAAAAGAAATGCTGAAAAATCTCAATGTCTTGGACTCTACAAGAACTGTTTTTGGCACTGAATTTGTGTGTGCACTTCTGGATCCTGCTTGTTGTTCCCATAGAGACTGAAGTTAAAAATAGATTAATAACATGTCTTGCAGACATATAAGCATGTCATTCTTCCAAAGTTTTTTCTCCAAACTCCTATCATATAGAGACTTTCTTGAACAGAAATAATCAGTTACAAACCTGTAAAACAGAGTCGTACATTGTCAGAAGAGTAGATGTTCAACATTTCACACAGAGATAATTCTGCTATGGTACAGATAAAAGGTGCATCACAGTGTGGAAGTGAAGTGATGTGGCAGCTGGATACATACTCCAAAGTACCAAACAATGAGGTCATCAGTCCCATCGGATTAGGGTAGGTTGGGGAAGGAAGTTGGCCATGCTCTCTCAAAGGAACCATCCCAGAATTTGCCTGAAGCAATTTAGGGATTAGATTAGATTAGATTAACTTTCATTCCAATGGATCTGTAGTGAGGAGGTCCTCCAGGATGTGGAACATGTCAGAAAAACAACAATACATGACAAATATTTACAACTAACACAAATAAGCTAATGTACCATTCCACAGGTCCCAAGTGGAATGATCATCATTTTTTTTAATGAACACTATATGAAAGAGACATTTTACAAATACTAATGCACTGAATTTAAAATAAACAAGTTTTTTATTTATTTATAAAGTAATAAACGTGTAATACACATTTACAATGAACAACACATTACTGCACTGAAATTGTGCAGAAGTCATGAAGTTATAATATCACACACACAAATCAGTTAGTTCTACTTAGAAATTCATCAATGGAGTAGAAGGAGTTGGCCACCAATAAATCCTTTAGGCTTCTCTTAAACTGAATTTCATTGGTTGTTAACCTTTTTATGGCTGCTGGAAAGTTATTGAAAATGTGTGTTCCTGAATAATGCACACCTTTTTGTACAAGACTAAGTGACTTTTAATTCTTGTGAAGATTATTCTTATTTCTAGTACTGATTCATGAACTGAGCTGTTGGTTTGAAAAAGTGATATATTTTTAATGACAAATTTCATTAAGCAATTAATATGTTGGGAAATAATAGTTAGTATCCCTAGTTCCCTAAACAGGCTTCTGCAGGGTGTTCTTGAGTTCACACCACATATAACTCTTACTGTACATTTTTTTGCCCAGAAAACTTTAGCTTGACTTGATGAATTACCCCAAGAAATAATCCCATATGACATTATGGAATGAAAGTAAGCATAGTATGCCAGCTTTTTCATTTTTACATCCCATATGTCTGACACAATTCGCATTGCAAATAGAGATTTGTTAAGATGCTTCAGCAGTTCTGTGGTGTGCTCCTCCCAGTTGAATTTATTGTCAAACTGTAATCCCAAGAATTTAACACTGTCCACTTCTATCTGCTTGTCATCGTATGTTAGGCATATACTCATGGGACACCCCTTACAAGTTCTGAACTGCTTGTAGTGTGTTTTTTCAAAGTTTAGTGACAAAGAATTGGCTAGGAACCAGTGATTAATGTCCACAAATATTTTATTAGCTGATCTTTCTAAGACTACACTTGATTTGCTATTTATTGCAATGTTTGTATCATCGGCAAACAAAATGAACTTGGCATCTGGTAATGTTACTGATGAAAGGTCATTGATATACACAAGAAAAAGTAAGGGCCCCAAAATGGAACCTTGTGGGTCTCCACATGTAATTAGTTCCCAGTTGGATGATGCCTGATAGCTTGATACATGTCTCTTTCCTAATAACACCCTTTGTTTCCTGCCAGAGATATAAGATTTGAACCATTTTGCAGAATTTCCAGTTATGCTATAATATTCGATCTTACTTAAAAGGATATTGTGATTTACATAGTCAAATGCCTTTGACAGATCACAAAATATACCAGTTGCCTGCAATTTTTTGTCTGATGAATTAAGCACATTTTCACTGTAAGTGTAGATAGCCTTCTCAATATCAGAACCCTTTAGAAATCCAAACTGTGACTTTGACAGTATGCTATTTGAGATAAGATTGTTATAAAGCTGATGATACATTACTTTTTCTAAAATTTTTGAGAATGCTGGCAACAGTGAAATTGGACAGAAATTTGATGCTATTTCTTTATCTCCCTTCTTAAACAGTGGCTTAACTTCAGCATATTTCAACCATTCAGGAAATATTCCACTGATAAACACAGAAAACCTAAATCAGGATGGCCAGATGTGGGTTTGAACCACTGTCCACCTGAATGTGAGTCCAGTGTGCTAACCATTGTGCCACCTTGCTCAGTGGAGGAACAGGGTTCATCTCCATGTTCGACTCTTCTGCTTTTGAGATCTATATGAGGTTCCTAAATCATTTCATTAGGCCATCTGTGCTTCTCTTTCTAAGTGTGGTAGCACAGAGATTAACACACTGGACTTGCATCTCGAAGGTGCAGAGTTCAAAGCTGCATCAGATTGTCCTGTTGTAGGTTTCCTGTCATTTCCCTAAATCAGGATGCCACTGAGTTATCTTCCATAAAGCCATAATTGACTCCCTTCCCCATTCTACAACTGAGGTAGTAAATATTCTAAAATTCGAATTGAGAGCAACTGCTAACACTGAGTGACTTAAAAGTAGATAACCTTGACACAAGGAAGAAACTTAGAGCAAGCCTTGCAGTCCAGATGGCATACCAATAATGGTTTCAGAGTATATTCATACAATAGCCCCATACTTAGTAATCATATACAACCACTCACTTGACAAAAGATCTGTATCAAAAGACTTTATGGTTGCAAAGGTTGCACAGTACTCAGGAAATGAAATAGAAGTAATCCACAGAATTACAGGCCCATGTCACTAATGACATACAGTCAGCAAGGATCCAGAAAATATTGTTTTTGAGAAAAACAACTTGCTCCTTTTTCACACAAAGTAATAAATGCTATTGATGGGGATCTCAGACTGATTCCTTATTTCTAGATCTTCAGAGAGCTTTTGACACTGCTCATCACAAGACACTTCTACTCAAATTTAGGGCCTTTGGAGTATTTCACAAGAAATAACAGTACCTAATAACAAATGGAAAATAGAAGTGATATCTGACATTCTACAAGTAAGTGCTAAAGGCCCCCTGCTATTCCTAATTAAAATACATGATTTAAAAGACAATCGGAGCAGCTCTCTTAGATTTTTTGCAGATTATGCTGTCATTTAACTTCTAGGTAGGTAATCAGATGATCAAACCCGCTAAGACATGATATCTGTGAGACACAAAAAGTGACAATTATCTCAGTAATGAAAAGTGAGAGGTCAACCACATGGGTACAAAACAAAATCCATTACATTTCAGTTACAAGATAAATCACAAAAATTTAGAGGCTGTCATTTTGACTTAATACCTAGTAATTACCACTGCAAACAACTTAAATTGGAGTGATCACATAGAAAATGTTGTGGGTGAAGGCAAACCAAGGACTATTTTATTGGCAGTACATTTAGATGATGAAACAGGTCTTCTAGAGAGACTACCTACATTACACTTGTTCATCCTCTGCTAGATTATTACTGTGCTGTATGAGATCCTTACCAGATAGGACTGACAGAACACATCAAAATAGTTCAAATAAGTGCAAGTTATTTTGTTCTATTGTGAAATAGGAATGAAAGTGTCACACATATGATAAGGGAATTGGGGTGACAACCATTAAAACAAAGATATTCTTCAATGAAATGAGATCTTTTCACAAAATACCAGTCACTAACTCTTTAAACCAAATGCAAAAATGTTTTGTCAGTTCCCACTTGTACAGGGATAAATGACCAAGGTGATAAAATAAGAGGAATCAGAGTCTGCCCAAAAAGACTTGAGTGTTCATTTTTCCATGTGCTATACAATAGTGGAATGGTTGAGAAATACTCTGAGATGGTTCTATGAACCATTTACAGAGCAGTTAAACGTGAATTGCAGAGTAGAGGTGTAGATATAAACCATGTGGTTATCACACTGAACCCACATTCTACAGGTGGTGATTTCAAATGAGTGTTGGGTCATACCACTTTAGGTTTCTCGTGCTTTCCTTAAATCCATTATCGCAGAGGGGCAGAACTCACATAGGGACTTCTGGTAACATGACCTCAGCTCGTTACCAGGCCACTTGGAGTACTCTTATCTTCAAAGTTTGTTTTTGTTTCATAATTATCAGAAACTTGTTTCTCCAATTTTGTGCTACTAATTACAACTTTTTGTGTGTATTGCACTCTCTGACTTGCATTGTAAATATGTTGTTCATATTCTGATTGAGTTCTGCTTGCATCCACTATATTGGGTGAGGCAAATGATTCCATATTTGGTTTTGTTTCACTTAAACTGGTTTCATCAGTGTTCTGAGGACTTTGTGCATTGATAACTGCTTAAGAATCAGTGTGTGAACTGCATGATTTAAATGCATGTTGAGTATGTAGGATGTGGTGTACTGATAGGCACCTATATGGAATAATACACATCACTATTGAGTAGACAATATACCAAGAAACTCAAGTCAGAGGTAATACCAAACTAAAACCACAGTCAAAGACATTACTGCTGGCTGCTGCTTAGGGCAGCAATATCGATAGTTACAGTGAGAAATGATAAATAGTCGCTATGTCACCACAGAGAATCCTCCCTTCACCCCCCCCCCCCCTTTCCCTTCCATAGTGAGGAGCACAGGAGGAGGCAAAGTGGCACAAGGTGGTGAATCAATGGCATTAGGCGATGGTAGTGTTGTGACTGCAGTGATGCCGAGACATAGTCTTGGAGGTGGACAGGAACTGGAGACCACACTCATAACATGAAGTAGCTGGGACTGATGTGACAGCATCAGCGAAGCCAATGTGGGTGGAGTGTTGGGTGATATGGTGCCATTGTCTGCTGTTGCCAGAACAGCAATGCCAGTGATGATCAGGGAGCAGTCTGTAGTTAGACAGGACATCATCTCCTCTGTGTTTAGTTCAGAGAATATAGGAGAGGTGTGGAGGTAGTGATGTGAAACTCTGCTGGCTCCAGATTTCCTGTATTCATACTGCATGGAAATTACAAGATTTTCATCAGCATGCTTCATTGATATGTCCTTGGGGAGGAAGTCTGAAACATTTATCTGAAACATGAAGGGGGTAGATGAAGACAGAGTAAGTATAGAGCCAAAGGGTGGATGATGAGACTGGTCTGAAATTGTCCAGGTAGGCTCTAGTCTTTTGCCTCCAATCATTGTATTAAATGAGTTTGTGCCACATGCTATTACTTTATGTAGGCAGTATATGATAGACATAGCACAGGTTTCATTGCATTGACGCGTAACATTATAAGCGAGCAAGAGGAAAGGTCTTCATATATTAGGAAGTGTAGTGTCAAATGGTGGGATGGAAGGGATACATGCAAGTTTAGTGAGTGTAGTCTAATATGTGTAGTCTAATAAGTCTACAGGACTTCTCACATGTACTAGCTGGTGCCACAATTTTCTGCGTAGTAGATTGTAAAAAAGTATATCTCCAGATTCCTAAGGCAGAAGAGGACATACTGAAGACAGCAATCATTATGCATTTTGGTCTCTGAGTTTTTGTACATGCCTTATGGATTAAAAAATGCTGCACAAACATGGCAATGTTTTATCAACAGTGCCTTGTTTAATTTATCATTTTTAAGCCTATCTAGATAATATCATTATACTCTTACCTTCAGCAGAAGAGTGTGATTCACATCTACAACAAGCTTTTGACAACTAGCTACCCATGGGGTTGTCATTAATGACAACAAATGTCAATTATGACAAATTCATATGATCTTCACTTAAAACTTCTGGGTTGATTGGCCATGGTCGAAGTATAAAACTCTCTCCTGACATTTTGTCTCCGACTGTGGGAGACATCCTCGGAGGTAAAGCGGCGAACTGCGAAGAGAACTCGAGGAAGCGCTGATTATATAGACAGTACAGAGGGCACCACTGTCCATCACATGGTGTCTATTATGAGACTGTCTCTGGTAATGCCAACATTCTCGATTGAAAGTAATCGATCGTCACGCTTTGCGGTGCAACGCTGACATCAAAATTTTTTCCCGTTTAACACCTTCATCTTTCCTGTTAAAATTATTAGGATGTTTATCAATCTCAATAGCCTCTCTTTACAAGTGTGCATAATAATGCGAGGTTTTTGATATGACGCTCGTATCGCTGAATTTTATTTCATGATCACCTTCCTGGTAAACATGTTCCACTACGGCCGATTTATCCATGTGACCCAGGCGGCAATTCCTCTTATGTTCAACAAGACAGGTGTTCACACTTCTCTTTGTGCTATCGATGTAAACCTGTCCACAAGTACAAGGAATTTTATATATCCCCGGTGTAGCCAAAGAGTGTCGTGCATCTTTTGCTGACCTTAAAAATTCTTTTATTTTCCTGGTGGGTCTGAAAATAGTTTCCACCTCATACTTGCCTAAAACTTTCCCAATGCAATCTGTGATCGTACTAATGAACAGAAGAAAAACTTTGCCCTTGGGCGACTGTTGTTCGTTGTTACTCCTGATTCTCTGCCTAGAGCGAAGTGCTCAATCTATATCCTTGCTAGAATATCCATTCTTCACGAAAGTTGACCGTAGATGTTCAATCTCATCTTTTAAGTAAACAGGTTCACAAAGTTTGTATGCCCTGTCTATTAAAGTTTTCAATACACCCCTTTTTTCTAGGGTGGTGGTTTGAATCTTTGTGTAGATAACGATCAGTATGTGTGGGCTTTCTAAACACCTTACAGCCCAACGTTCCATCCCGTCATTTAATCACAGACACATCCAGCAAATTCAATTGCCCATTCCTTTCCGTCTCCATAGTGAATTGGGTTTTCGGATTAATGCTGTTTAAATGTGTCAGGAAGGCATCCAACTCATCTGTTCCGTGTGTCCATACTACAAATGTGGTATCAACATAGCGATACCATCTGGCTGGTCCCTTACTGGCAGTCTGCAACACCCGTTGTTCAAAAGTCTCCATAAATAAGTTAGCCACAGCAGGACTGAGAGGACTGCCCATAGGCACCCTGTCAATCTGTTCATAAAAGTTATTATTGTATTGAAAGTAGGTTGTGGTGAGGCAGTGTCGGAATAATGCCACAATATCGGTAGGAAAAATATCTGCTATGCATAAGATAGCTTCATTTACCAGAATCATGGTAAATAACGACACAACGTCAAAACTGATGAGGATATCATCCGGGCCCACGCTCGTTTCCTTTAACTTGTCAATGAATGAGCTGAATTTTTAATATGACTGTCCATCCTACCAACATAGGGCTGCAGGATTGAGGCAAGATGTCTAGCTAACTCATGTGTTGGTCCGCCTATAGCACTGACAATTGGCCTCAACGGAATCCATTGTTTATGAACTTTGGGTAAGCCATAAAGTCTAGGTGGATACACTTCTGCTTTACAAAGCAGCTTATTATCGTTGGAGCCAAATGAAGATGCTTTCACCAGTCAATTTGTCATTCTTAAAATCTTCATAGTTGGATCTTTCTGGAGTTTTTTGTAATTGGAGGGAACCAAAATATCATTGATTTTTGCATGATAGTCCTTACTGTTCAGTATGACAGTGGCATTACCCTTACCTGCATTAAGAACAATAATGTTTTTATCAGCATTTATATCCCTCAGTGCTTTCCTTTGAGCCTGCGACAAATTACTTTTAGGTGGCTTACATGTACGTAAAATCCTAGCCATTTCCTCGAGTTCTCTTTGCAGTTTTCTGCTTTACTTCTGAGGATGTCTCCTGCAGTCAGAAACGAAACGTCAGGAGAGAGTTTTATACATCGACCATGGCCTATCAGCCTGGAAGTTTTAAGTGAAGACAATACTGGCCATGAAAGCTTACATTGTATGATCAAATTCATATGATGTTCATCAGCTACCATGCATATACTTCAGGCATCTGCCCAGCACCTGAAAAGACCTACCAGATATTACTCTTGCCAAGAATTATGCAGAGTTTTAGGTGCTGCTAACTTCTACAGAAAACACACCCCACACTTAATGGAGACTCCTCTTCCATTGACCCAAGTTCAGTGCAGGAATAATACATCAGGTAAAAGTCACCTCTAGCCAACAAAATCCATGCAAACTGCATTTGACAATATCAAGGTCAATTAACTGAATGTGACTACACTCGCTCATCCACCTCCCGGTGCACACCTTACCACAGCATTGGACACAAGAGACCATGCTATCAGTGCCATATTAATATAGCTGGTTCCCCCAGCTCACAAACACACGACACATGTGGTCAACCTTCGACCAGGGTCTCCTTGCTGTTTATGAATCTGTAAGTTACTTTCAGGGTGATATAGAGGGCAGATCTCTTACAATCATAACATGTAAGCTTTCATGGCTGGCGTCTTCATTAATTAAAACTTCCAACCTGAATTTCCGTGGTCCATATATAAAACTTCTTCTCCTTCCTGACGTTTCGTTCCCTACTGCGAGCAACATATTCTGAGGTGAGTCAATGACTGGCTGCTAGGCACTGGAGGTCCCGCTTATATAGAGTGCTTAGATGGCGCCACCACTCATCACGTGCTTTCGACTTTAAAACTATCTCTGGCTAGTGCCATCTCTCTCGATTACAGGTAATCGATTGTCACTTCGTTGGTACAAAGTCGACTGCCATATATTGTCTAGTTTTAATCCTTCTTCTTTTTTATTAAAATTATTTTCATGTCTGTAGATCTCTATAGCTTCTCTATACATGTGGGTATAATAATGTGAGGTCCTAGCAATCACGTTTGTCTCACTAAATTTTATTTCATGATCACCGGCCTTGAAAACGTGTTCCGCTACAGCTGATTTGTCAATTTGTCCCAATCTACAGTTCCTTTTGTGTTCTGTTAGGTGGGTATTAACACTCCTTTTAGTTGTTACAATACAAACCATGCCACAACTACAAGGAATTTTATACACACCTGGGGTAGCTAAGGGGTGTTATGAATCTTTCACCGATCTTAAACTTTCACTAATTTTCTTGGTAGGTCGAAAAATTGTCTCGACTTGAAACTTAGCCAAAACTTTCTCAATTCAGTCCATGATGTTATGAATAAATGGAAGAAAACCTTTCCAGCCAACAGTTGTTGTTGTCATGTATTTTCGGACATTTTTCTTCTATGGTGGAGTGCTCGATCTATTTCGTTGTCAGTGTACCCATTTCTCTTGAAAGCCATTCACAAATAGCTCAATTCATCTTTCAAACAAATTGGCTCACACATGTTATTAGCCCTGTCCACTAAAGTTTTTATGATTCCTCTTTTCTGCCTAGGATGATGATTCGAATCATTATGTAGGTAACGATTGGTGTGTGTGTCTTTTCTATATACCTTGTGCCCTAAAGTCCCATCTGCCCATTTAATAACCAATACATCCAAAACATTTAGTTGTCCATTACTTTCTTTCTCCATGGTGAAATGTATCTTTGGATTGAAACTGTTTATGTGGAACAAAAAATCACTCCATTCCTCTTCAGCATGATTCCATATCACAGAGGTGTCATCCACATATCGGTACCATTTCAAGGGGCTTTCTTTAGCCGACTGCAGCACTTGTTGTTCAAAAAATTCCATAAACAGATTAGCAATAGCAGGGCTCAGAAGGCTACCCATGGCCACCCCATCAATTTGTTCATAAAACACGTTGATATATTGGAAATAACTCGAGGATAGACAAAATCGAAACAAAGCTATTATATCAGTAGGAAACATATCAGCTATGTAAAAAAGAGCTTCTTCAACAGGGACCATGGTGAACAGGGATACTACATCGAAACTGACAAGAATGTCACTTGGACTAACTGGGCAAGATCTCCCTCATTCTTTTCATAAGAGAAAACATAGATAGCAGAGAAGCTATTCCATGAAGTAAATGGGCGCTCCAAGGAATAATAGGGCTTGAAACTACTTTGCATTGATAATCATCGTATATTAAAGTTTAGGAATCAGTAAGATAAGAAGAGATATTTCAAGATATGTGCTGAGTTATATAATTTATAAAATTTCTGAAAATATCGCAGAGAGACTGCTGCAAGAGACGTTACACAACCTACCAAGAAAATTAGTGAAAGTTTAAGATCGGTGAAAGACGCACGACACCCCTTAGCTATGCCAGGTGTGTATAAAATTCCTTGTAGCTGTGGCATGGTTTATATTGGAACAACTAAAAGGAGTGTTAATACCTGCCTAACGGAACACAAAAGGAACTGTAGATTGTAACAAATTGACAAATCAGCTGTAGCAGAACACATTTTCAAAGACGGTGATCATGAAATAAAATTTAGTGAGACAAATGTGATAGCTAGAACCTCACATTATTATACCCACATGTATAGAGAAGCTATAGAGATTTATAAGCACAAAATAATTTTAATAAAAAAAGATGAAGGATTAAAACTAGACATATGGTGGTCGACTTTGTACCAACGAAGTGACAATCGATTACCTGTAATCAAGAGAGGTGACACTAGCCAGAGATAGTTTTAAAGTCGAAAGCACGTGATGAGTGGTGGCACCATCTAAGTGCTCTATATAAGTGGGACCTCCAGCGCCTAGCAGCCAGTCATTGACTCACCTCAGAAAATGTTGCCAGCAGTAGGCAACGCAATATCAGGAAGGAGAAGAAGTTTTATATATGGACCACGGCAATTCAGTCCAGAAGTTTTAATTAATGGAGATCTCTTACAATTTAAACAGACCACTGCCCTTTGGGCCATCTGTGGTCTCCGCCAGCTTGATGTCTTATTGCAGTTCACAACTGACGTGTGCTACATCAACGTTGCAGATAATGTGACCAGGGACTATTCGTCTATTATATTAGACTACACATATAATTATTAGTCTACACGTACAAGGTCTAATTCAGATTGGCAGGCCCAATTAATAGTTATATGATGGTCAGTATCACTGCCAATGGCACAAATGGTGTGTGGCCGATCAGGGAGAGGATATCAGTCGCTGAGAGCACAGTGTGTTGTAGAGAAGAATCACTTGTGTGGCAATCAGTACACTGTCAAAATTACGCCCTACAGTTGGACACAACACTTCACTAACCTCTTCCAAATCCTTGTGGAAGGCATCTGGTAGTATTTTGGTGTCATCTGAGGTGAAAGATGGAGTTGTTGCAGATGTTGCAGAACACTGAGATGTTGCTTGACTGTGTATAGTTGATGGCAGTGCCCATGATATGCAGCCATGTGTCTATCTCGTCGCATCTCATGATGTCATTTTCAGTGCTAGTGAGGAGCAGTTTGACATTAGGGACCAAAGTTTGTTGAATAGTGCAGAACACTGAACCCATGGATGCATTAATGCATGTTGGGGGCCTCCGAAGCCCCCATTGAGTTTTCTATAAATATTGTTATTTTTTAACATTGTTACATTTATTATGAAAACTTACTTTTATAAATGAGTAAATGCAGTGCTATAAAACACGTGCAGTTAGTTAAAATTAGTAAAACATTAAAGATTAGGTTTGAAGATTAATTTCAGTGGAATATCTTTCAATTTAATCTATACTAATTTTTATTGATTTTGTTGTATCATAACTTATATTAGCATGTATATAAACTAAGATATGCAGATGGACAGTGCAAGTCAAGATGCATAAAGCATCCAAATACAACAGAAAGGAAATAACCAAGATGCACATTACATAGGCATGACAAAAATTAAGCTACACAGCATTCTATCCAAATAAAGATTAGACTGTCCATCATGTTACTGGAAACAACCTTCACAAACTAAGCACACTGTGTTCATTGCATATATCATTAGAACATTTTGAACAACACTGAGAAATTCTCTTTTCCAATTCATATGGATGCAAAAAGCATCTTTACCCATGCATTTTTTGATGGATGATAACCTTTTCCTGGTCCCTTTTGATGCTACATCCAGCCAATTCTTGTAGAACACTTCCTTGCAAATTTGTTGTTTTGGCTCTGGACTCCATATGTGAATGAATAATTCAAGAAAATCATCATTTTATATGATTTTCCATTGTGACATCCTTGGTGTTGATTTATGAATAAAGAGAAAGCATTTATAGCTGCAACATCCATTACATTAGCCCATGAAATGAATGGCTATCTCCTTATCTGTCTTTTGCATGTGTAAGTATTTACCTTTAGTTTTGGTTTCTTGTTTCTGTGAGTCTCATCAAGTTTGATATCATGGTACTCGAAACTTAATAGCACTACACACTTATTCTTCCTTGGTACATAACTCACAATAGTCAAATCATCTCTGAAATGAAAGGTTGAAGACAGAACCTCTTGTGCCTTACATGGTTTTATTTCATGTGGAATTTGTGGTTTGTTATGGAAAAGAGTACCATTTGCTGTAATTTCATCCTTCAATAAGTTCTGAAACAGGTGTATTCACTGTAGTATTTGTGTTTGTTGGCTGTCCACGTTGTGAAGGTCCCAGAGAGAGGCGGCAGGTGGGAGCTTGGGCCATTTCAGGGCTCAGCTGTTCTTGGCCATTTTGCTGCTGCATAGAGCAAAGGCAGTGACGATGATGTGCGGCAGTATGGGTGAGAGCTGAGGCTGGCTCAGCAGAAGTTGATTCTCTTTGATCATGCTGTAGCTGAGTTGAGCGATGGCCTTTATGCTGTCAGAGTGGCTATTAACGAGATGACAATATCACACCAGGGTGTGGATTTGGACTGTGAGGTGGAGTCTGGTGTTGAGGGGGACTTCCTTGTGAGACAGCGTTGCATTCTGGACGTGTGTGAAGTTTAAGAAGCCACTGTGTCCAGAGCATGTGGTCTGTCATCAGCACAGTATTACCACATCCAAAGACAGTGCCAGAATCCCGCCAGTGGGCTCACCACTCTTTAGTGAGTTTGTTCTTGGCTATCACAGGTTGCCAGCCTTTGCAGCGCTTTATCCCTTTCTGTATTTCACATCTATCCTCCTGCTGGTCTGCTCCCCCCCCCCCCTCCCCCCACACACCCCTCTCTTGGGGAGCATATCTGGGATATTTTTGAGAATATGTTCTGAACTTTCGATATTCTGACATCTCCTACCCTTCCTCCACTCTGGCGTTTAAGGTTTCTCTTTGTTTCTTCTTCCTTGTTATGCTCTCCTGAAGGCCAGCCCACATGTTTGACGCATAACAGGTGAGTGGGAAATGCATAATTTCCAGCCTCTGGTCAACAGGTAGTGTAGGCATGTACTGCCAGGCCTATGGAGGGGTGACTGCCTGTGCCGTTACCTTCCCCAAATTACCAATTGGTTCTCCTATCAGCAGATCAGGAGGTGTGACCTGAGGTGTGAACAGTCACCTGAGGGGGGAGAGCCCCTCTCTGAGGGGGGCCACCAGTTGGGAGGAGCATACCGTCAGAGACACTGGTAATCGTGGGGGATTTTTTTATTTGCAAAGAGCCAATAATTGTGGAAGGCAAACAGAATGAGGCCAAAGACTCAAAAACTCTCCCAGCTGCATCTTGGTTCCTCATTGTATTAAGTGCAGAAGGAGGTCAGTTCTTTGTTACAGTTAATCCATTTATTATCCAGGAAGGTATTGATGCAATTGCAGACCCTGTGAAATCCTTCTCTTGTTTTCATAATGTGACATTGCTTCTGGGGACCAATTGTGATTTTAAAGACCAACAATTGCTTACAGTTTAGCTCCTCCATGGCTATGCCTTTCATTTAGAGGCATACCAAATGCTGAATTCTATGTGTTATTTGCACTCAACAGCTTGATGATCTGTCTGAGGGAAAATTCCAGACTTATCTCTCTGCTCAGAGCATCACTGCAGTCCATTGAGTAATGAAAAAGGTTAATGCAACATTAGTGCCCACACACACTCCTTGCTCACGTTTGATCAAGAAGTGTTTCCATCGAAGATCAAAGAAGGTTATGATGTCATCATGGTCCAACCACATATTCCAAACTTGATGTTGTGCTACCATTGTCAATGTTGTAACTACACTCATATGTCCTGTCAAACACAGGTAGGTTGTGGTAGGGATGCTCATGAGAAGTTTGCCTGCCTCCTCCTCCTCCATGCTGTGTCAATTGTAATGGCGACTATCTAGCCTCATCCCAAGAATGTCCCTTGTATCTCGATGAGTGGGCTGTCCAGGAGACCTCGATGAAAGAAAAAGTACTTTATGCTGTCACTTGCAAGTTACCGACTAGTCAAAAGCCCTGAGTCTTACCATCCGGTACTTACAAGACTGTTCTTGCTATGCCTCCTTCCACAAAGGACATAGCCACACAGACTTGCAACCTTCCAGTCAACATTGCATTTGTGAAATCGTCCAGTATCATGGTAGAATCCCCATCTCCTTGTCCTACAGCTGCACAAAAAGCCACCAAATCTCCATCCCTAGCAGCAAAATCACCTGCTACACAAACAGCAGGCTGGGAAGGACAAAAGGATACTCCTGTGAAGACTTTCTATGTCCCTCCAGCAAAAAAACCATCTGAGTCTTCGGCTGTCAACCAAAAAGGCTCTAAGAAATTGAAAAAAGCAAATGATCTTCTTCCCTGACTTGGAGATCCTCTTCAATGGTGTCGCTGCATGATATGCTCAAATAGCTGCCCCCCATTTTGCCGATGTGCACTGCCTACCATTTTTCCTCCCTGGAATCTGCTGGCCCAGCCAAAGCCTCTCTGGATCTCATAAAACAGGATCCTCCAGCCTCTGCATCTTGTAACAGTGAGTCCTTAAGGGCTGGTACTCGGCAGCTGCCGAGGTGACTACCTTTCATTATTTCTCACCTTCCCCTTCCCCATTATGACTCTTCTCCAATGGAACATTCGTGGTATTAGATCCAACATGGAAAAATTAGGACTGCTCTTGGAATCAAAGGGTCCACTTGTTTTTTCTGCCTCCAAGAAAAAAACTGTGTGCTAATGACCACTTTGACCACCTGAATTTCCTTCCAATTTGCTTCGACCTTCCCACCTGAGGATGGCATCCTATCCCATGGGGAGTCATGCTGCTCATCCAGGATGACACTGATAGAAAAACAATCTTACTGAACACTCAGCTGCAAGCTGTTGCAGTCTGCATTAACCTTCCTCGCTCCACCTTTCCTCTTTCCAATGTCTACATCCATCCATCATTCAGTGTCACCAGGACAGACTTCTTCCAGCTTATTGGTCAACTCTGTCACCCCTTTTTACTGCTCAATGACTTTAATGTGCATTGTAGCTTTCAGGGTCTTCCAGAACCTGTCTGAGAGGTTCCCTCTTGGCTGACGTTTTTAGATCAACTCAACATCAATTGTCTTAACACTGGAGCACCAACATACCTTTGAGATTCCAGGCACACCTATTTCCAATTGGACCTCTTGTTCTACGCTACCCAGCTTCCCTGTCATCTTGAGTGATTTGGTCTCTCTGCCACATAATTGAGCAACCATTCTCCATGTGCTCTTCATTTGCTGACTCCTACCTCACCTATGTGTACCCTCAATTGGCAGCTTTCTAAGGCCAACTGGAGGCTTTACTCCTCCCTGGTGATCTTTGATGAACAACATTTCCCCAGTTGTGGTGACCAGGTAGAGTACCTTATAAACATTATCCTAACCACTGCAGGGCGATGTACTCGAGGACAATATTATGGAAATGGAAGAGAATGTAGAGGAAGATGAAATGGGAGATACAATACTGCGTGAAGAGTTTTACAGGGCACTGAAAGACCTGAGTCGAAACAAGGCCCCAGGAGTAGACAACATTCCATTAGAACTATTGATGGCCTTGGGAGAGCCAGTCCTGACACAACTCTACCATCTGGTGAGCAAGATGTGTGAGACAGGCGAAATACCCTCAGACTTCAAGAAGAATATTATAATTCCAATCCCAAAGAAAGCAAATGTTGACAGATGTGAAAATTACCGAACTATCAGTTTAATAAGTCACAGCTGCAAAATACTAATGCAAATTCTTTACAGACGAATGGAAAAACTGGTAGAAGCCGACCTCGGGGAAGATCAGTTTGGATTCCGAATAAATATTGGAACACGTGAGGCAATACTGACCTTACGACTTATCTTAGAAGAAAGATTAAGGAATGGCAAACCTACGTTTCTAGCACTTGTAGACTTAGAGAAAGCTTTTGACAATGTTGACTGGAATACTCTCTTTCAAATTCTAAAGGTGGCAGGGGTAAAATACAGGGAGCAAAAGGCTATTTACAATTTGTACAGAAACCAGATGGCAGTTATAAGAGTTGAGGGACATGAAAGGGAGGCAGTGGTTGGGAAGGGAGTGAGACAGGGTTGTAGCCTCTCCACGATGTTATTCAATCTCTATATTGAGCAAGCAGTGAAGGAAACAAAAGAAAAATTTGGAGTAGGTATTAAAATCCATGGAGAAGTAATAAAAACTTTTAAGTTCACCGATGACATTGTAATTCTATCAGAGACAGCAAAGGACTTGGAAGAGCAGCTGAACGGAATGGACAGCATCTTGAAAGGAGGATATAAGATGAACATCAACAAAAGCAAAATGAGGATAATGGAATGTAGTCGAATTAAGTCAGGTGATGCTGAGGGAATTAAATTAGGAAATGAGACACTTAAAGTAGTAAAGGAGTTTTGCTATTTGGGGAGCAAAATAACTGATGATGGTCAAAGTAGAGAAGATATAAAATGTAGACTGGCAATGGCAAGGAAAGTGTTTCTGAAGAAGAGAAATTTGTTAACATCGAGTATAGATTTAAGTGTCAGGAAGTCGTTTCTGAAAGTATATGTATGGAGTGTAGCCATGTATGGAAGTGAAACATGGATGATAAATAGTTTGGACAAGAAGAGAATAGAAGCTTTCAAAATGTGGTGTTACACAAGAATGCTGAAGACTAGATGGGTAGATCACATAACTAATGATGAAGTATTGAATAGAATTGGGGAGAAGAGGAGTTTGTGGCACAACTTGACAAAAAGAAGGGACTGGTTAGTAGGACATGCTCTGAGGCATCAAGGGATCACAAATTTAGCATTGGAGGGCAGCGTGGAGGGTAAAAATCGTAGGTAGAGGGAGACCAAGAGATGAATACACTAAGCAGATTCAGAAGGATGTGGGTTGCAGTAAGTACTGGGAGATGAAAAAGCTTGCACAGGATAGGGTAGCATGGAGAGCTGCATCAAACCAGTCTCAAGACTGAAGACCAAACAACAAAAAACCGCTGCAGAGTGTTCCATACCTCACACTTCATCTTTACCTCACTGTGTCCTGGTCCCATGGTGAACTTAAGTGTGCCACAATGCAATGTGTGTGTGGAGACATGCTGTCTGAATTTTTAACTGTCATCCTATGATGGCAAACTGTCTTCATTATAAATAGTTGTGTGCACAGTGTCTTTGCATTCTTTGGGATAGCAAAAGAGCTAGCTGGATTTCATTTACTGGTTCTTTCAATGGTTTCACTCCCTTTTCCATCATGTGGGACAACCTCCATCAGCTCTTTGGAACCAAGGTCCATTCCCCGATTTCCGGTCTGACCATAGAAGATGATGTCATTGTGGAACCTATTGCTACCTCTAACACCTCAGGTCGCCACTCTGTGGAGATTTTGAGCTCCACTCACTATCTCCCCACCTTCCTCCCTCTATTTATTTATTTATTTATTTATTTATTTATATACTTGTTCCATAGATCTGTACATGTGAGCAAGTCACTCAGATGTGGAACATGTCAATGTACATAATAAAATACATAGAATAAAGACATTGTTATAGTATTAATAACAGTGCACAAAAGTCATACTTATTAGCTTAAAAACTAGTCAACATAAATGTGAAGATAGCAGTTTCATATTTAGGGCATTATTGCATCTATTTTAACCTTGAACAGTAATCAAAACTTCCCACTTTGGGTTTAAAAGTGACCCAAAAAAGGAAATGAAAAAACAGGAATTTTTACATTAGGGCATTATTACATTAGTTTAACAGTAAACAGTGTCAAAAAATTTAAAAACATCTTTCCAATCTGGGTTGTACTTATTTCTCTGAAAGAATTCCTCTAGTGAATAAAGTGAGGTCTGAAGTAAATAATTTTTCGAGCTACTTTTAAATACTGATGTACTACTCCTTATACTATTGATGCTGTTGGGTAGGGAATTGAAAATTTTTGTTCCAGTGTACTTTACCCCTTTCTGAATAAGTGTCAAGGTCTTTAACTCACAGTGGAAATCCTCTTTTCTTCTGGTGTTATGTTCATGATGTAGGCAATTTGTTTCATACAGAGTGGGGTTATTTATTATGAAGCACATCAGTGAATATATGTACTGAGATGTTGCTGTCAGTATTTCAAGTCATTTAAAAAGATTTCAACATGAGGTTTGTGGGGGTACACCACAAATGATTCTTATTGCTCTTTTTTGTGCTGTGAGGATTTTCTTTGCGGCAGGTGTATTGCCCCAGAAGATGATGCCATAACACATGACTGAATGAAAATAGCCAAAGTAAGCTGACTTTGAGATGGTAATGTCATTGAAGCGTGACAAAATTCGTAAAGCAAATATTGCCGACGTCAGCTGTTTTAGTGTTTGTAGAACGTGATGTTCCCAGTTCAGCCCACTGTTCACGTATACGCCTAGGAATTTTGATAAGTACACTTGCTTTATCATCTGATTATTCTGTGTGATAACTATTTCTTTTGGGTTTTTGTGGGTTGTCTGGAACTGGATAAAATTGGTTTTTTCAGGTTTATTGAAAGGGAGTTAATACTAAACCAACCCAGAACTCCTTTCAGGATATCACTGACCTCGGATTCTAAGTCAGTAGTTGACACATTATCCACCACAATGCTCGTATCATCAGCGAACATTGTAAATTTACACTGCTTATTGATGGATAAAGGCAGGTCATTAACATATATGAGGAACAGCAAGGGCCCAAGCACTGATCCCTGTGGCACTCCATGCTGCACAATTCCCCACTCAGATTCCACTATATATTGTGATACACTATCTGAAACATCTAGAATAATCTTCTGCTTCCTATTTTCAAGGTACGAGTTTAACCAGTTCCCTACAGGTCCTGTAATTCCATAATGACAGGCCTTCTTGAAGAGTATCTGGTGATCTACACAGTCGAACGCCTTTGATAGGTCGCATAAGACACCAATTGGCAGCATCTTGCTGTTTATAGACTCTAGAACATCATTTGTGAATGAGAAAATTGTGTTATCTATTGAAACTCCCTTTTGAAAATCAAACTACTGACTGTTAATGACGTTCAGGTCACCAAGGTGTGCCACAATCCTGTTGTACAGAGCTTTTTCTAGGACTTTTGAAAATGTTGTTAATAGAGAGATAGGGCAATAGTTTGACACATTTGTAGCATCCCCTGCTTTGTACAGGGGCCTGACAACAGAGTATTTCATTCTGTCTGGAAACACTCCTTGTTGCATGGATGTGTTGCAGATGTGAGACAAAACTTCGGTCACTTCACTACAGCAAGCCTTCAACAGCTTGCTTGAAATATCGTCGATACCAGCAGAATGTTTATTTTTTTAAAGACTGTATGATTTTTTTGATTTCATTGGCAGTAATGGGAAGCACACTTATTTGACTGAAAGGTTCTGGAAAATTATTTTTCATTATACAGGCAGCTTTATCTACAGAACGATGGCAACCTATCTGTGTTCGGACAGTTAAATAATGTTGGATAAAGATTTCAGCAAGTTCCTCACTATTAGTTATCTCTGAGTTGTCAACAGTTAAAATAATATTTTTGTCTTTGGTGTAGTTTACAGTCCCTGTTTCACTCTTTGTCACATTCCAGATTGTTTTAATTTTATTTTCAGAATTAGCAATTTCAGATGCTATACACATACTTTCAGAGTTCTTAATTACTTTGGCAAGAATTTTACAGTAGAGTTTATAATGTTTTAGCTGAGCAGGGTTGTTAGAAGTCTTTGATGCTATGTAGAGTTGTCTTTTTCTCTGACAGGAAGCTATGATGCCATTAGTGAGCCATGGTTTTTTTGCAGACCTAGCAGGTTGGACTCTGTATGACTTTTTTGGAAATACACTTTCAGAGATACCTGCTATCTCATTTGTGAATAAATTGTATTTTGAATTAGCAGTTTCTGCTAGATAAACAGGTGTCCTGTCAGTATGCTGAAGACATGATCTGAACATTTGAATAGCTTCCTCACTTATTTTCCTTACTGTTTTCCATCTAAGTGAGGTGTCACTCAGAGGAATTCCCAAGCTGTTGAAAGTAACTCGTTGTCCGTCATGGTCAGACAGACCATTTATAACCATTTCAATATTAATATGGTTGACTTTACTCTGATCAACAAAAACGTTATCAATGAGAGTACTGGAAGAGGTTGTGGTTCTGGTGGGCGAGCTAACCACGGGAAGAAGGTTGTACGTGCACATGAGATTTTCAAACTCCACCTTGCAGGGAGAACTAACCAAGAAATCTATGTTAAAATCCCCAACAACTACCATGCCCCTATTTTTGCTACTTAAGTACAACAAAAGAGTATCTAATTGTTTAACAAACACTTTAAAATTACCAGATGGTGCCCTGTAAACTGCCACAACTGTTAATCTGGAGACAGTGTCTGGCACCTCTATAGCAAATACTTCAAAATGTAGCTCAAAGCAGAATCTTTGTACATCTATTGCCGTGCAAGACATTGTTTTTTACATATACAGCTACTCCTCCTTTGTCCATATAGTTCCTGGAATAAGACATTGCCAAAACATAGTTGGGAATAGGGGCCACTTCAATACCAGCAGTGATGTGGTGTTCTGTTAGACACAGAATGTGGGCACTGTTTATACCTTTTGTGTCTTCTATATTTGCTGTGAACTGATCCAGCTTGCAGTATAGGCCTCTTATGTTCTGATGGAGGAGGCTTGGGCCATACACTTCTCTTCTCAGAATCATGAATGTTTTTTCCAACTGTGGTACAGGGTAACAGTAGCACAGCCATAGACAATATTCTTATTCACTCTTCATTAGTAGATGGGCATTTTGTTAGTAAAAGAGTAAATGGCCTTTAAGACCATGATGCACAAATTTTAACATTAAAAGGTTTTTGTACTCAAACAAATGTCACATATAATTACAAACTATGTAGGAAAGTTAATCCAGCAGCAACAGAGAGTTTTTTAAACCTCATCAAGGAACAAGAGTGGCAGGATGTTTATAGTGCCAATAACATAGATAACAAATATAATGCTTTCCTTAACACATTTCTCATGCTCTTTGAGAGTTGCTTTCCATTAGAATATTCTAAATGGGGTACTAGCAGTAAAAGGCAGACAGGATGGCTGACTAGTGGGATAAGGATATCATGTAGAACAAAGTGGGAATTATATCAAAATGTTAGAAGTAGTCACAATCAAGCTACAGTAACCCATTACAAACAGTAGTGTAAGATGCTTAAAAATGTTATTAGGAAGGCAAAATGTATGTGATATGCAAATAGAATAGCCAATTCACAGGATAAAACTAAAACCATATGATCAGTTGTGAATGAAGTGTCTGGTCAGCAGCAACAAGGTCAACAATATAAGGTCAGTTCATAGTAAAAATATTTGTGTTACTGATAAATCAGATATATGTACAGTATTTAACAGCCATTTTTTGAGCATTGCTGATGAATTAAATAAAAATTCAGTTTCTGCAGGGAATCATATAACTCTCTTGGCAAATGCCATCCGAGATTGATGTCTGAAATACTTTTCTGTGATACAGACAAGAGAGAGATTGAGTCAATAATTAAATCACTGAAGACTAAGGGCTCTCATGGATCTGATGGAGTTCATAGCAGAATATTAAAGTACTGTGTTGCACATGTTAGCCCTGTATTTAGCCATATTTGTAATTTTTCCTTTAGGAATGGTCAGTTTCCTGAATGATTAAAGTACTCAGTAGTAAAGCCGCTTTATAAACAGGGAGAAAGAGATAATGTAGACAATTTTAGACCTATTTCTATACCATCAGTGTTTGCTAAAGTTATTGAAAAGGTTGTGTATGTAAGGATAACTGATCATTTTAGATCACACAATTTGCTATCAAATTTACAGTTCATCTTTAGAAGTCATTTAACTGAAAATGCTACATTCTCTTTTCTCTGTGAGTTATTGGTTAGTTTAAACAAAAAAATTTGAATGCTAGGTATATTTTTTGATTTACTAAGGCGTTTGATTGTGTTGATCACAAAATATTGCTCCAGAAGTTGGACCATTATGGAACATGGGGAGTAGCTCACAGATGGTTCACCTCTTACTTTAACAACAGACAGCAAAAGGTCATTATTCACAGTGTTGAGAATGGCTGTGATGTTGGGTCTGAGTGGGGTATGGTCAAGTGGGGGGTACCCCAGCAATCAGTGTTGGGGCCACTCCAGTTTCTTATTTATATAAATGATATGCCCTCAAGTATTATGGGTAACTCTAAAATATTTCTGTTTGCTGATGATACTAGCTTGGTAGTACAGGATGTTGTGTGCAACATTAGCTTGGTTTAAAATAGTGCAGTTCATGACATGAGTTCATGGCTTGTAGAAAATAAACTCATGCTAAATCACAGTAAGACTCAGTTTTTACAGTCTCTAACACATAGTTCAACAAAACCTGACACTTTAATTTCATAGAATGGTCATATGATTAGTGAAACTGAACAGTTAAAATTTCTAGGTGTTCAGATAGATAATAAACTGTCATGGAAAGCTCACGTTTAGGATCTTGTTCAAATAATTAATGCTTCCATTTTTACTATTCGAATGGTATCTGAAGTAAGTGATCATACGACACAAAAATTAGTCTACTTTGCTTATTTTCATTAACTTATGTTGTATGGTATAGTTTAGGGTAACACTTCCCATTCTAAAAGGGTATTTCTGGCTCATAAATGGGTTGTTCAAGCATTAAGTGGTGTAAGTTCATGAACCTCTTTTCGATCCCTGTTTATGAGTATGGATATTTTGACATTGGCCTCCGAGTATATATATTCCTTAGTGTCATTTCTTGTTAACAGTATTAGCTTATTCCCAAGAATAAGCAGCTTTCACTAAATTAATAATTGACACAAATCAAACCTGCATTTGGATCAGAATTCCTTAACTCTTGTGCAGAAAGGTGTGCAGTATAATGCTGCATCCATTTTCAATAAGCTACCACTAGAATTAAAAAATCTTAGCAGTAATCCATGCACTTTCAAATCCAAACTGAAGAGTTTCCTCATGAGTCACTACTCCTATTCTGTTGAGGAGTTCCTTGAAAAATTGAGCTGATTCTTGTTGTATTGTTGATTGTGTTTACTTAAACTTAGGGCTTGACTTTTTTCAGGTTCATAAATATTTTATTTTTATCTGTTATTACTTTTATGTTGTAATTTCATGACACATTCCATGACCTTGGAGATTTGCTCCTCAATTTGGTCCTATAGAGCTTGGTGTGTAAATAAATAAAGAAATAAATAAATAAATAACAATGCCACCTTTACTAGGAGGGATCTAGATTATGCTCTCACTTCATCCTGGTCTCCCACTCTAGGGTTGGATGATGTTCACATTCAGGTGATGCAGCACCTTTCTCTTGCAGACACTCAGTTTCTCCTCCATATATACAATTGCATATGGGCAGATGGCACATTTCCCAGATGCTGGCTTGAAGTCATTGTCATACCCATACCTAAGCCCACTAAGGACAAACACCTTCCTTCTCGCTACTGCCCCATTTCTCTCACCAACTGTGTCTGCAAGGTGACGGAATATATGATTCATGTCTGGTTAGTATGGTGGCTTGAATCTTACAATCTAGTAACCACTGCACAAAGTGGATTTTGAGTGTGGCATATGGCAGTTGACCATCTTGTCACTTTATCAACCCATGTCATGAACACATTTCTGCAGAAATACCAAACTGTGGCCACGTTTTTTATTTTATTTTATTTTTTTTAATTTTTATTTTGAGAAAGATTATGATACCTATATACTCTCTACACATGGACTTGTAAGACCACCTTCAGGAATTTTAAAACACAGTGTTTCCAAGGTGCATATGGGTTTGGCCTTATCTGACACCTTTCTACAGGAGAACAGGGTGCCTCAGAGCCCTCTCCTGAGCTTCGTCCTCCTTGCTACAGCAGTTAACCCTATTATGGTCTGTCTCCTGCTAGGCATCCCCAGCTCCCTTTTTGTTGTTAACTTTGCCATCTATTGCAGTTTTCCATGGACCTGTCTCTGTGAGTGGCTTCTTCAGCAAAGTCTCAATCATCTTAACACATGCAGCATCAACAATGGCTTTTAGTTTTCCACTGACAAAACCACTTATATGAATTTCTGGTGGGTTTCTTCCACTGTCTTTACATCTTGGACATGTTGCTCTTCCATTTGATTAAACTATGAAATTTCTGGGGTTCACACTTGATAGAAATTATTCTTGTTTCTCCCATGAGCCTTTCAAGGCTGCACACTATACCCGGTTCCTCAGTACCTTACATGTCCTAAGCGTTACTTCCAGGGGAGTGGATTGGACCACCCTCCTTCAGTTGTACCAATCACTTGTCCATTCAAAAACTAGACTATGAGTATTTTGTTTACACAACTGCACATCTGTCCATTTTATGTCATCTTAATAAAATCCACCATTGTGGAGTCTGTTTGGCCAATGATATCTATTACACTAACTTGGTTGAGAGTCTCTACACAGAAGCTGCACAACTACCACTATCATACCAGTGTATGTTCTCCTCAGCAGATATGCATGCAATTTGTCTGCCATGCCAGGCCACCCATCAGAAAGGTTCCACTTTCAAACTGTTGAGAGAGCCACTGTTGTCATGTTCATGTGGGTACCTGGTCAGGTCAGTCTGATGGGAAATTATGCTGCTGGCACTGTTGCCAAGGCTGCAGTCCTTCTACCTTGGCCTGATAGCTCTTACAATCCTCCAGATGAGCTCCATGTTGCCATCTGTCGGTGGGTGGTGTCACTTTGGCATCATCACTTGTCTTCTCTTCGTGGGAACAAGCTCCATGAAATTAAACCCCTCCAAGCAGCTTGGTCAACCTTCTCTCAGCCCACTCACTGCAAGGAAATCATGTTAGCTAGGTTGTGTATTGGGCACAATCTTTTTTAGCCATCACCATTTGTTAATTGGTGATCCCCAACCACTTTATGGTCATTGTCATTAACCTTTGACAGTTTGCCATTTCCTGACTGAATGCTCTTTTTTTAAGTACTTACATTCTAGTGTATGTTTGCTGTCAGGGTCATAAGTCATTTTAGCGAATGACACATAGGCTGTTAACTGTGTTTTACATTTCATCCATGGTAGCAATATGGCAAAACACATTTAATCTTTGGTTCTGGACCTCCTCTGCCTCTACAGCATGTTTCGTGGACCTTTCTCCAAGAAAAAGTCCTTGTTCTTAGCTCTCTTTCCTTCCAGCAGTTGGGCTTAAGGTGTAGTTGCTTTTAACTTCCTTTTCACATTATTTAGTTTTATAAGGTAATGATATGGGTGCTTATGACCTCGTTGTTTTTAAGCCCTAAAACAAAACTAATAAAAGAAGCTCCAGATTGCAGAAGGTGAGCTGTCTTGGAGATTCTTCAGGTATAACCAAGTGTAGCTGCTGCTCCAGAGAGTGTGAGAGGCACTGGAGAACCAGTTCCTGGCTGTCCCATACTTTTGTGAGAAGGTGCTGTCAGGAAGAGGTCACTGATTATGTCTGTGTTTTTACCAATGTGGCTGAGTAAAGTGATAAATCTCAGATCATTATTGATGATTCTGTGAGCAGACATCAGGCACTTGCATAAGGCAAACCGTACTGCTGGGAAATCTATATGAAACATGGGCTGTGCACATGGTACAGGCCAGAGCATAACATTAACTATCACAGCTAGCACAGGACCAGCAGATCATGTAGTATACAGTTGCTGCATCTTGTGGAAGTTCATGTCAGGTGGGAGTGTGATGGCATGCATTGCAGATGGCACAGGCATTACATCATATGTAGTACAGGCCTTGGTTAATGTCTTGTACTGTTGAGGCAGTTTCAGAAGTGCAGTGGTGTTTGGCTCAAAAACTGACATTTCAGGTGCAGAAGAGATGGAGCACAGTCTATCCAACAGATATATCTCAGTTCTGTGTGGTGCATGAGAGGTCAAAAACACTCAGCATGAATGGTGTGAATGTGCTGTCAGACATGGTTTGTCCCTTCAGAGGCAAAGTATGAAGCGGTAAATGCTGCAAAAATTCAAACTCGTGGAGCACATTTGCATTGTACACAGTAAGCACCAAAGAGGTGTAAGATGTGAGGTATAAGGTTGTGGTGAGGTTCAAACCACTGTGCGACATGGGAGATGGAGCTGGAACAGAGGTGCCATCATTGTTATTGCACTGGAATCACTTTTGAGTGGAACAGACAATATTTAAATAGGTGCAGCATTTCTCGGTCACTGTAGAGGGATGATCCATCAGAATTTGCTGTCCTTAAACTGAAGATGGAGACAAGATAATGACAGGATTGCTTGCCGGACTCCATTGTTGATGAATGGTAAGGGCACTGATCACATCGTCTGTACAGTGCTGTTCTCAGAGATTGTCACTGGAAAGGTTTGAAAGTTTGTGGACAGAAACAGGAGTCAGTTCAGTGAAAACCCTTGTGGCATGTGAGGTCGCTGTTGCAGGATATATGTGCCATTGTTTGTGATTCCTATCAGTATTGTTCCTGCACAATGCATTGAACTGAAATTCAGTTGGTGCATGTTAGAGGTTGTTTCACAAATTGTTATACAGAACATTCACAACACATTGTGGCACTGTATGTGAAATATCTTCAGTGCTGCCATGGGGGGTGTGAGGAAAAGTGGTGGACAATGGCAGTGTTCTTGTCTACCCAACTGGTGTAGTAGATTTGCACAAAATTATGACGCAGTGAGGTAGGTGGGCTCACTAATGTATGAAGTGCCACACTGGTAGGCATGTACATGGAATAATATACACTGGCACTGAGTAGACAATTCCATACCTTATTAGCAGGATAGCCACTACACCATGACACTTAAGTCAGAGACACAGAACAGACTGAACCAGAGTCAGAGACATTACTGTAGCCTTCTGCTCGGGGCAGTGACATCGATATTTACAGTGAGAGATGATAAATACTTGCTAAGTCACCACAAGTATATTGTTTTTAGTCTTTTTGTTTGCTGTAAAGCAGTGCTACTTTACTCCTAGGTGCATAACTTTACAGTAATGAAAATCTGTATTTCATACAGATAAAAAATATCCAACATAAAAAATGAATACAAAATACAATACAAAAAATTGACAAACTCTCCAAATAAGTAATGACAAGCTGTAAGTTGGCAAAGGTGAGATAGGAATGGAATAACTAACCTTATATCATTTAAATAGAAATTCAGATAATGCTACCCAACTGTAAATGAAATCCAAAAGTTGAGTGAGACTGAACCGATCACAATACCCTAGATATAATTATCAAGTCAAAACCTGGTGGAAATATGCTTCCTACAAACAGAAAACTAGCACATGCCTTTCCATAACACAGAAGCTCAAATATTCTTAACATAAACAGCAAGCAGTCTGCAGCAAACACCAGCTCCACAATTGTTTTCATAATGTGTTGGCTCCAGTTGTTCGTGACAACTGAAAGCAAAGTCTAAATAATCATACCATGTCCTGCACAGTGAACTAACAGGACCAGCTCCCTACTATGCTGCCCAGCACCTGTCTACCCAAAAGCAACCTATGGCAGCCCACATGAGAATCTCAATCTACAACTTTGGTGGCTGGCATCAGAATCTGTCTACATACTTCAGCCACTGGTGCCAGAACAGTCTTCTCCTCACTTGCAGACTGCTGCACTGATACATGGCTCTGTCTTACTTGGACCAAAGCTGTTCTCCACCAAATAAGAAAATTCTGTGCCTTTACCACACCTATAAAGTAACCTAACACCTACACCTAGACTCCCTCTATCACAGCAACAGAAAGTCATCCAATTGGTGGAATATCCACAAAAAAAAGCAGGGCCACTCTGATTATTTCTGACATTGGTAAGCACAACAGCCAAGTAAAGCTCATTCCTCCTGTTTCCATGGGAAATAGCTACCTTGCTCACAATAGGAAGTAAAAGAACTTCTGTCATCACTCTAGTGTGAGACCTAGCGTTCTGTGGTGGCCACATTCTCTAGGGTCACTGCCATAAGGAACCACCAAGAATGTAAGTGCCACTACTGCCGGCATGACCAATGTTTACATTCAGAGCTTCACTGACACAAAGAGGACTCAGCACCACCCTGGTGGCTGGCTGACCAGTGCTATTGTACACAGATCCTTCTAGTTCAGCCACCTGTACCATGTTGCTGGGTGTGCCTTCATCATTGGCTCCAGCATTTTTTGATATCAGCTTCCAGAACATGGCTCAGTATTTATAACAGTGCTCTCTGCCCTGTATCAGACCAGACAGTACACCTGGATTTTCAGTTGTGTCATCTCTTAGACTCTCTCAGTACCCTTCAAAGACTGTGTGCTGCACACCACTCATCCATTAGTGTAACAGGTCTAGAAAAACTGTCACTTGCTCACTCTTGATGGGGCCACTGTGATGTTTATGTGGGTTCCTGGTCAGTCGGTCTGACAGGAAATGAGGCCACTGACACTGCTGCCAAAGCTGCAGTCCTCGTACCTCAGCCCACTTGTTCTTATATTTCCTCCAATAATCTCTGTGTTGCTGTTTGCCAGCAGGTGGTGTCACTTTGGGATCACCACTAGTCCTCCTTTCATGGGAACAAACACAGGGTTATGAAGCCTCTCCCAGTGGCTTGGACGACCTTCTCTCAACCCTCTCACTGTGAGGAGATCACTTTAACTAGGTTGCATATTGGGCACTGCCTCTTTAACCAATTGCTAATTGGTGCCACCCACCACTCTGTGCACATTGTGCCAAACTTTTGACTGTCCACCATTTCCTGATGGGATGCCCTTTTCTTTAATTGCTTACATTGCCATATCTGTTTGCCATCTGAGTTATTGGCAGTTTTGGTGGAAGTCACGTGGACTGGCAACCACGTTTTACTTTTTATCCTCTGTAACAATATGGTGAAGGCCATTTAATTTTTAGTTCTGGACCACCAATTCCCTATTGTGTATTTTATAGACTATTCTCAATGTCCCTATTTTTAGATGTCTTCCCTTCCATTGACTGGGATTGACATGTAGTCATTTTTAACTCCTCTCTTTGTCTTTGTCTTTGTCTTCTGCAATTTTGACATGGGTGCTTATGACCATAGTTGTTTTTGTACCAAAAACAAACGAATGTGTAACCTCTGTTTTCTTTATGAGGGGTAGGCAGCCATCTTTGAGCTGTTACTCAGAAAAACTGTGTATTAAGTATGGAATAGCACAAGGCCCCATTGTGAGGACTGTTTTGTTTTTGCAGTACATAAATTACCTGGAACCAACCAACCTACATCATAAGTATATTGATAAGTCCTATAACACAAATCTGTTACTCAAAGGAATGACTAAAAAAGAGTAACAGAATGAAATCAGAATATGCATTTCAGACATTACAAACTGGTATTCTGCAAACAATCTAATAAGAAACATGAAAAAGTTACTACAAATATACACACACTACAGAATAGACATGTTAGCCCCACCTGTAAAGTTATTCACCATAAAGTTGGAAATATAAATGTTACAAAGTTTGTTAGAATATGGATAGTAGAGGATCTAAGATGGATCCAATACACAAAATGTGTGTAGCGGATCTAAGATGGATCCAATACACAAAATGTATAACCAAGAAACTGAAGACCATCTGTTACTGCAATAAAAAATCTTTCAAGCTGCACATTAAAATAAACAATAAAAAAATGTGTACTTTGTCAAAGATGAATCTCTACTGTAATATGGTGTAACTTTTTAGGGAAACTAAAGTGCTGACAAAAATTGTTTCACATCCCAAAGATAGTTTTACAAGCCATAGAAAGGACAGCTCCAAGAAACTCCTCCAAGCCTTCATTCACACAACTTCAAGTCCTTCCATTGCCTTGTTTATATTTCTTGCAAGTAATGCTTTTTATTAGGAAAATCTTATATGATGATAACCAACTTCTAATCAGAAATCAGGGTAGTCACTCACATAACATGAGAAGAGAACAGGATATACATGTTCAACATTGAAATACAACACTGAAACAAAATGGAGCCCTTCGAGCAGGAAAGAAGCCTGTGATGAAGCAAGCTGGTATATTTTTACTTCCCCTCTTGTTTTGCCATATGCCTCCTTAAAATTCATTTTTACATTTTAACTGAGTATCATTAACATGTGTGAGTATAATCTGCATTTTCATAAAAGAGGAAGATTGGCCTCAGTTTTAAATAATATAACACCAGATCTAATTTTGTGCTTAGTTTTATGTATTCTCATGTCCATTGGCAGTCGTAATTTAATTTATTATTTACTACAGAAATTGATTGGTAATGGTGACTGTTGCCAACTTATGTGGTGGGCCTTAATCAAAATGATATTTCATTCAGTTTTGATTTACAGTTAAATTCTTTTGTGAAGTTCACTTTTTTAACAATATTAATCTTCAGTGTAAATTATTTTTTATGTCAATGAATGTTAGACTCACTAAATCTTAAAGCATGAGCATATAAGTTGAACGACGGAATAAACTTTTCATATTAATTTCCTCGGCTAGACAGTTCACTTTAAAGCAAAAAATCTTTAGTTATTAATTACATATATGGCCCAAAACCCGCAAGAGTATTTTTTCTTACCTCTGTTAACCATTGCATTGCAGTTGGAGTCATGGCTCTGGCTCTTGGCTGTTGTACTGAAAATAAGAATCTTAAAGCTACGTATTTTCTGCAACATTGGGCAGCTGTGGAAAAAAATGTATATTATGTTAATAGCGGATGAGTTTTTCACTTCCGCTAATTTTTATAAGTTAATATCGCCATGTAATGGCGTCGTTGGCTGCTTCGGCCACTGTGATTGTTGCACTGTAAATTACTTGAATGCAAGTTAATTCAAAGAAGGCAGACATGAAATTGGGATCACCTCTTACAAATTAAAAATGAACAATAATATTAAATTAATATATTATCTGCTTAATTAGTATAAATATGCTACATTTGCCAGCACTCACAAGATGTCCGTCTACATGCAACCAAGCAAAGAGAAGAAGTGAAGATGACTAAAAAATTAACAAAAGAGCATATCTTGTCATCTCTTTAGATCATTTTGTTATATTTCTTTGCCCTCAAAACTTACACAGAGAAATTATAATAATATGGATACATGAGAAAAATATATATTCCCCTGAGCGGCTGCAATTACTCAATTTTTAAATGTCTCTTCTTAATAAATACTGTTTTTTTTAAGTCTTTTCTTATTATTTCACTGAGGACACTATAGTATGTAATTGATTTTCTAATTTATTTTGACTATTACTAGTTAATATCTTTTGTTATATGGTGAAATCAGTGATTGTTTTGTAACTTAAATTCTAATTTTGACTTATAAACAAACATAAATTCTGCACTAATTTAAACATATGGAGGAACAACTAATAGTATTCTTAAAGGATCTATTTGGCTCTATTCGAAAATGTGTTAGCAAAGCCAGCCCTTAATTAATTCCAAAGTAATTTTCAGTTTCATCAAAATTATTGTTTGCATAACTATATTTGTTAATTTCATGATTTAAACAAATAATACAGTTTAACTGTTCTAGTAGAAGAAACTTGAAAAGATGCAATTTTTCTATGTATTCACTTAATTTAATGAGTTACATTTCAACTGTAATTTCTGTAAATTAAACATTGAGCAATGTACAGTTTCAGTACCTATTCTTATGAGGATATATAAGGGCCCAATTTTTTTTGTGCCGAGTCAGTCAGTCCACAGCTGAGTTTCAGACAAGAAACCTGTGTTGGTTAGAACAACAACAATGCATCAACTGAACTGTGAAGTAGGCGTAACACAACTAGGCAGTGTGTTAAAACAGTGACAGTGTTTATTCGATACATACCTTTTTATTCTTCAAGAACTGTGGACTGAGTGGTTAGGCTTTTACAGCTTGTAGATGTTCAACAGTAAACTGTTGTTGCAGTATGTGGATGTTTGCCTGCAACCTATTAATGAGACTTACCGAAAGTTAAACAATAGTTAACTGGCCATATAACTGTGTAATATTAGGGGGGGGGGGGGGGGGGTTGTTAACAGTGAAAGTAAAGGACTGTGAAATGCATTTGTGCACCTGTTGGCTACATCATTATTTAAAGTAGTTAGTGTTGGACTTTCAACCCCCATTTTTCAACCAGTATCACAACACAGTACATTAACACGGAGGACAATTGGGTGGCTTGCGGAGTATAAATGTAGATGTAGATGTAGATAATAAAGCAGCTGAACATCACGTATGGAGCCCCAGGTAAGGAGTATTTTATGTGGTCACAATAAAGTGGGACTCGCAAACATTGACAGTGTACTTGAGTGGTTTACAATACAGTCTTCATGAAGGAGGAGCAGCAGCTAATCAGTGCATGGGTTCCATGCCCATAGTATAAAAGCAGTCAATCAGCGAGTGAGTTCTGTGGGAGCAGCCACTGAGTACAAGAGCAGCCAATCAGCACACAGGTGGACACATCTAACTGGGATAAACAAGACGCTGTGCTGAGAGAATTACAACTTGCAGCAGAAGACAAATTGAGATGACAACCATAGCAACAGCAGCAGTAGAAGAAGAGTGATTCAGAATAAGGTAATTTCAAAGCAAAAACCATTTTACATTAAGTGATACATAATGAGTGGCCTTAACAAACAAGATGGTGTGACTGAGAACAAAGCTGTTGAGGTTAAGTTGTTAAATAAACAGAAAGACCTAAGTGGGACTGGTTCTGTAGATGATAGTCATTATAAATCAGACATGAATGTAACTTTGAATGATGATGACAAAAGTCCTATTGTGTAGTAATGTGAGCAAAATGGACGAAAACAATACTGAATTGGATGAAATCATTAAGGTTAAGGGGGAGGAATGAAGAGCAAAAGTCAGCAAGGGCAAAAGTTTGTGGCAGATGAAAAGGTGGAAGTGATGTTAATGCTAATTCTGAGTCATTTGAGTGATATGTGTATGAAGGAAGACATTAGTAGTATGAAAGTAGACATTATTTGTATTAAAACTGACATGACTAGCTTAAAAGATGAACTGAAGAAAGAAATTAAAAAGGAAATTAAGGTAATGCTTATAAAGAATCTGCCTCGATTGCAAATAGAAACCGGATGTTGACCTAGGTTCCAGCATGGATAACCATGTTTTCTTTGGAACACACTAAAACTACAAACTGCCTAAAGAGGCCTGGTCCAACATTAATAGAGAACGCCCAAAAGGGCAAAAGACTCGCATAAAATGTAAAATAAACAATATGTGTGTACTATGTCAATAGCTGTACTTAGCTCAAACGTCCAAAGCATGCTTCCTCACCCCAGCCAACGTTCGGTGGGCTGCAGGCTCTCAGGTAAACTGAGGTGGTGCCGGCTGCTAGGCTGTGAGAATGTCAGAAAGGAATACGCATGCGCAAATTGAGAAATCATCTTCTTCCATGTGATTGGCATAAAATGTGTTACAAAAGTGATCTGATGACTGGGTCAAAGGCGCATGAATTTAATGTGTGTATTTCTATAATGTCCTAGCTCAAGGACAATTTTATAGAATGTGGATAGGCTGAAACTATGTATGTGGGATAGAAAATTCCAAGGATGGTCAAAATGCATGCATGCAGGACGGAAAAAAAATACCATCAGCTAGAAGCAGGCTAAAAATATGAGGGATGAATAACCCATTTTTCAATTACTTGGGGTCAGTGATAGTATTTCATGACTATGCTTGGATAAGTGTGTAAAGTTACCATATTAAATTCTAAGCACTATTGACCAGAAAAGGGTCAAATTAGTATTTGTAGTTTTAGTGTGTTCCGAAGAAGGCATGGTTATCTGCGCTGAAACCTAGGTCAACATCCAGTTTCTATTTGCAATCAAAGCGGGTTCTTTATAATCATTAAATTATTCATGATTGCTGATGCGCTGCAGTGTTAAAAGTTCTGAAATTAAGGTAGTTAGCTCTAGTCTTTCAGAATTAAATAAGAAGTTTGAGGTGGTAGTTAAAGATTGTGATAATACTACTGAGAAATTAACATTAATAAGTAGTAAATTTGTGGAAGAGAGAAAGAAGCTACTTGATGACAATAGTAGGAAGGTGGAGGCTTCCGAGTAACAGCGTGCTGAAAATTCAGTTAAACTTGAGAACCAAATGGATCACATTAAAAATGATTCAGAAACTGAGGTAGAAACCAAGTGTGCAGTAGTGGTAGAGGAAAAACCAGTAAAAGTAAATGAAAATGTAGATTCAAAATTGACTGAAATGAAGAAAAAGGTGGAAGAGGCACAAAATCTAAAGCATAGAGAAAGTGACAGTGGCTCTGATAATAATTTTGGTAAGCAGGATGATAGTTTTTCCAGGGAAAAGATTAATGACGAATTGTTGTATGAAGAAGATCACATGGTAAGTAAAAATGAAGTGTGGCACCCTGTAATAACAGCAAGTGTAGAAGGTATACATGGTAAGTGTTTACTGGACAGTGTCAGCGATCTGAATAGTATTTCACAGGCATTGTTTGAATCTATTAAGACACAGAGGGTATAGTAGTGATGTATGTTTTCTGGGATAAAAATTATTGGTGCTACTGTTAAGCTACAAAAAGTGTGAAACAAGAGGTACTATTAACTATGGAATTGGCAGTACAGCTGCTGGATTGCAATTTCTTGGTGATTCAAAATCTCAGCACTGAGGTAATATTTGGAACTAATTTCTTGTGTATATAGCAAGTAGGGAGTTCAGTATTCTGTCTTGAGTTCATTATGTGGTGATAATGATTACCCCAGCTGTCTGTCTCATTTTTCATGTTTCGTGAAGCAGTCAAACTCTTCTCCTATGCTATCTGTAGTTTATAAGTGAATCAGAATTATGCTATCTTCTACTTTCATGTGATTTTGTTCAGTAGGATACTTTAATATAGAAACATTTTAGAAAAGGTTTCTCCAGTGTTAAATATGTATATATGATATTATGTTATGTTAGTGATAAGTAATGGAATCATAAGAAGATGGGAGAAAGTAAACTGGTACCATGGTTAAAGACTTTCTGTCAAACAAAGAGGTAAGGTAAACAGAAAATGAAAGGTGTCTGCATTATGTGGAGCAGATGGTGCAGATTATCTGAAAACTATAATTAACATCTGAAGTAAGCAGCTCATTGGTGCAGCATTAGAGGCAATATGCAGTACAAACCATCTTGAATACTAGGAATTAATATTAATTGTGGTATAATAGAAGTGTTTGTATTCAGTGCAATCAGTATACTGAGATAACTATCTACCCATAAAGTGTCATGGTACATTTTTCTAACATTAATGAATTACAACTTTAAACATAGTTGCTTGGAGTAATGTATGTGGAAATAATAAGCAAGATTTGTATTTATATCACCCTTTAGGCCAGAATCTCAAGCAGTTTGATGGAATACAGGAAATAATAGTTTTTCTGAGTGATAATTTTGTATCATCAGTACTGAGGGTTAAGTCTGCCTTACCACAAGGATCTGTTACTGTGGAGTGTTTTTCAGTAGAATCAATTTTGCATTAGATAAGCAGAGCAGGTGTTTATTTATTAGTTAATGAAGTAACAATGAAATAATAAAATAATGAATAATGTCAGGGTCTTAATGGTTAGGAAGCCTGTCTCTGTGGTAGTGATATTTTTTGAGAATGCACTCCACTAGCTAACAAGATAAGAAAGGTAAGTGAAATAATGGTGCTGACAGACAGGACTGAGCACTGAAAAAGATAACTGTGTACCAACAAATGTGGAGCAACTGTATCAAGGATCTAAAATTTGAACTAGGCAACATTGGGTTAAGTGTAGATTGTGCAATTCATGACACTGCAGCTGGGAATGAAAGCTTAACATAAAGAGCAATATTTTAGTGAGGTACAAGTCACATTATGCTGCATTATTGGATCTATAGGTTATCTGAAAACCTCTGTTTGTGTTCTGAGGTACTATGAGCTTGAGGAGGTAATACTGGAATGAAGAAAAGCAATTTTGCTGATTAACTGATAATGCAGTGCTAGACTGATGTGAATATTCTGACAGGTCAAATATTTGGTAACATTTTGCGGTTCTGTGAGGATTTAGTGCTCTGGTTTAATGAGAGTCATGCTCTGAGTTGAGTGGAGAAGTAGGGCAATGATTTGGTACCACTTCCATTGCCTTAATTTTGATCTGAATAGGAATTAAGTTATGTGATGGTGATTCTATTATTTTTTTAACATAATGATTAGTAAATCTTTGCTACTGCACATCTTGAGTTTTTGCTATTTTGCAAGTGGAAAAGAAATCCAAACCTTTCAAATTTAACCAATTTCAGACAGAGTTATGTCACAGAGTAATGATTGTAGTGTAACATGCACATATTTTTACTTGTCCACATATTTCATACTATAGTCAATTTTAGAGCTAATTACCGCAATGTCATGAGGACTATGTAATGTATTTATTTATGAAGTAATGGCCATTATTGGCCATTAGTGTTAAATATTTTTCCTTATGTTTAGAAGTAAAAGTAAGTGTAATAAGTAGGGTATTTTGTCTAATATTGTCATGTACTATGGTGGAGGAGAACCACCTCCAAGGGAACTGATAGCAGTGCATTTCCTTACTAACTGCCTCTTGGAACTGTTGAAGGCGTGGACAACTTGGTGAGAAAATGTGTAAAAGCCCATTAAAAGTGTGAAATTGCTTATGAAAAATGCTAAACATTGAGCAAGTGAAATTTTCTGTCCACAAAGTCAACTGCAATGCACAGTGTAATTTAACTTATTACAACCCAAGAGAATTTATTACTTGAAGCAAGACGGGACTTGTATCAAGTGATATGACTTTTAGAATGTAATCTTCATTTACCCGAAAAGGACATCACTTATAATAAAGATGCCTAAATTTTATTAAAAGTAAAGCTTTTGGATATTTTGTGCCACTGTACAATACACTGTATGTAAATATTTTGTATGGGGATTTTCATATGGCCAGTTCATATAAGTTGGAATTTAAAAAACGTATGTACTGCAGTTTTTGATAAGATTTCTTATGTAATATTTCTTTGTATGTAGATTTTAACCCACTGACTGGGGTCACTTGTGGTCATTGAATTGCCCAGTTACTATTTGCAATTTCTATCTGATCAATCCAATGAGGTGGTGATGTGATGAAGCAAGCTGAGATAATTTTACTTCCTCTTGTTTTACCATCTACCTCCTTAAAATTAATTTTTGAATTTTAACTAATTACCATTAACATACAAGAGTATAATTTGCATTTTGATAAAAGAGGAAGATTGACCTTAGTTTTAAAGAATATAACACCAGATCTGATTTTGTGCTTAGTTTTATGTATGTAATTGATTTTCTAATTTATTTTGACTGTAGATTTTAACCCACTGTCTGGGGTCACTTGTGGTCATTGAATTGCCCAGTTAGCTATTTGCAGTTTCTATCTGATCAAGACAGGGTGATGTGATGAAGCAAGCTGAGATAATTTTACTTCCCCTCTTGTTTTGCCATCTGCCTCCTTAAAATTCATTTTTGTATTTTAACTAATTAGGCACTACTATTAACATACAACTGCGTTTTCATAAAAGAGAAAGGTTGGCCTCAGTTTTAAAGAATATAACACCAGATCTAATTTTGTGCTTAGTTTTACGTATGTAATTGTTTTTCTGATTTATTTTGACTATGCCTAGTTAATATCTTTTGTTATAGGGTGAAATCATTGATTGTTTTGTGCCTTAAATTCTTTTGACAACTCATAAACAAATATAAATTCTGTACTAATTGTAAACATTTGGAGGAACATCTAACAGCATTCTTAAAGGATCTATTTGGCTCTATTCAAAAACACGTTAGCAAAGACAGCCCTTAATTAATTCCAAAGTAATTTTCACTTTCATAAAAAGTATTGTTTGCATAACTGTATTTGTTAATTTCATGATTTAAAAACATAATACAGCTTAACCATTGTAGTAGAAGAAACTGTTAAAAAGAAGCAATTTTTCTATGTATTCAGATAATTTAATGAGTGAAGTTTTAATTGTAATTTCAGTAAATTAAACATCAAACAATCTATAGTTTCAGTACCTATTATTGTGAGGATATATAACGGCCCAATTTTTGGTCCTGAGATAGTCAGTCCACGGCTGAGTTTCAGACAAGAAACCTGTGTTGGTTAGAATAACAACAATGCATCAACTTAACTGTAACATAAGTGTAACACAGGCCATGTGTTAAAACAATGACAGTGTTTGTTCCATACATACCTTTTTATTCTTCAAGAACTGTGGACTGAGTGGTTAGGCTTTTACTGCTTGTAGATGTTCAACAGTAACCTGTTGTTGCAGTATGTGGATGTTTGCCTGCAACCTATTAATGAGACATACCGAAAAAGTTAAACAATAGTTGACTGACCATATAACTGCGTAATATTGAGGGGGGGAGGTGGGGGGGTTGTTAACAGTGAAAGTAAACAACTGTGAAATGCTACTGTGCACCTGTCAGCTACATCATTTAAAGTAGGCAGTGTTGGACTTTCAACCCCCATTTTTCAGCCAGTATCACAACACAGTACATTGACACCAAGGACAATCAATGAGGTAGTAAAGCAGGCAAATGTCACAAGCCCTACCACAAACTACCCTGTGACATCAAAATGATCAAACTTAATTCAGCATTTTAAACAGCTGTTCTACCTTCAGTAGAAATCTTATGGTTAGCTGAGTATCTATCAGGTTAAAATCTATTGTAGTAAATAGTGATAGCAGAAATTTTGTATAGATTTTGTGAAGTGTGAAACAGTCAAACAGGGTATAAAACTCAAGGATGTGCGCACAACTATATCCTCAGTAAATGTTTTCTAAGAGGGGAAAAAAATTTACTATCATTAAGAAGTAGAAATCATACAAAATATTTTCATCATGGTGTATAAATTGACAATATGTTTTAATTTTCAAATTTGTCTTTTACACAAAAACCTGCAGTTCTAAATTATGATCACAAAGATGTTGCAAATACAGTTCATAAGCAGAGTATGATGATGTCATGCACATTTGTGTCTTTTGTGTAAAAAATGAAAATGTAAACTATGATCACACAATGCTATAACAATTATGAATGTCTTGCTTTCTTGTCTTCTGAAGACTATCCAAGCATGTACCCTTTTTGATATCTAATCAGAGTTTGAATTAAAAAAAAAAAAAAAAAAAAAAAAAAGAAAAGAAATGAAAAAGAAAACCTGTATAATTGTGTATGTATATTTGCTAACAGCTTTTTTGTATGTAAACTAATGTATATTTGTAATAGATATACAGCTTCTAATCATCTCATTAATTGATATCTCATCTCATCTTCTCATAAAACTGACTTTTTCCTTAACAGTTTGTATCCATCCACGCAAACGGCCAAGAGAATCAGTACATCTGCATCTATATAGCTACTCAGTAAGCCACCTTATGGTATGTGGCGGAGGGAACCCTGTACAACTACTAGACATTTCCTATCCTGTTCACAAATTGAGGGAGGGAAAACTGACTATCTATATAGATGGCTCTGTAAGAGCCCTAATTTCTTTATATTATCTTTGTAGCCCTTATGTGCAATGTAGTTGATGGCAGTAGTATTGTTTTGCAGTCCACTTCAATCGCCAGTTCTTTAAATTTTCTCAATAGTGTTCCTGAGAAAACTACATTGCCTTCCCTCCAGGAATTTCCATTTGAATTTCTGAAGTATCTCCATAACACTTGCATCTTGTTCAAACCTGCTGGTAACAAATCTAGCAGCCAGCCTCTGGAATTGCTTCAGTGTCTTCCTTTAATCAGACCTCAACAACATCATCAGATGTGCTTGGACGACCTGACAATTTCCCACATCTTACTGATCACCCCATTTCTCCAAAACATTTATGCCAATCACAAAGTGTAGGCCTACTAGGAGGATCTTTTGTGAACTTGGTATGGAAATTATGCTGAAATGTTGTTGCTGACTTCAATTCTTCAAACCAAAACAAACAGCTAGCATGCTAGGGTCCAGTGAAGGCAGCCATCTTTAATGCAACTGCCACTAGTGCTCCTTACAGTGCTACTGGCACTAGCAAACTACACAAGACAAAACTCGATGAATTTCCTTACAAATTCTCACTACAATCACCTCTGTAGATACTATGAATTAATTTAAATGAATTTTGAAAGTTGTAAAGTCCTTTTTGAAACAACCTGTATAATGGGCATGTCACACCTACTCAGGCTGTTTTGACCTGCAAATTATTCAATGGTGCCACCTAGTGGCATAGTCAGCTTACAAAAACTTATTTTGTAGTATGATATTCTTTGTACTTGCAAATCAAACACTGCAGTTTTTGGTTTACCATTGGAATAGCATAAAAATGTTGTGCCTTTTTATGTCAGTTGGTGTAAAGTGAACTTGCACTGGATGGGAGAAGATTTTATGTAAACCTAATACTATACTTATCTTTATGTGGTTTATATGTGTCAAAGTATGTAAATGTTTGAAGTATATAAAAAACTGTCAAAACTGCTGTAACAGGGAAAATAAGGGCACCAGCTGAAAAATGCTCCTGTCAGAGCACAAAAAGGTGAATATTCTCACCTTTAAAGGACTGATAGAAAAGTGGGAAACCAGCTGCCTCAGTCCTCACTCTGCCTTCCTCACCATAAATTTTGGGATGTGAACATACAATTATTTCTACTTTTTTCTGCTGAAAGACAGTAGCAGACAGACAAAAAGTGGAAGAGAGAGGAGACAGTGGCAGTGGGAAAGAAAGAGTGGACACAGTGACAATGGGAAAGAGAATATGGCAGTATAAGAGACGTGGTTGAAGATAATGGGAGTGGAAGCCAAAGAGGAGATGGTTATGACAAGTGACAGACAGTGGCAGTAAGAGATGAATGGAAACAGTAGCAATGAGAGCAAGAGAGACAGTGGAAATTAAGATGGGAGATGAGTGGAGAAGTTGCGTAGGCGTGGGGAGATTTGGACTCCCCCCCCCCCAAGTATTCGCTGGTCCTTGGTGTCCAGTTCAAAGTGAGACTCATCACTGAAGACAATTCTACTTCAATCAATGAGATTCCAGGCCGAAGGTGTGTCTGGAGACACCCCAGATAGCAGTGGGGTAACAACCTGACTGTTGCCTGCCACACGACCTGGCCATCAAGGTTGCCATTTCTTTTCATAGCATGACCCCTTACTGCATAGGCACCCTTACTGAACAGCAGTACATTAGCAATATTCTATGCCCCGTTTTGTTGCCTTTTATGGCAAGCCATCCTGAGCTTACATTTCATCAATATAATGCCCACTTGCATAAGGTGAGAATTTCTACTGGTTGTGTTCTTGCTTATCAAACCCTGCCTTGGCCAGGAAAATGAGAATGTTTGCAGTATTATAAGCAGCACTGCCCAGACAGCTAAGTATGTTTACAATTTATTGTGCCAATTAGACAGAATTTGGCATGATATCCCTCAGGAGAACATCCCACAACTCTATGAATCAATGCCAAGCTGAATAACTGTTTGCATAACAGCCTGTGGCAGACCAATGCACTACTGTCTTGCTCAATTTGTGAAGCTTTTTCTGTTTAATAAATCATTCAGCTGTTTTAAAACTTTAATCATTTGTTTTCTGTACATGTGCATCACATCTACCAATTTCCATTGCATTCAGTTAATTTATTCATGGTGCGTCTTTTCTTTCATCTTAGAGTGTATCAAAAATTGAGCTTTCAGGATCTTGCTCCCTGTTGAATAAATTTCTGCAGATTCTGATGCTGACAAGTACACTATACTATGACTGAAAGAATTTACAGACATGTTGAAATTAAACACATTTGAAAAAGGAAGGTATTTTATTTTATATACTGATATTATATTTTTATTTTCTGCTGGTAACAGGAGTTGATTCTGAATCAAAATTATACAACATAAAGTCGCTTCTTCCTGCATATCACTCACATTCAAGTCACTTAAGATCATTTACAGTTTTAATTGTGAGAGTAGTAGAAAATGGAACTTTCAGAAAAAAACACAATCATAGTATTGTGCTACAGAGAGCAAAGCATAAATTCAAGTTTTCCAAAAGAAATAACTTGTCCCTCTTGCATCAGAGTTTTCACTATATTATTTTATTTGTTCTCTATCTGGTACCGTGTGAGTATGCAAGGAAAAACACAGTATTCCCACTGATTCTTCCATACGTGAAAGCCAAACATTGTAAAATTAAACAGCTGAATCTGATCTACAAATCTGAGACCCTATTTTACCTGCTTCAGTCTTCATCACATCAAAAAACAATGATAGCACCTCTGTTCAAAATAAGAAAAGCAAAAGGAAAACTTCATTCCATGTCATTACAATTCAAGGACAGAAAATTATTCAAAACCATTACCGTCAGTTCCACTGATACAAATACAGCCACTGTGAATCAATATTTATCTTGAGCACTATTCATAATAATGAAGACAGTCTTCTTTTCTCAGGAGTGAATATTTTAGGCTGCTTATACACAGGGATTATTGCCAATGTTGATCTTATTAACTCCCACATTTACATTGGTTTTCTACACCTTTATGCCTTGTGACATTTGAACATAAATTATTGTATTGCCTGAAGTTGTAAAAATGTTTTTGTTATCAGATGAATTTGCTCAAATTTGGAAACAGACAGTACTGCACGGAATGGAATTCTGTTGGCAGTGGAAATAGCTAGCTTTTTCCTGTTTTCATCAACCCTAAATGACTTATAACATTCTGATGATTCATACATGTAGTCACATATGGAATTTTGCAGCTGCCATCTCCCCTCTTGGTTACTTCAAAGCTGACAGGACAGATGCCTTGTACTCTGTACATGAGTACTATTTGCAAATACTACTTTTATGGTGGATTCAGATGAGGAGAGTGAGTGTCCTAGTTCTTCAGAAGCATGTATTGCCATTGTTCCTGCTGATACCACACCTGAAGTGCATGGGTGACCAAGGGTGAGTATGAGACTGAGAACTTTGCGCCATACCAATTCCGAGGAAGGCTGGACGACTACCGATTGTGTGCCAAATATCTATCCATTCTCAGGACACTCTGGAAAGTGCAACCTTACCAGTTTAGACTAGACAGCACACCTCTAGACTTCTTTTTGTGTTTACTTACAGACAGTATGGTGAATCATATAAAGCAGCAAACTAATCTGTAAGCGCAATAAAGCATAAGGAAATTATGAAGCACAAATCCCTTCCCCTACCTGCTCACTATCAAAGTGGAAAGGAGTTACTCTCATAGAAATAAGAAAGTTTCTGGAAATTATAGTCCATGTGTGTGTAAGAGTGAGACCCTCTATACGAGAGCACTGGTCCAAGAATCCTGTTGTGTCATGTAATTTCTGTCCAAACATCCTGAGGCATGACAGGTTTCTTTCTATTTAGAGAAACTTTCACATCAATGACAATTCAGTTACTAAGAAAAAAGGAGAAGCTGGCTATGACCCACTGCACAAGGTGAGACCACTCCTGGATATGGTGTCTGCTAATTTCCAGCAAACATATGCATCCATTCAAAACATTACAAATGGTGAAGGCATACGCAAATTTCATGGCTGTGTGTATTTCAGTACATACCACTGAAGCCAAATAAACATGGTATAAAACTGTACATGTTGTCAACGTCAGAGACAGATTATGTCTGGAATTTTTCTGTTTATGCAGGTGAGAGGTCTGACACAGTGACACTTGTAAAGACATTGCTTGGGGATCTGTCAGGAAAAGGTTACACTTTGTTTACAGGCAGATACTACACCAGTTGAGTCCTTTTTTAAGAACTGGAAGCTGCAAAAACTGTTCTTGTGGGAACTAAAAAAAAT